>NW_005841971.1:1347965-1371695 GCF_000455745.1 Alligator sinensis
GTTGCTGCTGTCTAGGCTGGGCTCAGCCTGGAGAAGAGCAGCAGCCTGGTAGGGCTTGGTGGGGACTGGGCAGGCAGGTTAACCCTTCTCTGCCGCCTCCTCTGGGACAGCCAGCATGGGCAGCCAGAAGTAAGTGGAGGTGGGGATGAGGCGGAGGAAGCCCTGAGGGTGTGGGGGAGCCCTGCAGGGCATGGGGGAAGCCTGGAATGGGAGGCGGGGGGTTTCTTACCTTTCAGTCCTCCAGGTCCCTGACGGCCTGAATGTGTGATTGCTCCAAACTCAAACTAGCACTAACGCCGGTCAACATTTGAGCAGCTCACGGTATAAGGTATAACAAGGCCCTCTTTTAATTTGAGACATGGCATGATTGGATCATATCAAAGCAAATTGTCCTGGAGTACTATTGAAGTTAATGGAGTGAGACTGAGGAGCTTTCCCTTCTGTCTGTGTTAGGCAGATCACCTAAGTTTTTTATATTATAATGTAACACATAGAACTACACATTATAACTTAAAATTTATCCAGTACAATGTCTTCATTTTTTAAAAGAAGATAAAGGTGTTGTCTCAGCTTGCTTAAATATTAAGTGTAGTTACATTATTTCTCGAGCATTTATTAGGATATATTGGGATAGAATGAGGAAGAGTTGGTTTGTGTATGTATACATGTTTGTGTGTTCCTTTAACATGACATGTTTTTTTCAGATGAATATTCACAATTTAACATGCAAGGCCATGGTAGTGCATACTTAAAGTTAAGCACCTAATTTTGTTTTTAGACACTAACTTAAGTGGCTTTATTTTAATTAATTTAGAGTTCTCTCAAATCCTATTCAGTAGGACAGCTGCAGGTGTTAAGTACTTCTAAAACTTGGGCCATTATTAGATAATTAAGTAAGGATTCCTGCACCATGGTTAGCATGATTAGCTTTCAGCTTTATCTAACTTTTCCTGTGGAATGAAAGAATGAATTATTGTCTTTCCACTTACTCCTTGTGATACTGTTTATTAAAACACCAGTACTTTCATTTGGAAAGTGGATTGTTCCAGCAGAGTGCAGCAAACAACAATTATTGCAAATACATCTTGCCTTCCTTTCAACTGCTTGGAATGTAGTCAAGGGACGAAATTTTACATAGAAGGATTTTTTTTTAGTTGTAAAATAACAAAACAAGATGGAAGAATGTAAATAAATAGATTTTTCTCCTACTTCATAGTTGATGATGATCTTTTTGTTGTTGTTTTTTGTTTCTTGCTTAAATGCATGTGGAGGATGCTCAGAACTTTTCAGGAGAAACAAAAATAAACAAAAAACCCATTAAAGAGTTACTGATCTATAAGTAGCCCATTAGATGTACAAACATTACTGATAATTAATTATACCACCCAAGCATTGTAGGTAACTAACATTATTATTCCTGTATTACGTTGCCCGTAAGGTAATTTGTCTCAGAGTAAATAGCAAATTTATAGCGGAGTTGTGGTTAGAATTCAGAAATTCTTTTGTGTTCTTTTCCCATATACCGGACAATATATTGGACATCATCTTTTATAACTGTGGACTATGCTTTTATTTCCATTTAACTTAGCCCATTGCTACTGTTTAACATTCATGGCTTATTGAGCTTTGTTATAGAATAATATGCAAATAACTCCTCCATTGTACTCGGTTCTGAAAATTCCTCGATCCAGACAGGCAGAAGAATGAAGGTTGACACAAATATTAGTAAGGTTTTAAAGTGGAAAATTTCAGTATTTGAAGTTTTAATGTTAAGGGGAAGAGAAACTGACTGACTTTTTCTGCTACCAGCCATTCATTTCAGGGTGAAATGGCTTCATGACATGTAGGGCTGAGACTGTTAGCCAAGGGCCTATCAAGCCAGTGATTCACCCTCTGCTGCATCCTCCTCAAGCCTCACTTTAGTGAATGCTGTTGTGTAGTCATTGCCAGCCTTTTGTCTTATGCTCCAG
Source organism: Alligator sinensis (assembly GCF_000455745.1). Classification (NCBI taxonomy): domain Eukaryota; kingdom Metazoa; phylum Chordata; order Crocodylia; family Alligatoridae; genus Alligator; species Alligator sinensis. The sequence continues at coordinate 1,349,936 of NW_005841971.1, forward strand.
TCTGAGAATAACAGGTTGCAGGCAAAAAGGTGTAACTTGGGTTTATTTTTAGTTCTAACTTGGTAAATATTCCTTTAACATAAGAGGTATAAAGGACAGGTTGCCATCTTTGAGCTGGAGTTACTGCACCACTTTCCCTTTGAGAGAGAGATATATATATATATATATATATATATATATATATATATATGCATAACTATGTTAGTACAATCATACATCCTTGCCTGACTCTAGCAAGTAATGGGGTCTGTTTCCAAACCCCTGCTTAGGATGTTAGCTGTCATGCCGTCATGAAGCAGTCTGATAATGGTAACAAATGCTGGCAGGCATCCAAATCTCATCAGGATCTTCCATAAGGTCTGTCTGTTGATTGAATCAAAGGCCTTAGGTCAATGTAGGCCATGTAAAGTTGTCTGCTTTGCTTGCAGCACTTCTCCAAAGGTAACAGATCCTTTTACTGTTAAAAATGGAGCCAAGGAAGGGTGTATGACTGCAGCAACACTCTTTTACATCTATATTGCAACTATTCCAAATCTCATTGCTGATAGACTTTCACCTGGAGTCAGCCTCCAATATCACATGGACCAGAATCTCTCTAATATGAACTGGTTTTGTTCCAAATTCAAGATAACCGATGCCTCCATTACTGATTTCACTACAATGGTGATTGTGTTGCACATGCTCACTCAATTAAAGAGCTTCAGATCATTCTTGATGGCTTCTGTGGAGCATATGAAATGCTTGGACTCTGTCAACTTCATGAAAATCAAGATATTTTACCAACCCACCTAAACCAACTAGCTGCTTCAACACATTAAATCCTTGGAAAATGTTGAGCATTTCCTCTACCTGGTAGCTACCTTTCCCAAAAAATAAACATAGATGACAATATTTACGTCGGTGCCTGGGACACTTGAGCTCTGAATCATCACAAAAGGCATTGTGATGTTTTACAAGACATTAATCATTTCAAGAAAACTCACCTCACTGTGCAGGTGGATAGACAAAAGAGAATAGGGGAATGAGCTGTGACCAGACATCACTAGGATCTACTCCTTCTCAGGTCAGCATCCTCAGTCATCTGTGGAATCACCAGTAACTTCCCTGTCTACTGGAAGATTTCTATCCTTGTATTAAGGCATTGTCAGCAACACTTGATGTAAGGAATTCTATACCTGCATGAAGATTTGCCTCAAAGTTTTCTGCTTCCTCATGAAACTGGTTTTAATAACTTTTATTTTAAAAAATGATTCTTAAAGCACATCTTATTAAGTGTAGGAGTGAAATGGCTGAGGAAAATTACCTATATTTTTTAAAATCCAAAATGAAAAATAAAAATATATATGCAGTAGGCAAGAAATCTCAAAAGAATATTTACCTCCAACCCTACTATTTAATAAACTATCTGCTAGTAGGATTTATGTGACTTGAACCTAGGCTAATATTTGATAATAGTACTTATTACCATAGCCTATAGAGTCTTCAATTTTGATGATGGCTTTGTCGTGCTAGGTTCTGTATAAATATAGGAGAAAGCACAGAACTGTTTCTGAAGAGTTTACTATTTAGTTTTAACACAGTACACAAATACTGGGGTGAGGAGGAAAATGGATGATGGTACCAATAATAAAATTATGGAGATATATAGGGTAGTAATTGCACAACATGATATCAGTTTCAATGACTGGACTTTAACTTGGTTTCTCATTTTATTTTTTGGATCTGTCCTACTTTTATGGCTGCAGGGAATTAGTTACTGATCTTTCCCAGCTAAAACTAGGGTGTTAAGATCTTTTTTTTTTTTTATGCTTAAATCTGGCCACGACCCAATGGTTTTACAGCAGGATAAAATGGAAACCATTTAAGGATCTTTAATTCATTAATGAGAAAATGTTTGTTATTTTTATGTATAATGCATTAGGCTTTAGACAGGCATTACATTTGTGTTGGGAGACGCCTTTTTTCCAGCATAAAAAGAGAGCATAGAGCCATTCAGGGTTTTTTTTTGTGGAAGAGAACTGGCTCTTCCCTGAAACAATGAGGACTACCCACCAGGTACATGTCTTTACTTGCTCCAGGTAAAGCGGCTGTATACCTTTCTCAATATTAGGCTACCCCCAGTATCCCTCAGTCCTCTGCTCTAAATTTTGCTATGGATTAAAATCCAGAATAAATTATTCCTTAGTAATAATATTTTGTATTCGTACACTCAAGCTTCATATATCTGAAGCTCTTTGCTTCTATTTTTATAGGCAGCAAAGATAGCCACGTCTTTTGTAAAGGTTCTTCCCATGCTTTCCACCATTGCATCCATCCCTTTTTGTGGGAGTATCTAGGAGGAACAACTAATTTTGGCCTAGTTTTACTGGTACATTACAAACCAATGAACAACAGTCACTAGCTTGTAGGCTGCAAGTATAATAGGGTGAAGGAACAGACCAAAGGAATACAAACTTCTGTAGGGTTAATTGAATGCAGGCCCTTGTAGCTTTTGCTCTTGTTTCTTCAGGTACTCCAACTAATGGACATTGAATAAGAAGGAGGTTCAAAGGCCAGAAAAGTATAGTGAGTTTGCAGGGTTGAATGCAGCTGTAAATGTAGAGAAGAGGCCTAAGCTGTAAGGCTTAAAATATGAGGAGAGAAGTTGGAACTAGGAGAGAACATAGAATGGCTCATACATTTAAAAAAACAAAACAAAACACTTCAAAGGTAATCCTTTACAGTAAGTGTGCCGTATGCATTCATTCAGAAATGGTGAAAGGATGACCCTTTTCTCTTCTTTCCCAGGAAACTGCCCTTATTTCTTTTAGGAACATATATTCTTGTGACACAGGCTTCCAGTTTTTCACTAATAATTTGTTTAACCTTCAGGGAGAGTTAGGAGAAGAGGGACAGCATTAGACCCACCAGTAATTTCATAAGTAAAAGGACTAGAATCAGTTCAACACAGTAATGAAAACTTAGGTTCTGCAAAACTAAAAGGAATAAGAGGAATCAAATTGAAATAAAGCTTGCTCAAGCCTCAGTGATAATAAATGACTGGATATGGATAAAGCAACATTTATATTGCTTTTACATTCAGCTGTTAAGAGTGAAGCAACAGTTCCTTGTTTTTATTCAGTAAAGATGATGTGAATAATCATAAAATATTTGTTTGAAATCTCTTCCTCTGTTTTCATGAAGAACATTTATTTACCATCAATCCATTACATTGTAACATTGATTGGTGCATGTAATGTATTATTTATACTCTTCTGGCTTCATCCCATTAGCAATGCCAACATTATGCTGATTTCTGCAGTGGTAATCTTGTGTGAAAAGCCTTAGTACTGTGGTTCAGCCCCATTTCTTGTTTAGTGATGAGATAAGAGCGAGCAGCAGCACCTTATTGATACTACTCAGGCTTTTTTTCCTCCCCTCAAATGCAGAGAAGATCATAAATGTACTGTAGAATTATTAACGAGAGTGAAATGCAGACTGCATCAGGCCTGGTTTATTTTTACTCCTTGTTTTATATCTTTGTCTTCCCAATAGCTGGTGTCATTAGAACAGATGAGTAACTAAAAGCATCACATTACTAAAATAATAGAAGCAGAATTGAAAACAGCATTCTGATAAAAGCAATACGACTTTTTTCTACCCTTATGTCCTTAGGGTGTAATTTTTGATCATGTAAATTATGTAGGTGATTGAAACTGAATCTATAATTTAAATATGCAGTAAAGCCAAAAACACAGAATGGCTGCAACAATGTTGTAGGTCTACTTAATATGGGCATAGTAAAATCTAAAACTTTTTTCAGTTTGAATAACTTGATTGCAGTGAATGACTTCTCTTTCAGTTCATATCCACAAGATACAAATGTAGTAAAATAAGCTGCTTTAGAGCCTAACAAAATTTGGTTCTGTTAACTCAAGTGCTTTGGTTCTGGTTAACTAAGGTGATATCCAGGGGTGATAACCCCCCACACCTCTGAAAATTCAGCCCAGGAATCAGTGATATTTGTAAGTAATGAAAGTTAGTCTGAAAAACTGAAATTGGAAGTGGATAGTGGATTAAGAAATTTGATCAAAGTTATGAAAAACTTTTTGCAAAATTTATTTCCATTTTTGAAACAGCTGTGTAAACTATGAAGCAATGTCTTCCTGGCACTTTCACCAAAAAAAAATATCTACCAAAAAGAAAATCACCAAGTTTGCATAGTTTGTGAAAGGACAAATAGTTGGCAGCTGTGTAACCAAACTTCCTTGTATCTCTCTCTGGAGGCAGAAGGAAGCAGGAACAAGCGATTTAAGATCTGGAGAATTGCTTGGGACACTGAGAAGAATGGGGAGCCTAGGGCCCAAAAGATTTTGCTCGTTTGGAGCTTATTTCGTGTATGAGAATAAGAGGGAAATATGGTTCCCTGAGCCATAGGCTTAACTGAGACAGTATTGGAGAGACTTCATTGTAAAAAGAATGCAGAGACTGGAAGAATCCTAGGGGAAGGCAGAGAATGAAGATTTTGGAGAGAGACATGGTGTACAGGATTTGGGGATGAGACACTTGTATACTCTCCCTGACTTCCTGCAGGGTTATGAGTGGAGAGACATTTTACTGTGATGCCATTTTGAGATGTGCTGAAAAAATGCCTTTTATCAGATTTCGTAGATGCTTGGGGTGAATATATATGGTCCCTGGATCACTTCATCATATTCTCCTTTCTGTCTTTATTTTATTAGAATAATAATATTTAACCCTACCGCCCCCCAATAAAAAACAACCCCCCCAAAACAAAAACCAAGGAAACTTGTATGTATCAATTTTAAAGACATCACTGAGTTTGTAAAGTTAAGTAGAAAAGAGAATGCATAAATCTAAGCTCTAAAGCAAGACTAACTTGTCTGTATTGAAGATATAAAATACTTGCTTACTCATTATGTTGTTTATGCACTTTAATGTTAAATATGCAAGTAAATCACCACTGGTATCAAATCTTTACATTTTCGTTTTTCTATTTCTTGTATCTACCTTTCCAACATTAATGATTTGTTTACTTTATACTTTTGATTTAAAATTACTTGAGTGCTACAGAAGTTTGAGATACTTAAGCCTGATGGGTTGCATCATAAATCTATGTAATTACATGCAAGTAATTATAACATTGTATATTCAAACAAAAATTTATCAAAATCCTATTTAAAACAAAACAAAATGAAGCAACTTTAGAAAATAACTTGCTCAGAAGCGGAAAGATGATTCAGAAATGCTTAAGAAATCATTAAACCACCAATGTAGTTGTGTTCTTATTTGTTTTACTGCTTCGCCTAATGAGATCCAGTAGAAGAGTAGAAAGCATAATTTTATAATGTTGCATGTGGTATGTGCCCTTTATAAAAGTGGGGAGAGAGGAAGAGGGGCTATAGTAGGGGGAAGAGGGAACAAAGTACAGAATAAAGACTTTTTAGGATAGGATATAGCTAAAGATCTAAATGGGTTGCTACTAAATCCTCCACCCACTCATGTAGAAATGCCTGCTTCCAGTTGACTGATCTTGTATCCGCTTACAGCAACAGATAATAGTAGCCATACGTACTGAGAATCAGTCAGCAAAGAGAAATAGAATGGTTGTATAGAATTACCAAAGAGGACCCAGGGGTAAAAATAGTAGAAACTCATGCGAGCTAGGAATCAGCCTGTTTATGCACTATCCTCTTTTGCTGCAGTATAACACTGGGAGCTATTATCAGCTTTTTTGGGGCATGGACTGCATTTTGGTAACATAAATAATTACTAATAATGCTAATGTCTACTATGATGTTTAAATTACTGCTTTGCAATGTATAGTTACCCACTTTCTAGAATGGGGTCAGGAGTCTGTGGCCTGCTGAGCCATTGGATCTGGCCTACAGAGCAGGGGCTTCAATGGTGTTTGGCACTGCAAGGTTTTCAACAGCACTAAGAACATAACTGCCATACTGGGTCAGACCAATGACCCACCGAGCCCAGTATCCCACTTCTAAACCTGTTGGAGATGGATACTAGAAGGAGAGCTGGATAGATCTAAAGTGATCTATTCCAAATTCATTAATCTCCATGGCAGGTTTAGAGTGCCTGAGGAAACATCTCCAACCGTTCCATTCAGCAGCTACTAATTGATCTATCATCCATGTCCCTTTCTAAACCTGGGTATGCTGTCTGCCTCTACCATCTCCACTAGCAATGAATTCCACAGGTTAACCACACACTGTGTAAAAGAGTACTTTCTCTTGTTAGTTTTAAACTTGTCACCTACTAATTTCAGTGGGTGCCTCCTCATTCTAGTATTCTGGGACATGGTGAACAATAGTTCCTTGTCCACTAGGTCCAGACCTTTCATGATTTTATAGACCTGTGTCATATTCCCCCTCAGCCTTCTCCTTTCCAAACTGAACCCTTTTTTTGGTCTCTCTTGGTATGGTAACTGCTGCATACCCATGATCATTTTGGTTGCCCTTCTCTCTACCTTTTCTAATTCTGCTGCATCCTTTATCTGATGCAGAGACCAGACCTGCACACAGTACAGGTTTTCCTTGCTAACCACTGGGGTTAGGTTCCTAAAAGTTCCTGTGGTTGGCAAAACCATGGTTGGCAAGACAAAAGGCTTATGGGAAAAATGGCAGGTAGGGGGCTGAAAACTGAGGTTACTTAAAACTGTATACCATGGTAGCCAAAACGGTATATAGAATATTAATTGTGGATACTCAAAACCATGATTGGCAAAACAGTGGTTGGCGAAGAAACCTGTATTCAAGATGTCGGAGCCCCATGGATTTGTATAATGGCATTATGATATTCTCTGTTTGGTTTTCAGTTCCGTTCCTGATGATGCCCAGCATTTTATTGGCTTTTTTGGTTGCTGCTGCACATTGAGCAGACCTTTTTTAAGAACCATCTGCAGTGACTCCAAGATGTCTTTCCTCAGATGTAGCAGCTAGTTCATAACCAGCATTGTGTACATATAGTTGAAGTTATTTTTCCCCAGTTGCATTATCCTATACTTGTCAACATTGAAGTTCATCTGCCATTTTTTGCTCACTCACTTAGCTTGGTGAGGTCTTTCTGCAGCTTCTCTTTGTCAGTTTGGGACTTGACTACATGAAATAATTTGATATGATCTGCAGATTTGGAGATTTTACCCCATTTTGAGGTCATTGCTGAAAATGTTGAACAAAATTGGGCCCATTACTGATCCCTGTGAGACTCCACTATTGACCTCTCTCCATCCTGAAAAGTGACGGTTTAGCCCTACCCATTGCTTCCAATCACTGTGGCTCAGTGGTGGAGAGAAGCAGCAATAGTGGTGGGAGCCTAGTTCTAGTACCCACCCATCTAGGACTTGAATTGGGTCTTTCCATCCTGCTGCTAGAAAATGCTGCCCACACCTGCTGTAGTTGCCTCCATTTCTTACTCCTAGATGTCTTTGATTTTTTGCTGCAATAAAGCACAATTTGTTTCAACTGGTGGAGCTTACCAAGATCTTTGTTATGAGTACCCCATCTTCATCATTAGTTAGCAATATTTGCCGCCTGGAAATGTTTTTAGCAATGATTTTAGACTTAATTTCAAATCTTGGATGAAGATGTTGTATAGCTTTGGGCTTGGTTTACTGTTCCCTTTGGAACTCTACTAGAAATACTCAATTTGATGATAACTGCTGATCACAAATATTTTTTGAGATCTGCCAGTGAATACTTAATGTGATTAACATGTGCTTTACTGATATTGTAGAGTGTTAATTTTCTAATCATATTTCATAGTATGTTAAGTCAAATGTCTTACAAACATCTAAGCTTATTACAGCTGTGTAGTCACTTTTGTCAACCATCTTGTAATCTCAAAGAATGAAATCAAGATTTTTTTTCTTGACGTTGTTTCCCTCATCAGTATCCAAAAGCTATATAAAAAAATCCTGTTTCATACTGCTGAGACTTCTGTGCAGTATAGTAACTTTTGTGCATTCACTGTATTACTCAAATGAGAATATTCTCAGTGACTACAATTTACATGTTCAGAGCTGAGACCAAGCAGTGGAATAAGAGAATATGTACAATGGCATTGAATTCAGACAAGAGTAATTTGTATAATGTACAGTGACAATTCAGTTTATCAAATAAGTATGTTGTATATAGTTAGTCTCTTTTGCTACTGAGTTCTCTTAGGGATAAATTATCCAAAGTATGCAGAGGAGGTTCAGTGCATAATTCTTCGGAGGCAATATGATGCAGTGGTTAGACCACAGTACCAGGTGTTGCAAGCCCTATGTTGTTTTCAGTTTTGCCACTGACTCAGTGTGGTCTTGGATAAGTAACTCCTGCCTTTTCTGTGCCCAAGTTTCCTCATCTGAAAACAACACTGAGAACTATAAGTGAAAGGAGCAAAGTATTTATAAATAAGAGTGTAACAAATAGGAGAGCTGGTTATCTTAACGGGACCTCCCTAGCCTTCACCTCTTCCATGAACTGAATTGAACCTGACATTTTTAAAGAGTTTCAGAAAGTCATCTTCTCCCCATCTGCCCTGTTCTACACTTTTTTTCATTCTCCTTCCTTTTACTTTCCCATAAATGCATGCTCTCCTTTCATTTATTTTTCTTCAGTTTTAATCTTTTGTACCTTCTCTGTTTTATAAATCCAGCTTCATTAATTAATCTTTGTAAAGTGTTTTGGCACTGGAAAAATGCTCTGTAACTGATGTGTTGTTCTGTTTTCCTGGCACTGATTAACTTATGAGGCTTCTGCCTCCATCTCAAAGTTCCTTATCAATATATTATTTATGAATCTGAAAGCCTCTGGCTAGCCCCATCAAACCATGGGCTGAGCCTACCCCCTTTAGCCCCAGTAAAAACACAGGAGTATATGAAAAGGACTGGATATTGTTTGGCACACTATTCAATATTTGCTTTGTAGTCTGTTTCCCATCTCCTAGGATCTTTTTTCATGAAGTTGAGTTGCTTAGTCTTGATTGTGTTTTCACACTGTATTGCAGCCTATAGCTGTCTAAGGTAGAGATTTTGAGTTCTGGATAACGTAAGTATTTCCAGGAGATCAGTAGAGTAACTTGTTAAATTTATTCTTTGAATCTGGGAAACGTATTGGATTGTCCCTGTCATCTCATCCAAATGACGGTGTTTTCCAGTAACTGATTACTGTGGTTATAGATCATTGTGCAAACCCTTTTTTGCTCATCCATCTAATCTGGGTGATTTGATCCAGTGAGAGTATATGCCCATGTCCATAATGCAATGATGATTACTATATCATCACAAATTTAGTATTATAGTCTCACAAAGGGGCTTAAGTATAAGGAAGAGATGGACAGAGGGGGAGAAATTCATGTTTAAACACAATCATCACTTTTCCAATGTGGCAATCAATATTCCACTTACAGATGGGAAGCAAGGTCTTAAGAAGTGGTCTTTTAATAAATGATGAGAGGATACTGTGTGTGGGAGAGGTGGGGCTAAATTGGCCTGTGAAAAGCTTTGTGGGTACTAGAATTCTTGTTGAGGGTTTGTTTCACTTTGTACTTGGAGTAATTTATTACAGAACTGACAGAACTGCACATATGTGGAAGCCTTCACAGAACCTTATGGATATGATAGCAGTAGAAGCTATGCTGCCACACTGACTAATTTAAGGCCACTGCCGTTTATATTAGGAAGAAGTATACAAAAGTATAATTTGGACTGAAAAACTACTTAAAGATACTTTTTGGTGGTTGCATAGTACAGGTGGCTTCCTAGAAAGGATTGTTAATGTCAGGGATCTTAATATATTTTGAAATTGGTTCAGGAACCACTTTCCTGCTTCAATTTAATTTTCTTTTTTCTCCGCTACTTCATCTGTCTTACTTTGGGTTTTTGCTGTTTTCCACCTTCATGTCAGAATGTATGAACCTTTTTCTTCCTGCCATTCTAAGCATCTCTGTAAGTGGGTCCTTTATCTTGCTGCCTTTTGCAGGCCCATTAGCTCTGTTGTTAGTTCTTGAGGCAGTTCATTTTCTACCAACCTTCAGGCATTAATAAAAGAAGAAATAACTTATACTCGTGCTTCTTTCCCAAAAGAGCAGCCTGGCTTCTTCTTTCAACAAGCTGTTCCATCACACTTTCTTCTCTCTTTGCTTTCTCTTCTGGGACACTGGATATGTGGATCTTTCACAGCTACACTTCCTTGATAGGAGTGGTACCACTTCTTAGGGGGATGTAGCACCTAGTTACACTCTTCGGCTAGGGATAAGAGTTGCACATAAACCGGTTTAAGTGATCAGAAATATAAGTTAATTCTGTGGACCCATGAGCCCCCACAGCACCTCTGAGCCAGCCCAGGTATCCCACTGCCACCTGTGCGTGCCAGGCTAAGCTGCCCATCACTGAGCTGAAGCCACTGGGGAGGAACTGGCCCTGCTATGTGGCTGCCTTGGCTGGGACTGAGCAGGGCCAGGCTGGGCCACGGGGGCAGGGCCAACCCCAGTAGCTGTGGCTCAGTGACAGCTGCATGCAGGGTGGGCTGGGCCAGTTAGTGCTGCACAGAGCCTCCTGTCCCTGCCCCGTGCCGGCAGGGGGGAGGAGGAGGAGAAAGAGCCCGCCTCCAGCATTGAAGAGCCCCCCTTCTTGCCCCATGGGGGTGGATGAGCAGGGGGGAGAGTCCCCCTCTGGGGCCAGGCAGCCCCACACAGAGCCCCCCCTCCCCATCCTGTGACAGTGGGGGACAGAGGGGAGGGGATGGAGAGGAGGGGGAAAAGTCCCCCTCCAGCATCACACATAGCCCCCTCCCACCCCGTGGCAGCAGGGGGGGAAGAGTCCTCCTCTGGGTCCAGACAGTGCTGTGTGCCCGGGTTGCTCCCAGCTGTTAGCATGAACGGCGCGTGCCCTCAGCAGCTGAGAGAGCAGAGTGGCAGCAGTGGCGGTAAGCGCGGAGCTCCCACAGACGCCACTGGCAATGTCGGTGATGGTGGGGAGGGTGGTGAACACCGACCAGGGGTCAGCAACCACCCACAGGTACCACTGGTGGCGGCAGCCACCAGCAGCTATAGCAGACCACCTGCAGATGCTGTCAGCGGCAGGGTGGCGTGCAACGACTGCCCACAGGGGATGCACTGCCACGCTCAGGGGGTGCACCTGCACCCGTGTGCACCCCCTACATGTCACCCCTGGCTGTCAGGGAGCCGCTGTGGTGGGTGGAGCTCTTCCCTCCTCCCCTGCCACAGGAGTCTGGCCACATTCCCTCTTCCCCCACCCCCTGAACCCTGCAGGCCAAGGTTTAAACCCCTCCTCTGTCTTGGTAAGGGCTGCCTGGCCACGTCCTCCCACCCCTCAGCTAAGCTTCCCTGAGAAAGCGAGGGGAGGGCTGCACTAGTGCTCCCGGGCTTCTGGCCAGAGCCACTGCAGGCATGTGCCTGCATTTCTGGAGTGATAAGGGACTGTCTAGTCACCTGCAAACTGGTTCAGTCTTTGCTGGTTAGGCTAACCTGCAAAGATTGAATCAATGCAGGCTTGAACTTTTTGAATGTCTGTCCCTGGCCTCCTATTGCAGACAGGATTGCTTTCTGGTTCTTGGTCTCATTTATTTTCTTTAACTTCCTTTTCCGTTACTATCTTTTATTCTCTTCACCCTTCTTTTTTCAATTATGCACAGCGTTTTTCAACATCTTAAAGGCCCTGGTGCTACAACCCTGTTAGAACTTGTTGAGGATTTTTTTACCAAAATAATGTTTCACTGTAAAATGCTGATTCATTGGAATCAAAGTTTTGGGCAAGTTTCAATTAATTTCTTATTGTAAAACATGCTTAATGAAAAAATGTAATTGTTTAAACAACCTATTTTGGCATTTTGGAAATGGAAAAGTTCTGGGTTTTGGGTCAGAATGAATTTTCATGTCGAAATTTTCATAGAATCATAGGGTTACATGTTGCACTTAGAAGTGAGAAGGAGGGAGCTTATTACATGCATGAGCGAGGTTTTATTTTTTTCTTTTTCCCCTAAAAAGAGGAGGCAGCAATGATATCTAAGACAGCTTGTTACACAGATCTACAGAAGAAGCTTTGAAAACCGAATTAAGGCATTTTGTAACAGTTCTGTGCTTGTGTATTTGCATTATTATATGTCATATCTAAAAAGTAGATAAGGCTTGTTCCAGTTTTAGCACCATGGTTACAGTTGAGGTTTTCACTTAAGAGGGATTCATATCATTTTGAGTGAAAAAGTCACCAACTTCCCTGTAATCACTGTAGGAGTAATGGGAGGTGGTAGATAGTTTCTCTCAGTGAGATGGTGTTGTGCAACAGTCTCTGCTGACTGACAAGTTAAGAAGACTAATGGCCAAAAAATGGTAACTAAGTCTTAAAACTGCTTTTCAAAAGATACCAACAATATTAGATTTACTCAGTAAAAGAGAGGAGGAAATTAGTTAATGCATGCCTGCAGGGAAGTATGAAACGACCTAACAGTGACAAATTAAGGGGGGAATGGAAGGTGTACATGTATGTGGAGAGAGTGCATGCATATTTGGGTGAGATGGAAGGATAAATGATGAGAAATGCACAACACTGTGGTGGGGAGGTATTTGATTTATATGCCGGAAGATGTAGAAAAGGGCAAGAAACTTGGGGATGCCTCTTGATGTAATTGGGATGTCCATTGCAGCTGTTTTGATCATTCAAAGCAGCTGTAAACCCAGTCCAACTGCCTATTATGTTCTGGTTGCTTAGTGGAATAGTAAATCTGGTGATAAAAGTGAAATGGAAAAAAAGATTGATATTATATGTCTTTAAATATGACTGGAAGGGGATTGCACTGAGTCCAGTTCCCTGTATTCAGAGACAATCATTAACTCCAGGAATCCACATAATTACCACTTTTGACCCTCACATTCAGTCTCAAAGTGCATGTGCTCTACTTCAAGTCACTTTCAGTTTCTTTTTGCATTTTCATTTATGAAACTTTTGATGAAAATACTACCTTAAGCCCTAGTTAATATTGGGAGTACTTTTTATCAATAACTATTCAGTAGACTGAAGCTCACAATGTTGTAATTATCCCCAAACTAAGCAGCAGCAAGTTAAGGCTAGTTTACCAAAACCTAATGCCCCATCAGTGAGCACAGTTAAGGTAACCCTAATATCCATAGCTCAAGTGATGGTATAGCTAGCAGCATCACATCCAATTTCTTTTTGATTCCTCAACTTGAATCAGCATGCTGGGTTAAATGGGAAAGTCCAGAATCAGACTTGAACTCATATCAGGAAGGCAAGAAGCCTTAATTGTTCTGTTGATGTCCTTTGGCAAACTAAGCACTATAATCTCAGTTTACAATTCAGAGTTAAAATAAAAAATAAAAGCAATCAAAGCATGCTAAGTCATAGAGTTGCGCAGTTAAAGTGCCAAAATTATGTTCTATTCTGCCTTTAGTCACACAGTGAAGGAGACAAATTAATCATGTCTTAATGTCTTAAAATGTTGTGGTCATGTGTTAGGGTAAACTGGCATTGAAATTCCTTAATCAATAGTAATAAGGTGGTTATATGACCTTATTATACGGCAACCTGTAATTGGCATTAAAGTGCCAAGCACACAAACAATGGGCTACTCTTGTTGCTTGCTGTATACTTGTTCCAGAGTGTACTGTTTTAGTAAGTAAATGTGTATTTAAAACACCAAAACTATGAAATTGTAGAAGTTAGTAAAAGGTAAGAAGTTTCTTGGGAAAGTGTGGTAGGTTTATCCAGTATTAAAGTTGGAGCAGTTTTGCTACATTTGAATTTTTCTTCTGTCATTCATACACAACAACTAGAATGTAAGAACCACAAGGTCCTTATCTTGTGTAACTTAATGGTGCTAGGGCCCTATTGCAAATACTTGCAACCCTATTCATGTATCCACTTTCCTTCATGGCTGCTGCCTGTTCACCACTTTGGTATCATCACTCTAAAGATCTTAGATTGTACATTCAATTATTGCTGTTTGTGAATAAAAACACAAGGTAATCTATTAAACCACCCCTGCATATTCAAATTTAATTTTTACAACTAAAATGAACAATCACAATGCATAACAATAAAAATGCTGCATTAGTATAAATTTTGATTTTTCTGCCTCCCATTTTATTTGGAAGGAAGCCCACTTTTTTATCATATCACCACAGTGACTAAACCTCTGAAAACTTTAAAACTAAAATCAGACCTCTATAATAAAACACTTATTTAAAAATAAATACATATTTTGATTCCTCTTTCTTTTCCTTCCCAACCAATAGGAGAAATAGTATGATGAACATAAAGGCACTTTTGATGGTTGTATTGTGTGTTAACAACTACCTACTTTCTTATGAGAAAACCAGAAAACCAAACTCTGAAGTTAAATTTTGTATTTAGTTCTTAAAATGTTGATTTCTGTAACCTTTTTCATCTCGTGCGACAATGTGGTCCATTTTTTAGGTCTGGCTCTGGAATGTTTTTTCAACAGTTTCGCAGTTTCAGTGGAAAATAGCATTTTGGGAAGTCCTGGTGGGAGAAATGCTTCCGGGCTAAATTTAATCCCATGGAGGGCTGTTAATGTAGACACCTTCAGATAGACTTTGCATTCTATAGGGAACCAGTACATAGAGCAGAGGTCTAGAAGGATGTGCTCCCAGATGTCTTTGCTAACAATGTCATTACTATTTTGGTACCATTTGGAGTCTGCTTGTTTAATTTATTATTGTGCATTGCAGGAGAAATATTGGTTGGTAAATGATAAAATTAAATGATAGTCTTTGGGTCTTTTATGGTTTTTTGTGACATTTGGTCTGTCTTATATTACAAGAACCCCAAAGAGTTTAATGATTATTAGGAAAAAGTCTAATTAATTTATAAATTCATAGCGACTTTGCTGACTGTCATTGGAAATACAATGACTCCTTTAAGTAAGGATTGGTTACTGTATAAAGCTGTCTTGTGGCTGCTAAATTTTCACATTATATTGAAGTTGGATATAAACACCCCTTTTATAACTTGCATGTCACTAAAATACACAGATGTCTTGGCTCTGAAAGCACATTTATGAAGCGAGTGCAGTGCTGGACTTCAGCCAAAGCTGAGACTTGGTAGTTCAAGGAGGAGTCCCAGTACGTCTCAGGATGGGAGGTCAAGCTGAATGCTAGTGGGCCTCCCTTGTTCTGGCTGCAGGATTCCATCCCTGAGAGTGTGTGCACGGTACATAAATTGGCTACATTTTGCAACAATTAGGGAGGAAAAAGTCTGCATTACTGTAATACTTCTTGGGTAGTCACTTAAAAGAGCTACTTGTCTTTAGTGCAGGCTGTATTTCACTTTGTTCTGAACAGTGACTAATTCTTCACAACACATTTTCTTAATTTTTATGAACTATACCAAATCATCAAAAATGTTTAGGAAAATAACCATGTGAAAGCAGATAGCAAATCAGTATGTAGATTTTTCACTTTCATTTGGCTAAGAATATATTTTGGAGAGGATTATACGGTATGATTGTGTGCATTCATATTCACACAATATATACTCACACAATATATTTAATTAAAAATTAAAACAAAAGATGACTTTAGAGGATCACTCTAATGACATACAACTTAGTTGAGTATTCAGGATATTTTCAGGTGCTCTACAAATGTATGAATTAAGTGCTGCTAATGCATAAGCAAAAGGAATAGATGCATTTGCAATAGCTTATTTACAGCATTAGTTATTACTCTCTTTTGCTGGAAGACTAGTGACTTCGTGATTGGACAAAACAGTGAGGGAGATTTTTTTTAATCATTTAGGTAATAATTCTTTTCTCTTATTTGACATTGAGCTAAAAACTGTAACTATTGTCTTTCCATGGGGGAATGAGGCAGAGAGAGAAATTATTAGTTACACTGCCAGTCAGTGGCTGAGTCTGAATAGAATTGAAGAGATCTTGACTTCCAAACTTGGTCCCATACCAGGCAGACCTCAGTAACAATACCAATTAAGCATGATTCAACATTAAGTTTTTTAAATATGTGTCTTATTCACTACTGTATATATTGGGTCAAGTGCTTGGCCCTGTAATGCTTATTTTGCACTCCTTCAGTGGTATGGAGATAATTTGGTGTATGGCCTCTGAGTTGTACCTTGTAAGGTATGTTGTAGGCTGGTGTAATCACCATCTCTCTTGTTCCTGATCCCAGAGTATCCTTATATCTGTTTTATTCTTATGTCTGTATAAGGAATATGCATTTAATCATCTGGGTGGAAGTACATACACATCAGGAGTGCTTTCAAAAGGGCTGAGAATAATTCAGATGTTGCAAAACCACTCCAACTGTTTCACTGTGCTTTACCCAGTATTAAAGTTGAAACAGTTTTGCTACATTTGAATTGTTCCTGTGTCGTTTATACACAACAATTAGAATATAATAGTTGTTGCCCTTTTAAAACATGCCTCTATTGAAAGAGCTGCAAATATACATCTGTCCACACCCATAGATACTACAAATTCATTTTAGATACCAGAAAAATGTAGAGGGAAATATGGAAATTTGTGCTTGTGGTGGTTTATTTTAATATTTGTTCCCCTTGGGGTAACTTCTGCTTCAGATTCAGGCTGTCTGAAGAACCCCTAGGGCAGGGGTGGACAAAATACGGCCCGCAAGCTGGATTTGGCCCACAAGGCCATTATATCTGGCCCGTGGGGTCCCCAAACAATTAAAAAAATTAATATTTATCTGTCTTTGGTTCCTGTCAAAAAATGACAGGGACCGGGGCAGTAGGACCCAGGGGAAGCCCGGTGGGCTCCCGCAACAGCAGGGCCCATCCGGCCTCTCCCTCCCCAGCCGGAAGCCTCAGCAGGGGCCTCTGGCCTGGGACCACGTGACTGCACTGGCACTGGAAACTCAGGTAAGTGGGGGGGTGGGGGGACAGGAAAAGAGCCCAGGGAAAAGCAGTCCCTCCTCCACCCCATAGCCCACACTCCCTGCTGCAGCCGCTTGCAGCCCGCGCAGGGCTGTCCTGAGCAGGCACAGGTAGTTCCACGTGGGCTGCGAGTGGCTGCAGCGTGGGGCACTGGGCATGGGGCAGGTGAGGGGATGCTTTTCCTCGCACTCAGCAGCAGCTCATTTCCTGCCACGGAGCAGGGTGTTGGAGCTGTACACTGCCCCCAGCCTGTACGATGGGTCTGGGGGGCACTGGGAGTGAGTGGGTGCATGGGGCCCACACCGCTGTCCCAGGGCCAGCGCAAGCAGGGCCCAGAGCAGAGCAGCAGGAGTATAGGGTCCCAGCTGGCAGGGGCTCTATGGAGCCGGGCCAGCTCCCCGCTTTCCCTGCTGGTGCAGCCCAGCCCGGCTCCACAGACCCCTGCCAACCTGTGCCCTGCTCTGGGCCCCACTGGTGTTGGCCCTGGGACATTGGTCCCAAGACATTGGGACATTGGTCCCAAGATGGTGACCGGGGGTGGGGCACCTGTCAAGGGGCGGGGCTACCCATGCGGCCCTTGACAACTTACCAAAACTGGGTAAGCAGCCCTCCGCCCAAAATAATTGCCTGCCCCTGCCCTAGGGACTGTAACTAGTTGAGTAACATTACCTGTGCTCATTTCTGAGCATGGGACTGACTAGGATTTGTGGATCTGAGAGGGAGCTTAATGTATCTCTTGTTCCTATACTTGTACACTTTGGCCAGGTTGGAGGATATGACCCTTCATTTCTTTAATTTATTTCCAAAGGGCTTTTGTTATCTCACAGGTAGATAATGTAATAAAATACTGCTTTGGGTATTTTACATTTGGCACTATAGGATACTTTTACATGTGCTCCAGTGAGGGGTGAGGGGGGCACATTTTAATTAGAGTGGCTCTGAGAGCTGCTCTAATTAAAGCACCACAGTGCCTCGTATATCAGCATCCCTGCGCTTCTAAACGGTGATGGAGGTGCCTGAACTAAAGCTCATTCGACGAGTTTTAGTTAAAGCACCTCTGCTGCTATTTTGAAGCATGGGGATGCTGATATGTGGGATGCAGGGGCTGGCTGGAGAGTGGTAATTGCCACACTCCAGCAGACTCAATTAATCACTGTAATTACAGCGCATCAGAGCAGCCTCGCAGCACATCTACAGGCACCCATAGATTTCTAAAGTATGGAATTGATTTTGCGTAGATTCCTTTGTTTTGGCAGAAATACTAATTATTGTTGATTTCTTGTTTAATTTGCTGGTTTTTTTGTTGTAGTGTGAAAGACTATTCGCATATTTGTCCTAACTTACTGATTAGTGAGCTAATAAACCTGTGTTTAAAACTCTTTTAGTAACTACTTTCTCCAAAACTATTTAGCACTGTTCCTGTGTAGAGATTACCAGATGATCAGACCTTGAGTTAACTGGCAGTCAAATTGCAGAAGCAAAATATTTAATCAAAGTAAAAAATCGCCAATTCATGACTCAAATATTTTTGTAATAGCAGTTTTCCTGTTGTAAAAAGTTCTCATTTAATCATAGATGCTACAAATTAGGTTTGGATATCAGAAACAAGCTGAAAAGAAATAATATTCATTTAATGGCGTGACAATTATTTGAGTTAGTGATGGTTGGTTTCTCTAATTTAAATATTTGTTCCCCTTCAGAGCAACTTCTGCTTTCACCTAAAATTGAAATGTTTTAACACTTAAGGCTTTGCTTTTTGTAAACATTTTTGTTGTTCAAATGTGTTGTCATGAAAATATGTCTTTAGTTAATGAAGGGAAAAATAGGTGGTAACTTTAGAATGGGCTGACATGGACCCTAAAGCAAGAGATTTGGCCCCACGGGAATAAATAAGATTCTGCACTATTAGCGTGTCCAGATGAGCAGGAACATGCACTTTGCGGTGCCTCAGAGGCTTTTGAGGCACTGCAAAATGCACCCAGTGTACATCAAAAGGTTCTCCATGCTGTGTATTTGCAGTGAGGAGCCAATATTAGATACCATAAAATCCCAGTATCTAAAAAAAGTGCGTCAAAAAAGTGGGGCAGTGTATATTATAATTTAATAAGTGAAATGTTTCCTTGTCTTTTGTCAGTTAACAAAGAAGAGTATAGATGTAAAAGTTTTTCTTTCTTTGTTAGTAGGTTACTGGCATATTCCAGGATGAAATAGGCTCTCAGTTAGTATCAGATCTAAGATACAAAAAAGAAAAACATATAATTCAACCGCTTGATAGCAGTTTTGAATTCACATGCTGTAAATGATTAAACGGATCCTTCAAAGAAATGTCTAGATTTTCTATGTACTAATCAGTCTGAAAAAAGAAAGTATTGACAGATATCTGTATCTAATAAGATTAGAGAATGCTGTATGTGACAATTTGTTGAAATAATTGCACTGTTTCAGGTAAAATGACAACCTTTTTTCCGTTTACTTAATTGAACTCAAATCACCCCCCCTCCCACCCCACAAGGTTGTGAAATGTTATCTCTCTCTACATATAAATGTACATATATTATTTCTGCTTTATGGCTGGCAGAAGGATTGAAGAGCACTGAAATGCAATGAGGATGGCTGATTTCATGTTCTTTCCAGTTGGAACCAGAAACAGAGGTGTTAAAATATCATAATAAGACATGTTTTTTCAATAGTTCTAGTCCAGTTTTGGAGGCTCAAGAGGATTGAGGGCAATATACTGAAGATCCACATAATCTTCAAGTAAGTGATTTGAAGATTTGAATGCTCATCTGAACCAGGCAGATTCAAGACCCACTGAAGTTTGTCTGTCTATAACTGGAGTTATGTTTAACTTGCTAAAATTAATCAGGCCCAGGTCCAGGGAGCAATAATTACTACTGTATAACAAAGTATCAGAGTGTTTGAATAGTTTGATTGTCTAGTCACCCCTCTGCCCATTTGACTTTCAGGCCTAGATGATTTTTCAGCTCTGTTTGATAAATTAGTTACAGGCCATTTCCCAAAATCATGTAACTATCTTAGTAACAGGGGGAAACAAAACAACCTGATTACTGAAACGCTTTAGTCAGTGTATTTTATTTATATACTAACAAATTGCCTGTCATGAATGACGGGGGTGGGGCGGGTGGGGTTGGAGCGCGGCCAGAGTGCCCCGTGGTCCTGCCACTCCGCCTCTGGCCCTGTGAGCCCCCCCACCCCCTGTGCCCCTCACCCTTTGCATCCGGCCCCATGTGCCCCCTCCCCCCCCTTGTATTCAGCCCCATGTGCCTCCCCCAACCCCTGCCACTCCACCCTGCACCGCTGCTGGCTCCCAGGAACGGGGGGGTGGAGCTTGCACGTGATGGCAGTGGCTGACAATACCCGGCAGCAGGCAACACCCCCCTTCCCTGCCTGCCCTCCCCCTCTCCTTTCTCCCTCTCTGCTGGCTGTTGTTGGGGCCAGGTGGTGGTGGTGAGGTGCTGCCACTGGAAACTCCCTCTTCCCTTTCCCTCCTTTCCCTGCTGCCTCCCCCTCCCTGCCGGCTGTTGTTGCAGGGGACGGGGGAGGGGTGGCACTGTGGCTCCCTCTGTCTGTAATGCTTTGGGCCCTCACAGCCAATCAGCGCGTACCCTCTTGGTGGTGTATGCGCAGTTGGCCCAGAGCATTACAGACAGACAGACAAAGGCTTTCATATTAGAATTTCTTTACTTTTTAAAAAGCTATGGGGATATTGGAACTACAGTGGAATAGTCAGTAAGCTCTTCTGAAGTACAAGATACACTCAAATGTACTTAACTTCTTTATGTAACTCTTCTTCTGGGCACCGGTTGGCAGCAGCAAGGGCTAGGTTCAGTTTTGGGGTACTAATTATGTTTTATTTGGCTCAAGCCTCCACCCAGAAATCTGGGAACACTAAATGAATTACTAGGGTGTCCTACATAAATGAAACCCCCTCTTTCTAAGCAGTGTAAGCACAAAAGACAGATTTATTACAGAAAACAGAGCAAAGCATCAAATGCAATTTAAAACACTATTAACTATAGAACAAAGTCTATAGATGGCACCCTTTTGAGGAAGCTTCACCCATACCCAGGTAGTCTAGGACTTTGGGGCTCCTCAACAGGTAGTTCTGGGGCCTGAAACCCTATACTTGCCCTTAAGCAATGGGATGGATAGGGGGCCTGCACCGGAGAGTCCTGTGTTGCTCCTTGGGTTTGCTGCATCATGGGGAACTATTTGAGAGCACAGGTCCTTCTGCATTGCAAGGGGTTCCATTGCTCCTGGAGACATGGTACAGCACTGACCTCCACTTCTGCATGGTGGCTTTGAGGGGTTAACTGCAGCTTTTGTCAGCATACTATACCCCAAAATTCCTAGTCTCAATCCCAGGCCTATCTTGGCTCGGGCCTGAATGACATCTAGTGGCCAACCACACCGCTTGGTTGGGACATAAACTACAAAAAGGACAAAAGGAGGCTCGGGCCTCTCTCTCAGGGCCTGAACTGGACAGCAAGAGCCAGCCAGACCTCTATCACACTGAGCCCCTGATGAACAACAAGAAGTGCCAGGTCTCACCCTGGCTCAAACCATGCCAGGCTTTACCCTGGCCCAAATTGTCCAGCCAAACACATGGCTGAGGTTCAGCTGCAGAGCAAGGCAGAAATGCAACAGCTATGAAACAGCAAAAAGGGCCCAGGCCTGTGGCTGTAGCCTGGACATCCAGTCTCAGCTATACCACCATGCTGAGACACTACAGTTTCCAAACACAAGGAGCCAGTAACTGCCAGGACCCCATTCCTGGTCAGTCTGCTCCAGGAATCAATACCTCCACTCAAGACAAAAAAAAAAGGGAAA
>NW_005841971.1:1371713-1408663 GCF_000455745.1 Alligator sinensis
AGGGAGGAAATAGGAGTCTCAAACTCCAGGACAGACTTTCTCTCCCTGTACCCGAGGCCTTATAGCTGTCATATAGCCTTCCTGTCATATAGCTTTTTTTTGCCCCTCTAGTGAACTGAGGGGCAGAACCCTCTAGGGGAAGCAGGTTTTCTTGCTCCCAACCCAGCTGTGCAGCTCTCAGCAGCCCCATGAGAAAAAACTTGAAAAACTGAGTTGAGTTGTTCTTATATACCTGGTGTGACATCACCCAAGCCTTGTCCTGTTAGGGAGTGCCACAGTCTAGCCTCTCTCTTACTCATCTGCTTGGAGGATTTTCTGCTTCTCATCATAGATTCGTAGAAGTAGGGTCGGAAGGGACCTTGTAGTTCTTCAAGTCCGAACCCCTGCCTGGGCAGGAGGAAAACTGGGCTCAAATGACCCCAGCCAGGTAGGCATCAAGCCGCTTCTTAAAGACCCCCAGGGTAGGAGCCAGCACCACTTCCCTTGGAAGTTGGTTCTCATGGCTAATGAAACGTGAGGGTTTTATGTATTTTGCCCAGATACAGCCCCCCGTTTTGCCATGTGCCGAGCACATGGCCAGAACAACAGGAGTCATCTTGCGCGCGCACACACACACACACACACACACACACACACACCCCCCCCCAATACTCAACCCAGTGTGTGTGTGGGTGTTACACTTACAGTGGAGAAAAGGATTTGATCACATGTAATAAGAACCATTCAAACTAAAATTAGTCTTACAAAATTGTTCATTGAAGTTACTGAAGGAATTTCATTTTTTATGCAGTGCCACTTATAAAACATTCATTCATTTCCCCATCACACTGATAGTTTGGGGTAAATAGAGAACCCATCTGAATTCTTATATGAATTATTTTTTTAAACCAAGAATATACAAAGATAATATCTCTCACCCTGTTGATGATGCAAGCTGCTTTTTGTTCATTGATACTTAATTCTCAGAATAAAATGTTTTCTGCACAGCGTGCTGACATATTTAGTTGTTCTTTTGGTATTTAAGAAAAGTTTTAGTTACTCTATAAACATGTATGACATCATTAGTGTATAAATGAGACTTGCTGTATGCCCTGTGAGTTAATAACTTGCCTCATTCTTATGTAAGTTTTGTGGGCGTGCTTGCATTGATTAAGCTTGTAGCACCATTTTTCAGTTTGGGAAATGTGAGTGTTGTCTCTGTCCTTCTTCCTCCGTTTTCAGGCACTGTTTTAAACATCTTAGATAAGTAGTCAGAAACTAAAGGTTGTAATTAATTGTCCAGAATGCGGAATTGGAATGCTGGTCCTGGCATAACCCAAATGAGTTGCAGTGAATTGGGCACAAAGAATAAAAGAAATTGAAGTCACTTTTAATGACATGTCCCCATTTGTAAACAGGTGTTTGCCCAAGGGGAATGCACTTGAATTACTTTGCCAGCAGTATGGGAGAGTGATTCACTGGAATATGTGAACATTTCTAACTTTCACGCCCCGAATATATTATGTCAATCCTTTTAGCACTTTCTGTTCAATGAGGTATTGCTTGCAGCACTGGAAGATATTGGATTCCAGAAACTGTGACAACCTTTTTATCTATTAACCCATCTAATGAATAGCATTTCTAAATTTGATTGGCAGCTTCTTTTCCTGTGTTAATTAAATTGCTCCTTAACCTTAATGTCTTTGAAGGACAGGCCTTTGTTAAAGATGTCAAGTTAGCTTTTTATCATGTTTCCATGGATAATGGTGCTTGTTGACAGCAGTTGAAATAAAGATGTGGAATCAGAAATATGCTAGTTAAAATACTCATTAAAACTGTCTTAATACCAGCCACCAGGACAAAAAGGAAAATATGCGTAATGATATTACCTTCTCCTCTACCCTGAAAAGTTAAGAGCTCATAACATTTCTATTAAATCAAATTCTTTAGTCTGGATAAGGATTATAAAGCAGGCAACAGAGTTTGTCCTGAAACCATAGAGACAGCTAAGAACAAAGAGCAAACAGCTCAATTAAAAGTTATTATGTTTCTTTTTCTTTGGTATTAAGGAGGCAAATTGCATTTTCTTTTCTTTGAAGAGAAAAGAATGTAGTCAACATTATAGAAGCACATCATCTTTGTTGGGGAACAAGTTTGTTTTATAAACTACTTCAGTGAATGGAGGCCAATTGTCTGTAAGTACTTTAAAAAAGTAAAGGGGATTTGAAACAAATCATTTAAATTTCACCAGTAGAGTTAGCAGTTTGATCTGCTGTGATTTGTATTTAGAAATCAATCCAGTTATTCCTCAAACCACTGGAAACTGGGCTTCATGCTACATTGTTTCATTTATTTACTTATTTAATGTTCATATATGTTTCTCTTTGGATGAAGTCAAAGTGCTTTATGTGCTATTTTAAATAACTATACTAAGTTCCCAATGACATCTGTGTACCCCTAATCAAAACAAATTTGCTTCCCCTACTTTGGCAAGTTTGTTGAAGACAGGAGCATGAGCTATCTACAACTTGACCCAAAATGAAGTGGTCTGACTTCATCCAAAGAGAAGCACACGTGCATAAAAAAACCTGCTCACAATGTGACATGAAACCCAATTTCCACTTATTTGAGGAACGAGTGGATTTGTTTCTAAATACAAATTGCCGGAGATCATCCTGGTAACCCTCTACTGGTGAAATTAAAATACTGGAACCAGCCTATGAACAATTGTGGTTAAATTCTGATTGCAGGAATGTATTTACCATTGACTGTGTGTTAGTGATCTCCATTTTAGAGGCAAAACTGGGTCATAATGACTTTGACAAGAGAATAACTTGGCTGAGGTGCTGTACAAATTATGGCTAACTTCTGAGAAATATTATCCCTATTACTAATGTATTAAAATTTTAAAAAGTAAACTGCAGCTGTGCTTTACTAAAATGTATAGCAATATTATATGGCACACTTCATATCTTGGTCATGGTTTACAATTGCATTTAAAACCAACCAATACTTTGTTTGTAATCATGTTTTAATTGAGGTCATATGCAAAAATTTTGATAAGGAACTGATGCCACTTAAGGAAATGAAGTCATGTAATTGCCATTAAATCTTGGCAGTAAAGTGTATGCTACTACAGTGAGTTTAACCCTTTCTTCTCCCTGAATCATTGTAGATTGCTACACAAGAAGCATATGTTCCCAAGTATGTCTTTTATTAATCAAGGAAATTTTCCCTATATTTACAAAATCCCAATAAACCAACAGTTAAAACAAGCAGCAGTTAGTTGAATGGGCCATAATCTAAATCATATGTTAAAGATCACATTAGGATGAGAACGAATCATAATCAAACTCGTGACTTGGTCAACATTGTTTCTGGCAAGGATATGAATTGACATGAATTAAAATGATAAAATTTTACTCTTGGTTTTGTGCCAAAAGCAATATAAATTATTAGCATGCTATTATGGAAAAATTTAAGAATTCACTTTTTTTTAATAGATGCTTTTACCATTTTTTAAAATTTAGTGAGCCCCATAGCAGTCAGAATAATGTTGGATTAAAAGTGGGAAGACATTTTTTATGATATTTAACTTTTTTCCTTAAAGTTGCCCAAATTGAACTTTGTTGGACCTGGAGAGAGAATATTTTCAAAGGTGTGGTGGTACCAGATAAGATCTCCTATTACCATCTTTGGAGAATGCAGCCCCACAACAAGACTGGGGGGAATGCTCCAATCCACCTCCATCCTCCAACCTCCAGTGTTGGCTGAAAAAACCTCAGACTGAACTCCCTCCATTCCCTTCCCCCCTCCCATTCTGAAGACAGTGCCAGGAACAGGGCTGAGCTGCATCAGCCAAGCCCTGTTCCCAGCGCATGCGGACAGAAGTTAATGAAGGCACTCCGTTTTGGTGTGTCTTCATCTGAACCCTTATGCAATAAGGGTTCAGACTGTTGTGAGATCAGGCCCTCTTAAAGCACTTTGCAGCTCTGTACTTACTTTGGCCATGGCTGTAGAGTGCTTTCAGGGGCCAGATTGGGTGAAAATTGTCACTTCTGTTTGCACCTAATAACCAGCACTCTGAACTACATCTAGAAGCAAATAGGTATCCAGTAACATTATGAAAAAGTGGTTTGTTATTATAATTGCTTGCCTCCCCTTCCCCCCCCCCCCAATGGTGAGAAACTACATTTTGGGGTTTAGCTAAAGTTTTTAAATCTGAAGAAGGGTAGTAACTATCTATGACAAGCCCCTTGTGATGAGGGTCCAATGTAATGTTTAACTTGGCCCTGAAAAAAGCTATGTACATTGGGGAAGATTATGACAACTGGCTCTCAGTCTTCTCTGCTAAGTGCAAAAGCACAGTGACTGTCATCACTCTGGCAGCTGAACTTCTGTCTTCGAACTCACAGCCACAAAAACAATGGCAATGTAAATGGCCTGTTGTGATGAAGTAAATCTTACTGTTTAGCAAGTTGGTGGCCCATCCACATTAGTCATTAACAACAGTTCTTATCAAAGTATGCCTATATTTGTAATCTTCACCCCACATAAAGTTTCAGAATGCATTGCTAGGTACATATACATTGTGAATGGAAATTCATGTATTTATAACCAAAGATCACTAAATTGTAATTGAAAGTGGCATTGTTCTTTGAATTAACTAAAAATTAAAGGAAACATGCCAGTATGCAATTGTTCAAATTTGCATTATCAGGTCATGACAAAGTAAAGGGGTAAAAATATATTAGCAGAGGATTAACCTTTGTTGTAGTTAGATTTTGGTGCTAAAGGAGATTAAAGGAAAAGCTTTAAAGACTAAATTTAGGTGCCATGTATTGGTTTTCTTTCCTTTAGCTTTTAGTATATTACAATGACCACAAGTAGTATCAGATAAAAACAGAGGATGGAGATAAGCAAAAGGATTCTCCACAATAGGGAAGAAGTCTACTGATCCTTTGCCCATTTAAGTTAGTTAGTTAGTACATTAGTTTCCCTGTGGGTTACTTGTGCCCTGTTAATAAATCATTGTCTTTATGGGAAGTTATGCCTTTGGAATAAAGAAGTTGGAGTGTTATTTTGCATCTAAATATTCAGCAGGTACAGTGATTTTAAAATATATCTTTAATTTTACAGTAGTCTGAAAGTCTGAATACGAGTCAACAGTGTGCTTTTGCTGCAAAACAAAAAAAAAGGAAGAAAAGCCAACAGTGTCATGAGTTGTATTAACAGAGGTGTCATTTGCAAATCAAAGGAAGTGATTCTTCCTCTCTGTTCAGCACTGATGAGGCCTCACCTGGAGTACTGTGTCCAGTTTTGGGCCCCACACTTCAAGAAGGAAGTGGACAGTTTGGAAAGAGTCCAGCACAGGGTAAAAAATACTAATCAGGGACCTGGCAGATAAGACCTAGGAGGAAAAACTGAAAGAACTAGCATTATTTAGTCTGGAGAAGAGAAGACTGGGGGTATGGGGGAATATATGATAACAGTCTTCAAATACCTGAAAGGTGATTATGGAGAGGATGGAGAGGGGCTTTTCTCTGTGGCTATAGGGAACAACACTAGGAGCAATGGGCTTAAACTACAGATCGGAGATTAGGAAGAATTTTCTGACTATGAGGGTGGTCTGGCATTGGAATACACGACCTAGAGAAGTTGTGCCTGGGATGGCACATTACTCTAACACTAGGATTACAGGAAAGTAGGGCTGGAAGGGAGTAGCTGTGATGGTCCAGGAAATATGAGAGGGAAAGAATATTGGACCAGCTGAAAGGTTGGGATAGATCTTTGTCCTTATGCAAGTGGTCCAATAAAACACATCACCCACAAAAATCCTTGCATCGCATATTGCCTCTGGAGTTCTCTTTCCAGAAGAAATGTTGCTCTTCTGCTGTTTTTTCATTGCAGTTTTAAAGATATAGTGCAGTGATGTAGAAGAGAGAGAGGTGTTCAGTTATTTCAGTAAAAGCCATTTGATGTATTTCTATGAAGTGATGATTAATTATTTTCCAACAGAAACAAAGGAGTTGTTAAACAGCAACTAGTAAGTTAAGCTCTTTTAAATCAGTGAGTTGAATAACTTGCATCAAACAATTTTAAGGAATCTGGCTAAATAGCTATCTAGACTATTAGTTCTGATTTATTAGTAAGATTTGTAAAGCAGTAGAAGTTGCAGAGATGTGGAAGAAAACATCTGCCAATATTTAATGGAGTTTAATCTGCTCATAAGTCTAACATTGATCCTGGACAAAATAAAGGAGCATCTCCTATGGGACTCTATTTAATTAAGACTTAAACAAGGTTAGTATAAAAAATGCCTCTCAAAATGAGTTTATGGAAAGTAGATCTTGTCGGTGACTTGATATCATTTTTGGTGAAATAGGAAGATTGGTTGATAAAGGATGGTGTTGATGGAAATTCTTCTATGAAACATTTGTCTTGGCTTCTGTGAAATATTTGTCATGGCTACTGCAGGTTATTGTAGTTAATTAACCTGGCACATACCTAATTAATTAATATTAGCAAATTGATGTTTCAAAGTATAATTGTAAATGGAAATTCATTACTGAACAAGTGTTTCTCAGGGGTTGATTCTTGTCTTTGTGCATTTTGATATATCAATCAGTAACCTGGCAGAAAACAGAATCATGGCTCATAAAGTTTGCAGATTGACCCACCAATTGAGAGAATGGTAAATAATGAAGTGGACTGGTCACTGATAGTGATTTAAAGTGTTTGGTAAAGTGAATACAAACAAACCACATGCACTTCACTCTGGATGTATATCTAAGATCTAGGAATGTGTGCCAAACTAACAGGATTTGGGATTTAATCTTAGAAGCAGTGACCTTTTTTGGAAAATGTAGGGCTAGGGCGGTGTGGAAGAAATCAAACTTCGCGTTGTGGTTGTATCAGAATTGACAGAGCCATCTTGGTTTATTTAAAGCTATACAAGTGATCACAAGGAGGGTTCTCAAAGGAACTCTGACCTCTATAAGTTTACAAGCGTATTTATACTTTAGACAGTGAGAAAAGATGCAGGGTTCAGACAAAGCAACCTTGAAAGAAACAGGAAGAAGTTGATCATTTGTTTGTCACACGTAAGCAGTTTACTCATTCAGAAAAAAACCCCACTGTGTTTTGGGAACAGTTATCAGCTTCGGTTTGGGGGAAAGGAGGAGGTTAACATCTGCACACAGAGCTTAATATATCAAGACAAAACAAGGCATGAAGGTTGTTTCTTATCTTAGAACATTTTGAAACACATATCATCAGCATCTTTTTCTCTTCTCTTTCTCTCTCTTTGTCTCTCCTCTTAGTCAAGTAAGAGGCCTGGTTAAACTTATTTCCACAGTGGATAGTCAGCAAGATATGGTCTCTTGGTATGATACTAGCTGCAAAAGTGAATGCAATACAATCCTAAAATATATAAAGAGGAACTATTGAGTAACTGTATGGTAGGGTTACCATACATCTGGGTTTTCCCAGACATGTCCTCTTTTTGGTTCCTTTCATCTCCATCCAGGCAGTTTTTTGAAATATGAACAGATGTCCAAGATTTTGCTCTGCTAGTCCTTTTTCAACACGGTTGTGGTAGGGCTGCATTTCCTGGGTTGCCCCAGTGGTGTGTATGTTGCCAGGAATCTGTGGGGGGTTTGCTGCAGAAAAACATGGACTTTCCTCTTTAAAGTAGGAAACTGAAGGTTTCTCCTTGCAGGCTGCAAGCCTTCCAGCCTGCAAAGAGCTGTTTGGGGTGATTGGAGGCAGGGGGTGCCATATGCATCTGTGCGCACACATGCGCGTAGCTGGTATACAACCAGGCAAGGTGGTGGGAGCAGCCCCTGCAGCTGGATTCAGATAACTCTCCAAGGGTGGGTGGGTGGGTGTGTGTATGTGTAGGAGAGTGGTGTGTGAGGGGGGTGAGTGCCTGCCGGCTCTGGGAGGCACTGGCACTGGGTAGTCAGGCACTGGGGCTGAGGTAGGGCAGGGAGGGAGAAGAGGAAACACCTACCCCTCCAGTGGGGGGAAGGGGGTGGCCCTTTGGGACTAATAGGGAGTTGCATGGCTGGGCTGGTGGCACTGGTGCTGGTACCTGTGCTCACAAGGGCAGGGCAGCCAAGAGACACTTTCTGGGGTGGGGGCCATGGCCAGGCTGCCTGGCGTGGGAGCCCTGTGTCAGGGCTGGACTTGCTTCAACACCACTTGCATGAGTCGGAGCCGCCACAGCCATTGCACTTCAGCTTGGTCAGGATGGGGGCAGCTGGGGGCCTGCTCCAGCAGGGCTGGGGGGAGGGAGCAGGGAGCTGTGGCTTGACAGTGATGGGCACCAGCAGGGCTGGGGGTGCTGTGGCTTACAAGTGAGGGGCATCAGGAGGGTGGGGGACTGTGGGTCAAGAGTGCAGGGCACTGCCAGTGCCGGGGGCTGCCAGTTGGGAGTGAGAGGCACCAGCATGGCTGGGGGAAGGGGATAGAGGACTGTGTTCGGAGTGAGGGGTACCGGCAGAGACAGGAGGCTGTGGGTTTGGAGTGAGGGGCACCAGCAGGGCTGGAGTGGGGTGCTGTGGCTTTATTTTTGCTTAACATTTAATTTCTGAGGCAATAACACTCATTATTTACTGTAACAGTTAAAAACTGCCCCCCCCCCCTTCCCAACATTTGTCCTCTTTTTTGGAACTGGAAATATGGTAGGGAAGTTATAATAATTCTCTACTGATATGAGTTCTGCTGACATACTGTGTCCAGTTATGATGGCCGCACTTCAAGAAGGATGTTAAAAAAATGGATAAAATACAGAAAAGAACAACATGTTTGTAGCGGGAAACTTTAGCAGCACAATCTGATTAACTGAAGAGAAGGTAGTTTGATCACAGTCTATCAGTACCTATCTGGAGAACAGAAATTTGGTAATAGAGGGCTCGAGGGCTCTTTAGTCTAACAGGCAACACTGTAACAAGATATAATAGCTGGAGATTCATAATAGAAATAGGGCATTTATTTATTTACAATGAGAACTATTTGAGGAACTTGTACTCTTTCTACTGATGGAAATATTTAAGTCAAGACTGAGTTTCAGCAGCAGCTTTTGGACTTTCAGCAGAAATAAATTGAGAGAAGTTTGTTACAAGGGAGGTCAGTATAGGTAACCATAGTGATATAACCTTAAAATCCAGGGGAAACGCGTAGAGGGTACACGTGCACCCCCTAAGCGTGGCAGTGCACCCCCTGCAAAAAGGCACCACCGACACTGTCAGTGGCGCCTGTGGGCAGTTGCCGCTCGCCTCAACACCGCCAGCAGCATCTATGGGAGTTCCCCCGGTTGCTGCCGCCATACTCCCACTGCCACCGTGTCCCCTCAGCCGCCAGGGGTACGCACCATTCATGTTAAAATCTACGAGTCTGTGGCTGTGTCTACACGAGGTGCTGACTGCACAGTCATTTAGTACTTGCATACCCAAGGTCTAAATGACCGTGCAGTAACTGATGTTACTGTGCAGTAGTGTTACCACATGGCTTCATGGTGACACTGACCACGCAGTTGCTCGTTGCTGCTGTACAGTGGTGTCATGTCATGGTTTGTATCCTGCAACATTACTGTGCAGTAAGACTCTCATGTAGATGTGTCCTGTGAGAACACATGTTAAGACAAGGTCAAAACAAGCAAATTGCTTTTAATTTTTTTTTTACTTTGTTGTTTAATCTGTTTTTTGTCTGTTGGATGTCTTAAACAGTGCTATGGTAAATGACTAACATCTTTAGATGATAATATCTAGTCTTTTGTGAACATTGTGAGGTGACCTGTAGAATTTTCAACTGTAAAATGGACCATTCTTTTCAAAATACATTTTAGTAATGACAACATTAGTAGTTAATGCAACATAGTCTATGTCCTTTACATGTGAATTTATTCTTGACTGTTATCTTGAGAAATCTTTTGTTTAATTGCAGGAACATATGAGTACAGGAAGACAAAAACATATATTGCTGCATGTGTTCTTCCTCTGTCAGCTTATTCCAATAGTTATTTATCCTCATGGTTGAAAATTTTCAGTCTAAGTGGGTGCGTCTGTATGTGACGCTTTATTGCACAGCAGACTAATCTGGTGCACAGTGAAGCATCACCGCCTACACGTGAGGTATAAGGTACAGTAGATTCATTTATTGAGCTGCCAGATACCACTTGTATCTGACAGGACTATCTGGCAGTGCAGTAAATTACTGTGCTTAAATGTACATGTAGATAGTGACATCAGGATTAGTTTACTCTATCTTAAATTAAGCTGGAGTATGTTAAGTCGCATTAATTACATGTGTACATCGCACCCTGTATTGGCTTTTTGGGAATAACCTGAAAATAAAGAATCTTCTGTGATACGTGTTGATTTGTCAATTATAAAATTCCTATATCCAGCAACAAGAATGAAAATAATAAAATACCAATATCCTATCTTATGTAGGATAGCTTCTGAACAGTCACACTTTGCTAAAATTATTTCATTTTTGGTTAACAAAGAGTGTTCAAGAGGAAAAAATATGTTCAATCCTTTTAAATTATCAAAGCTTGTTGATATTGTTGTTTTAAAGAATTTACCATCTTGTTCAAAGAGGGATTAGACATATTTATACAGCTATTTGCTACTATTGGAGACATGATACTACACTAGATGGACCTTTGGTTTGATTCAGTGTGGAAGTTCTAATATTCTTATATTCTTATATGGAATGTTTCAAATAATTAAGGTTTTTTGTTTCACTTCTACACTGGATGATCACCTATTAGGAGGAGATCCTACACTGGCTAGAACTAACGCTGAATATTCTAAAATTCTTTAATCAAATCCTAAGAACAATCAAGTATAGGTTATTTTTGTCCCTTTTTTTATTCCTGGACAATAAATGAAGAGTCCTAAATATTATGATTTCAGCCATATATACATAATCTTTTTTGATGAACGCAAAGAAACTACAGTCTATTTGCCTATGCAAAGATCTGTTTTCTTGAATGAATTTCCTGTCTTGTAAACATGTTGGAAATCTGAACAGGTTTTAAGAAAAAAGAACAAATAAAGATGGGGAAGGATACTATATGAAACAGCATATAAAATGGAGAGATTGGATGGTATGCTGGTTATGAGAAAATATCCAATGAAGAAACAGAGTAAATAAAAAACCATTCATACTTTAATTAGCAGCGCTATTGACAGAAGCACACGTTACCATTTTGAAAAGGGTTTTGTCCATCAATTCATTGATACTTCCTGTTGATGCTGATTCTTTTCGAATGTTGGAAACATTTTAATGTAACATTAACTTTAGGATAGGAGGAGCTTTTACAGTGAATATTAGAGCTGTTTTCATACAACATTATGCTTATTTATGTTCATTTCAAGATAACTTTTTCCAAAGTTCTGGGGTGTTGAAAGTTCCTTTTATCCTAGTTGATCATTTCTTATGTTCAGTGGTAGAATATCTGATTTTTTTTGGATTTTATATACAGGTTGTATATAAAACAAGAAAAATATAATTTTCATGTAAGATTAATATAACCAGAAAGTCAGTGGGGAATAATTTTATTTATTTTGTCTGTCTATTAACATTTTGCAGTTGACTTTCCCCAGTCTATGGCAAAACTTCCATTGGCTTCAGTCAAGCCTGGGATTCTCAGTTAGTTTTAATATTTAATCTATACAGTCAGACAATCTCTCTCTTCTTGCAAGATTTGTTTAAACATCATTTGGAGACTATAATTTCTATTGTCTATAGTCTATTGCTTATTTTTTTAAGTACCTTAAAAAATTAGGACATGCTATTGAAAGAATATGCTATTAGAAAATAACTTTTGGCAGGGAACAAAAGCCAACAACAGTAAAGCTGATAATTTTCCTTTAGGAGGTGCTTTAGAAAAGAAGTGATTGTAGAGTACAAATCTCACTTTCTACCTTGGGGTTCATTTTGTCCTAATGATCAGTAGCATTAGCACATCCTCTAAAACAGGGGTGTCCAACCTGTGTCATAGGCAGCTTCTGTAGATGGCACTTGGCAAACTGGAATGGGACAGGCAGCATGGTAGCAATTAGGGCAGGAAGCAAATGGGGCACAGGAAGGAGATTGCAGTGGCACTGAGGGGAGTATAGGTCTAATTTGTGACACAACTTCCAGAAAGGTTGGCCCCCACTGCTGTAAACCAGGAGTTTTCAACCTTTTTAAAGGAGTGTACGCCTTCTGGTGGGTACCCCTCCTAGACTGTACCCTCTGGACAATTGTGGGGGGGGGCCCGGCAACCAGTTGATGGGGGGGGTGGCAGCCAGTTGATGAGTGGGGGAGATGTTGCCTTCAGGCAGTGGTGGCATGCTTCCCAAGTAGCCCCACTTTTCGACACCGCCACCATGTACCCCTTGGAACCTTCCCAGGTACCTCCAGTTGACAACCCCTGCTCTAAACCATTACTATTTTCCTTTCTAGGGAACATCTCAAATGTTATTGTTTGTAAAACTGATAGTATGATAAACACCATCATACTATGATCATCAACCATATCAGTGACTGTAAGTCAAAGGTGGACATATTATGGCCCATGGGCCACATTCAGCCCACCAGCTGATTGGATCCAGCCCACAAGCAGTCGCCCACCAATTAATTGCATCTGGTCCCACTGGCTGCCCCTGTTGTGCTCTGCATGGGACCGAGTCCTGCCTGGTGCAGAGCGCGCTGTGCTCCCAGCCACCCCTGCCAGATGGTGCCAGCCCCACCAGCAGGCACAGCTTCAGAGCAGGGTTGCTACTGCCACTGTCCAGGGAACTGCTGGGCTCCCCCAGCCTCCAGCAACAACTCCTTCTGTCCCTGCGGCAGCACTCCAGGCAGCAGGTACGTAGGGGAAACTACATTGTTGAGAGGAGCGGGGTGGGCTCTGCCTGTAGCTCACTGTGGTTCTGCTTGTGCCAGGCAGGGGAGCATGTGGATGGAGGAGAGGGTGTGAAGGAGCTTGACTGCTCACAAAGCCTCATGGGGCAGGCACAGGACAGGCACAAGCTGGGGAGCAGCAACAGGAGCCAGTGTGCACTTGGTACAGCCCTGCCAGGCAGGCTTATGAGATAGAAGCAGCAGCAACAGCAGTAGGAGCCAGTGCTGGCACCGCTGCAGCCCTACTGGACATGTGTGGGACAGAGACCAAGTGAGACACTGGTGACAGGCTTGGCTCCCTGTACTCCTCTCCTCTCTCTCAGGGGGTTCTGTTGCTGCCCACCGGTGGCAATTGGTTTCCTGCCCTTTGCAAGTGCGCTGTGAGCCAGGCAGGCAGTGCTGATCCCACTCCTCTCCCTCTGCCTGCAGAGGGGCTTTGCTCAGCCACATTCTGAAGAGCAGGCAGGTTGGAAGCCCCCCACATGCACACACTGAATCCACACATACCTTCAAACACCCAACACTGTCCCACACAACCCACACCCCAAACACACACATCCACACATACAGCCCCCACTCCCTGCCATACCCCCACACACCCCCACCCCAACCATACCTACAAACACACCCCATGCCTCAACCACACACACACCATGCTCCCTACACACATCCACACATACACCCACACCCCACACACACATAACTACAGCTCCCCACATATGCACCCGCACACCCCACTCCCTCATCATACCCACACACACAAATCCAAGTCCCACACAACCCACTCATCCCATGCCCCCACACACATCTACGTATATGCCCCACACACACACCTCCACACCCCCCCACCCCTCCCACCCCCACCATACCTACACTCACACCCAGTAGTCCCACACACCCCACACTTCAGCCACATCCACAGACAGCCCACACACATCCCACACCCATACACACACCCACCCACCCCTCCTACACCCCCCCACTGCACCATACCCACACCCCCAACCATATACTCCCACTACCATACCTCCACACCCCTCCACACACAATATGCAAGCAAACCCCACCCCTAAAAGGTATGGCAAGGGGAGAGACTTCCAGTGGCAACGGTTAGGGTTTAGCTGGACTTTCGGTCACAAGATGGCAACCAGGAGAGCGGGGCACCTGTCAAGGGGTGGGGGTACCCTTGCGGCCCTCAATGCCTCACTAAAACTTGTTAAGTGGCCCTCCAGCTGAAATAATTGCCTGCTGCTGCTGTAAACGTACAGGCAACCCCTGCTTAGCACTCTTAATTGGTTCCTGAAAAACTGAGTGTTATTCAAAACCAACTTTCACTTTCTAAAGCCACCAAAATAACCAGAATCAGGGGTGCCAGGATTAGTGTCAGTTTCAGTGCCAGCTGTACAATGCCCATGAGCATTATAATGAAACTTGCTGAGCATTAAGTGGAATCGGGTATCAATGTAAAATGAGCGCTATAGTGAAATAGCGCTAAGTGAAACAGCATTAAGCGGGGGTTGCTTATAAGAAATTGTTTTTCCCCTTAGTCAAAAATGTGAACAGTTGACTCATTTCAGGCAAGTGTAAGAAGGGACTAGATATTGATTTCTGTTTGATTTTAGAGTCAGGTAGAATATTTGTTTGCCTTAATGCGACTGTTATGGTATCTGGACCTATTATGTCCATTATTTTCATTCTACAATTTGCTTGCTATTTTAATGCAGTTTGATTGCATGTAATGAAATCTCACTGATGATAATCTCTTTCACAGCATCCTAAAATTCATGTACCTTTATCAAAATCTATTGTTTCCTGAGGTGGTGGTTTCTGTATTAGGGATGCATGTGGCTTCTGTGGTATGGAAAAAAAAAAAGTAAATTAAAAATAATTCTATGATGTGGTTGTTTATATATAATCCTTGATAATAATCAGTTTAGAAGTTGAAGAATTTTGTGTTCCACAAATGATTTATAAGCATCTAACTAATGGTCTTCATAATGTTGATTTTTTTCTTGAGAAGCATGATTTATGCCCAGGAAAATCCAGGCTACTTGTTTAGTTTGGGGACATTTGATTTTGTTACAAAAATATGTAGTTTGTAGAGTTAAGTTAGTCTGGATTTGATGGGAAAGTAAATATTCCTATTTGACAACTGATGGGGGAAATTTTTAATATAATTCTAACCAAAATTATTTAACTTGAGATCTATAGATTGTGAATCCAAAACCAAATATGCTTAAAATTGCTTCTTCTGGGAATTTAAAAAATAAACATGTAGTTACTTTGGACCACTTTCTTGGCTGCTTTTAAAAATGTGTCTATTATTCACAGTAAAAAAGCACAGGAACTTAGATCTTCAGCACAAAAATGGTGACATTTTGTTAAATTTTAAAACAGTTAATCTGAACTTTATCATAATAGAAGCCATTTAAAAAGAAAATATTCAGCTGTTACCAAATAGATATTACTAGTTTAAACTGGAGTAATGGTATGGGGTATAGTGCTCTGACTGTTGATGACTGACTTTTTAATGAAAATCAGTTGTTTTCTTATTTTAACATTCCTAAAATTTTTCATTTGCTCCTTTTTCTGTCAGATGAACACCTAGCCATGATGATTCTCACCTTAACACCTCCATAATAGAAAAGCACAATATGTCTTTTTTGGCACTAGCAAGTGTGTCTTCATTCACAGTATGTCTTCATTTGACACTAGCAAGTATGCTCACAGAGAGAAGAAAAGTAGATAAATGTACTGTGATGGGCAAGCTTTCATGCCCGGTGCAAGCACCAGCCCGCCTCCTGTCTATGGGTTAGCCGCCCACCTCGTTCTCCTGCCACGCTTTGATGTAATAGTATTAGGATATTAATCAGGCAGGAGGCTGCCCATTTTGAATGCCAATGTTTAGGGGGATATTTGCAGCTCCGTTGCACCCCTACACTGTGGCCCAAGCCTCGAAGATGGCATCCACCAGTGGTTTGCACTGGGTCTTTCATAAAACATACACGCAAACAGACAAACACATACTGGGCTCCATGCCCTTGGCCCCCTCACTGGGGCTCCACACACTGGCTATCTGGCTCAGGTGGCCATAGCCCTGCCTGGCCCTCTGCCCTGGGGCATTACACCCTGTGAGGCTCAGGTAGCCATAGTCGTGCCTGGCCCCCTCTCAGGGTCTCTGCAGCCACAGGACTCACGAAGAGCTTGGGCGCTACTCCAGGGCCCTCTGCTGACTTGTGCCCTGCCTCAGGACTCCCATGAGCCTGGGCTTCCCCGGTACCAGTTGAACCCACGAGGGATATAGGTGCTGGGGTTATAAGGCTCCCCACACTTGCCTTTCATTAGGAAGGCAATTGGCCTGGCATTTTTGGGGCTCCCATGCCACAGGGAGCCCCACCAGACCCCCCGCCTTCCCCAGCAGGATGCAGTTTCATGTCTTAGGACAAATGAGGCCTCCTTCATCCCCATAGCCTCACCCTGTCCTCCACAGTGTTCCTGGCAGAGCTCAGCAGAGAGATGTTTCTCCTCTGCTGGCCGATCATGAACTGCCCTCAGCTCAGGGAGCTGGGCCTTCAAATGGCTGCCCTCATCAGGCACCTGCCTGATGTCCTTAGTTCTTAGTGGCAGCACTACCAGTGCCCTGCCACATGTACCCTTTTTGGGGGTGTTTCTTATTTCCACAGCTAGTTCTTCTTGCCAAGAGGAATGGAGAATAAGCTTTACCGTTTTCTTGTCTACTCTCTTAATGAGATTCCATATATGAGAGAAGATGGTAGTAAGCTGTGTTCATGTGGGATATGTTCCCAATAGTAGTTAAAGGTATGTAGAAGAATCAAGACACTAGAACAAAGTGTAGCAGTAGGTTAGGGTAAGCTTTTTTTTTTAAAGGAAAGAGGATTAAATGGTTTGGTACCTATATTCAGTCACTGCATCACTTGGAGTAAATCAGTGAGTGTTTTGCCATTCACTTAATTGAAGCCTGAATTTCATTCTAGGGGACCTTTGAGTATCCTAGTCATGGTCTCTTGATGCTGTTGTACTTCTAATATTTATCCTTTGTGTGATTTTTTTGTAAATTAGTGAAGAGCAATAGTCGGGCTCTTGAAATAAATCCATATGAATAAGTAATAGAAAATTACAAGAGTGGGCACTTAACAAATACTAAGTGATTATCAAGATAATCCATGACAAACCATTTAGCCAGCATTGTGGCAGTGCATTGTAGTGTACTATCAATAATTGTCCAATTGCTGCATTAAAGAACATGAGACTTAGTAGTGAGTTAAAAAAAAACCCCAAGAGGATCTTTGATTATTCTTTTAAAATAAAGTCAAACCCACAAAGTAAAGGTACACCATCCTTGCTAGCATAGGATACTTTAGGGAATATCCTTTCTTCAGAATTTATTGGTTAAAAGTCAGAAATAACACAGGCATCAGGGACCTGAATGCCAGAGGGCTGGAGAAAAGGTTCACATTTTAGCCTATAGCCTAATGTTGAGGGCCTTTTTTTGGGACATAGGTTGAGTTCCATCCAGGTGAGGAAGGCCTAAACCCTATTTGTCTTTTTACCTGGGCAAGGTGTGCCAGTGCCATCAGTTAGACTTCCTGGCTTAGGTTGGCACTCTCTCTCTCTCAAGAGTTTGGATCCTAACATGATGGAAGCACCTCCCTTTTAGCCTTGAGTCTGATACCTGCACTCCAGGAAAAGGTAGAAATTGAGATATATCCCTGTGCCTAGCATTTTTTTCTTGGCTAAATGTGGTCTCCTACCTCCTTCATAGGCAGTCTGGGTTGCCTATGAAAGCCACTTATGTTTTCTGTTTTACTGTGTAGGAAGCCTATACATATAGCCTATTCAGGTTACTCTTCTGGGAAACTTTTTAGGGTATTGTGATGCTAAAGTGGAAGCACCTACTAGATCAGTTTGGGTTCGGTCCCTAAGTCTTTTATGTATTTGTGCAAATTTTATCCCCATAGCTACTCTTCACATTTATGTAGTACAGTCTTTTTTATTCAGACAAATAATGAAAAAAAGGCAGGCTTACTGCTTTGTATTGTTTTCACAACCTTTAGATTATGAAATAGTTGTTGGTAAGGGAAAAGGTCATCAGAGTATCTGTGTAAGTTGTCTGAGTGTGGCATGGGAAAGAAATTGAGCTTTTAACTATAGGGTTTCTACATAGGAAGTAATGGAAATACCTCACAATGGTAATTAGACTGAGAACATACTGTGAGTAGACTAAAAATGTTTACCAATATGCACGTCCTCAAAATAACTACTTTGTCTTGCTGATTTGTTCAGCATGTGCTTTTGGTACATTTTAAACAAACCAAAACAAAAAACCTTAGCAGCATATAATTTGGTATTGAGTTACTATTTTTAAAATGCTGTTTGGAATGTTAGTATTTTAGTAGAAGCTTGACCTAATTACATGAAGTTTGCTAGCTAAATATGATTTATAGTTTTGTTTAATAGATTTTACTTTTTTCCTGAACTATTCTGCATAACATACCAGAGATACTAAAGTATTACTAAATAAACCTGTGTATTATTCATCCTATTTTTTTCATCAAGCACAGTAAAGTTCTATACTTCATTAATGGATGTGAAGTGAAACTTAAACAAACAAACGCTGGGTAGATTAAATACAACAAACTTTGCATAGTCAAAAGTGGCTGCTTTAAAGATGCTCTCTAAAATGAGAGAGTTGGAACAGGAAGGGGAAAGAGGAAAAATCTGGATTTATTCTAGTCTGTAATAGAACACTTGAAAGACATGTTCATGGCACCTGTCAGCATCTTATTTAGCTGTATCCTTCACTAACATGATGGAGGAATTTCCTTCTTGACAAGGTCTTCAACTAGTGAAATTTCATAGTTCTTTGAAAGCATTTTATTTGGAGGTATGCTCCATTGTTAATAATCTGTACTATTGAGGACAGTAACACATGAGCCTGAAAAATACCTGGATTTTGTTTTTTAATTCTGATTTAACGCCATTATTTCTTACCTGAAGAAGATAGGTTGGTATCTGAAAATATTTATAACAGAAAAGTTTATATTTTAGTACAGCACTAGATTCAAGTATGGGCAACTTTGTTTCTTTGCTTCTAGTACCATGGTTACAATATAAGGGATGTTCAGAAAATCTGACAGAAGAGGAAACACGATATATGTGCCACTTTATGCTTCATTATAGTTCTCTTTAACATCAATGCATGTGGTTCAGTGCAGCTACAAATTGGCTTCATTCTAAAAGTCCTTTTCCTTTATGCCAATAAACACCTTGGCTGCTTCAATCTCCTCATTTATCATTTGAAACTCTTCTTACCAAGGTATTCCATCAAATGGGAAATGGATAGAAGTCTGGGGGAGCTGAGTCTGGTGAATAGGCTGGTTGGCAAATTAATTCAAAGTCATATTTGGTCACGGCAATTTGGGGCGTCTTGGGTGGTGCATTATCCTAGAGAAGCAGCATTCCTTGATATAATTTTTAATGGTATTTGTTCACAATAGCTTCTCACAAGTACAGCACTAATGGTATTCCCCGTAGATCTTGCCTGTAGAAAGGTATGTGGGATGCTTCATTTTCTAAAAAACTGTGGCTTATCGAATAATAGCACCTTCTTCAATTTCTTGGAAGTTGGACCCTGCTTATCCTTTTGCTGTGTACTTGCCATTTAATTTCAGGATCAAAGCAGTGAGCCCATGTTTTGGCCTTAGTAAGTGCATCTACACAAGATGCTTTACTGCATAGTAGTGTAGTTTACTGTGCAGAAAGCATGTGCGTCTACATGTGCACACACTTACTGTGCAGTAAACCTTGCTATTCATGAGTAAATTTGCTACTTGCAAATTTACTTGCAATTAGTTACTGCATAGCAGTGCTCATGTAGATGCCTAACTGGGAGCAAATCTACTCCCGGTCAGCTGGTCACTGGGGGGCGGGAGATTGCTTCCTGCTCCTGGGAGCTGCCTGCTGCTGGGGTGGGCTCTGCCAGTGGAGCCCAGGCAGGTACTATGTCCTTCTGCTGTGGCAACAGGGAGCTCCAAGCCACCTGCTCTGAGACAACAGAGTTGGTGCTAGGAGCTCCTTGCTGGTGGGGGCTGGGGAGCTTGTTCCCTGCCCAGCCCTGTGATTGCGGAGCTAGGTGGGGAGCAGGCTGGGGAGCCTGGGTGAGCTTCCTGCTCCGTGAGTTGGGTGGGGAGCAAGCTGGGGAGCCTGTTCGCTGTTCAGCTCCATGTCACAGAACTGAGCAGGCAACAGGTCCCCAGCCTGTTCCCCACCCATCTCTACAATCATGGAGCTGGGTGGGGAGCAGGCTTTCCAGCCCTTGCCCCATGATCATGGAGCAGGGGCTGGGAACTGTCCCAGTCAGGGGCAGGTCCCAGCCTCATGCCCTGATTGAGTGATTGAGGCATGGGGCTTGGAAGAGATGCAGGGGTGGGGTAGGTCCCTGCCCCAATCTTACTGTGGGGCAGCTATCAGTGAGCTAGTTGTTAGCTGCCCCACCGGCAGATTGGGGCAGGGGTCTGAGACCTGCCCCTCCCCTGCAGCTCTTTCCAAGTCTCCTGCCCCTGATCAGGGAGCTGGGCCCAGGAGCTCCCTGCTGCTGGGGCAGGGGGACATTGTCCCTGTCCCAGCATTAGGCAACCCCCCAGGGGCAGAGGGCAGTGTCCCAGCCCAGCCAGGAGACAGCTGTTGGCCACCCCTGTTCCAATCAATGGTTAACATTCTGGACACCTGTTTTGCTGAGTGCTTTTTCATCCCTGATCTTCACTGAGGATAGCATATACTGACCCAGTTCTGATGTCCCTTGTCTCAACTGTGTGATTGACTCTTAACCTTCTTTCACTTTCCAGCATTTTGTGGACTCCATCCACTTGTTTTTGCTGTCATGGCCTTTGTACAGTTATGAACCAAGGCTAGAATCATTGTATTCTGGGCTGACCCTCCGGGATGATTCTTCCTTGCTTAAATTCAGCTGCCAAAAAGGTTGTAATCCTATATGAATGTACTATCAGCATTTTTAGATTTTCT
Organism: Alligator sinensis; assembly: GCF_000455745.1. Lineage (NCBI taxonomy): Eukaryota > Metazoa > Chordata > Crocodylia > Alligatoridae > Alligator > Alligator sinensis. The sequence continues at coordinate 1,392,636 of NW_005841971.1, forward strand.
AAAGGATAATACTAATTTTTGCTACTGTTTTTTAATTTACTCATCTAGACAAAAAAGACCAATAAAAATAATATTTTTTCCTTATTACTTGTTTCCAAATGAGTGCTGTTAACTCCTTGATGCTGCTTCTTGTTTATTCATGCAAAGATGCTAAAGAAAGAAACAACCATGATAGAAGCACATTATGTGGGTCATGTTCCTGATCTCCTCCAACTCGGAAGACAAAAATACTGTATTTTCTCCTGAATGAGGCCAAATTATTCTGTTACCCTGCTGGCAAATAAGTTTGTCTGGATTTCTGATCTACAGTGTACTGTATGTAGCTATTATGCTCACTATCCAGATATATTTTGCTAACTTTGATGCAGAACAATTAAGTGAACATAAATACATTTTTTGAATACACCCTGTTATGACCAGTAATGGAGGACACTAAATTAAACTATTAGATTTGACTGAACTAGAGCATGAACTTAAAATGTATTACATCAAGAGAAACAAGATGAAAGTGTTTAAATTGTAGTTAATTTTTTCTAGGATAAAAATATGTCTTATCAGAAAACTTAGCTCAGCCAAAATAATTAAGAGCATTTGTTACCAATTTAGCGGGGTGTGTTTGTATATATTGGCCCTGAAAAATGAGACACACTTTTTTTTCCTATTCTACATAATTTAGGGTACTGTTTGTTAAAACCATACATTCTTCAATAAAAGCACTCATAAACCTTCACTTTGAGAACCAGGACATTACCACCTCTCTCTGGCTCAGAGAGGATTTTTTCTTCACTAATAGGGGTGGGAAAATATTGTTGCCTCTTTCTTCCTTATGGGAGCTGAAGTTTCTCTGTCTTGGGGATGGGATGAGAGAGGCTGGTAGGCTGGATGGAGCAATAATAGGCCACTGACTCTTGTATTGCTAATGGTAAAGTTTAAGTCTATTAAGTCCTTTCCTCAGTAGAAGGAAATTTCCTCTGTGCCTAAGATCAGCTGTTCCCTCTGTTCCCTGCTTGTTTAGATTAAGGCTGGGATTTAACTCTTGCTCCGGGCATCACAATTGCTTTTTTTAAGATTGCTAGGTGGCTTGGGCAGTGTGTAGGCATTTTAGGCCCACTGTCAGCAGCCCATGGCTGTGCATGATGTGTCAGAATCTGTTATGCTTGCCACAGAAAAAATAAAACTTGTAATGGGAATATTTCTAATTTAAGATAAATCTTCAAGAAAGCTGATCAGTGTTATAATGAAAATGCATGTGGCTGGTGCTGGTAATGTTTTGTTCTAGGGGGATCTGGTTTCCCCATGAACTGGAATCGGAAGACAAGGGAATTTTTTTTGGATTAGGCTAAGGGTCCGTATGTGTGATGCAAGAAGGAGCCAGGACTTTAAACGTAATAAACACTTCTGTTCTCTTCACCCCAACCCAGTGTATCCCAGTGCATCACTAAATGCTATCATTCAGTATTAATTTAAAAAATATTTAAAGTTTCAAACATGTTCAGAGTAGAACAATAGAAATAATGTGTGGAAGTATGGTGTGCAAAATAGGGCACCAATCCTAGAAATGTTTTGCGGATGCTTAGTCTGTTGCTTATTGCACAATAGTATGTATCTTATGATGAGATGAAGTATTTAGTTCTTTCAGAATTACTTATGATGTCATAAATGTTGGCCTTATAGTATATCTCACTTCAGCATGCAACTAAACATAGTATTTTGACTTTGAAATCCAAACTGGTAGGTTTATATCAGTAGTTTTCAAACTTTTTTTTTTTTTGTCTGCATACCCCTTTATCCCCTTTACCTGCAAAATATTTCAGCTCATACCCTCTACACCCATCTCTTCATGCTCATTTGTCAGGAAGAGTATAGACCACCTTGTAGCATGACTGATGGCCATGCTTTTACTCACTGCATATTGACCAGTCAGAAGCTGCACCACCATTATTAAAGTTTAGGCATGTAGCCCTTGGCAAAACTCTGCATACCCCTGGGGTATGCATATCTCACTTCAAAACCACTGGTTTAAATGAGTAAGCAAACTTCACATTGGAGTTGTTGTGCAAGCATGGCAGATATGCCTGCAGAATAAACTGCACCTGATTCTGTTTTTGCTGACTTTATTCTTGCAAATCATCAGGGAATTTAAAGTGAGAATTTTCTTAGCCTTACAGCTTCAGAATAGATCCGCTGATCAGAAAGAAGAAACAATTCCAGGTTCACAGATGAATGCACATAATGTGCTTGACTATACCAGGAGTGCAGGAGACCCAGTGTCCTGATCTTTTGATTACCAAGTAAAGGTCTGTTCCCTGTATCACCTAAGAAGTTATTTTTCCTCATTTTCTGGGGGATTCTTTTGTAGAAAGGCTTGAATGATTTTGGAAAATGATTCGGTGATGCATAGTTTGAATCCATCCCAGTAGGCTGACTGAAACAAACTACCATCTGATAACATTTTAGGATTCTGAGTTTTTGGTATGAGTTTAGTTCCCAGGAGACTAGTGGGCACATCAGCAATTGGCAGTGTTTTTTTTTGACAGAAAGGCAATGTTTTATATGGCATACACAATATGTGGGTTTTCCACATGAAGAGGAAGGACACTGGTTGGGTGTTCATTTATGGAGCCTACACTGCTAAATTTTGTGGTAAATCTGGTCTGTGGATAAAATAGAGGGTTTCAGGCTGTCTGGGACTAGTCATTAAGCCACCTTTTATGAACAGTGAATTCATAAGTTTTACTTAAAGGAATATTTTGTAACTGTTTTTCTTAATTTTATAATAAATTAGAATCTAATCTCCCTGCCAGGTTCTTTCAATTTCATACAGATGCTGCTTTAGGTCTCAAATTATTATTTAAACTCTCCATTTCATCATAACATTCTTTGTATTGCAGTAGTTATGCTTGCTACAGAAAAAAATAGAACTTGTTTTGGGAACATTTTTCATTCAGAGACAGGTGTTCAAGCAAGCAGCTATTATGTCCTTGAGTCCTTCTGTCTTGACATAAGAAAATACTTTATTTCCAGATGTGGAACATTTTTTAAGGCTTTACTAAGCTCAGATGCTTGAAAAATATCTCAAAATAGCAAATACATTTGTCTCATTATGAACTGCTCTGAAGATATTGTTGTACTTAGTAGGAAGGTTTGAGCTTCTAGTTAGCCTGATGCTTTTTCTCTTTAATTGTTAATTTTAGATTTTTTTTCCAGTATAGTCTTTTAATTTAACAGTATGCCAGTCCTACAGTTGTGTAGCTTCTATATAAAGACTTGCAATATTTTCAGTTTGCTTGAAATGATATGGTATCCAGCCTGCACTGGAAGTTTGGGAAAATGCTCAAGTTGTATTGGCAAAAATAACGTTTCAAATATGTTGGAAATTAGTCATTGGTTTCACTACATTGTATCTGTTTGATTTGGTGGTGTCTTTGTATTGATGTTTTTATCTTTCAAGTATGTTGGCATGTAAACAGGTTTTTAGTTCATGTATGTAAATGCGGCAATATTTATGTGCTGGTAATGATTGTATGTATGGCACTTTTAAAAAGATTTGATGGTCTAAAGTATAGATATATTCTCAGATTTTTAGATAATATAACAGTGATTCTCCAACAGGGTGCAGTGATATCCTGGGATGCCACAAGACCTTTTAATACTGCCACAGGGTGCCACATAATATTAGGCATGCAAACTTCTAAACATGATTCAAAAGGGCTGCGTACAGATGTTAAGTTTCTCCTGGGAGAGTTGTTGCTCTCCCAGTAGAAACCACAAGTGTACAGACATTAATGATTTTTCTCTCAGAGCAAAAATCACCACTCTAGGTGAAAAATAACTCAGGAACAACCAGGGTGAAATTGCTCTTGGGAGAATTTCTCGTGGGAGAGCAAATGTCTATATGCATTTCCTTCTGAGGGAAGCCATAGCCTGGTCCTCCAGCATCCTAGGGTACTTTGCTCCTGCCCTTCCTCCCCCTCCACCCTCTCCAGGGAGACAGTGTGTCACTCATGCTGGACTCTACTGCGCCATCTCAGCAGGGAGCAAAGCATGCCCCCTTCACTATTGCCATATTATGATGCATTGAGACAGACTGGCTGAGCAGTCTGGACCAGCGAGTTGGGTTGTCCTGTGCACTGCTCCCATTCTCTCTCTCTTGGCAGGTGAAGGGAGCTTGTAGAGCATGCTGAGATGTGTGCACAGGGGCCCCTGGCTGTGCAGTATCAGCACTGCAAGCTCTCTGCTCTTCAGGGGCTCAGCATTTGAAACTCTGTTCAGGAAACTCCAGGTTAGTTTTTCTATTAGGAGAACAAACCTGGGAGAATTCTCCCCGATCATGTCAATGTTTATATTCAGCCAAGATAAATCTAGAGATTTCAAATTGGAATCCATACCATCAAAAACAACATCTGTTGTGGTCTTTCTGAGTCCTTTGCAACAGAATCACTCTGTTACTGTTCCATAGTCAGGAAAGTAGTGAAAGCTAAGAGCTGGCGTTTTCTGAGGGGTGTCTCGAACCTAAAAAAGCTGATAACCACTGTTATATACTAGTGTGTGAGAAGAGACTGCTTTAGGCAATGGTGTTAGTAGGTGCTAAGCACCACCTTTCGAGACACAAATAATTTATTTAATCTAGATTTTTATATTGCATTATGATATCTAATATCCTGGTTCTGCAGGCATTTACTATGCTTCACTTTTTATATATGTTAGTAGTCTCTATTGAAATGAATGGCATTACAGGTTGAAACCCTGGCATCACAGAACATCCCACTGAGTTCAGCGAAGCTCCAGGTTTCATCCACAGGACTTTGAATTTTAGTATATGCATTAGTGTTTTCAGGATTGGGGCTTGTGTGCATCTCATTGGATGCTGAGCAGCCTTAACTCTCTGTGGGAGTTGAATGAACTCAGCAATTTGCAGACTCTGGCTCTTAATATACAGTGAAAAATAACTGGTTTCTTAAGTTACCAGCTTGCTTGAGCATGCCAAAAATAGAGATTCATTGCCTCAATTGACTGGCTTATAATTAAAACCAAGCACTTGAAAATATAAGCAAAATGTTTGCCTTATTTAACAACCTTCGCCTCTGCTACCCATTCAATTGGTATCTGGGTGTATCAGTTTTTTAATATTTTTGGATAAGAATGCTGCTAATTCAGATGGCAGCTCTGTAGTGAAAGTCCCTCTGTCCTCAGTGTTCATTTCCATGGATGTGTATGCATAATTTGGCACATCCCTATACTTAACATTTTTGTTTTGAAAGCATAAGTAAAGGATTCATTGTAACTCACTGGCTTCTCGGGTTCTGCATAATTTGTACCAGATGTTACTCCCCTCAGATAAGCTACTAATTTCATAACTCCACCTTTTAGCTTAGATGTACGCTGGAACCCAGTTTTGAATATACTGGGAAGAATTACAAGTATTTTGTAATAAACTGGATCAACTGCTTTATTTTATAGCTTAATTCTTTTCTCTTTCTCATTTTCCTGTCTTCCTCCCTCTTTCTCCCTCTGTACCAAGTAACAGACAACTGCTTGTCTGCAAATCTGGCTGAGAGCTATTTCTGGATAGGCTAGCAAAGGGATATATCATATAGGTATTTAAGTCACCCCTTGTATTAAACCCACCCCTATGCCAACCAGAATAATAAATCAGAATCAAAATAAAACAGCCCATCCCTTGCCAAAAAAGAACAAAAAATAAATGAACAAAAAATGAACCAGAGGGAAACCCTATATACTATTAAAACCCCAAAAGAAGCTGTCAAAAATAATGTAAAAATTAGTTGATAACACTGAAATTGTCAAAAGATTTTTTTTATCCACAAACAGAGGAAATGCCATAAGCTCTAGCAAATCAGCTTGGTTATTGCCCTTGATTTTTACATGCATGATATTGCTCAGGACAATACCCTAAGTTTAAAACAAGCAGATGCATGTTAATTAAAAAAAAAAAAAAAAACACAGGGAAAATGTTGCAAATGTGCCTGTTAATAGAAAATTTCTCAATACTATTTTATTGGTAGGAAAAAACAGAATGGGTGGATGTAATATAGAAATACGGATGTTGGTAGTACAATTGATACCCATATAGTAGATCAGTTTCAAGCTTGACTTTTGCTTGCCTGACTTGTTTAAATCCCTGGGGCGTAACTATAATAGATTTTTCCTAGTAAGTTAGCTCGACATCAGTCTGCTAGTGATTTAGCCTGCATTTCTGTGTTTTACCAGGTACAGAGTAGGCTATAATCTGAGTCCTTCCAGCTATTCCTAGTGGAAAAGAAAAGGAACAAGATCACATTAATCAAAGTTGGGAAATAACACTAACAATAATTGTTCTAAAGAGTAAAAAAAAAAAAGAGACTTTAATCAGTATTGTTAAATTACCCAGATTCTATCACATCTTTTTATTTTATTATAAAACTCTTCTTTTATTGACATAATAACCCGTTTTATCCAACTCATTTCCTTATCACCATTGCTGCTACCAGAACTTTAAATAAAAACAAAAGGGTGCAGTGTGTCTCATTTACTGAGATGATGGCAATCTATTCCCTCTTTGTTTTCTGGAGACGGAATCAAATTTCTTATATGTGTAGAATAAGATAGAGAGGAGTCGGTTTTAAACAGTGACACCTGTTTGTTTTTCATTTTGGCTGCCTTGATAATCTATCACTTATAATGTATGTCTTGTATGGATAGCATTGTTTACGAGGAGCTTTGTGATGAGCAGTGGAAAAACTGATAATGGCTCTTCAGTCTCTTAGTCACCCATTCAGATGCTGCTTAGGTTAAGAATTATTTGAAAATTGCCATGATTTGCCAGCAGCATGACAACGTGGCCAGGCACCCAGGGCAGTTGCTGCACAGAGGGGTGACTTCTAGTTGTTGCAGCCATGATCACAATCTCTTGGCTGTGGCAATAGCTAGGTTTTTGCTCCCCGTCATCTTTGGCGCCTGGGGTGGTTGATCCTGTCGCCATGCCCTGGTTATACCATTGTGATTTGATGGCTGTTCACTTTCTTAGGAAAAGTGAATTAATGGTCTGTCATGTTTATGCCGGATATATGCTAATACTGCAACAAGCACCTTCACAGTTAGAACTGATTGGGACTCTCATAATGGGGTCTGAAGCAAATTTGAACGTAGGCTCATACCTATACAGTGGAGTACTGAGACTGCTGCTGTGTTGAAAATACTCTCCTTTGGAAGAAAGTAAACTATAAATTGATGGTTTTCTGTATGTAGGCTGGGTGTCTGGCAAGGATCATATCTTGGCATTGGAAGCCTTGCCCACCATTCCATAAAGCTGGTTCAGATGTCAAAGTTGTATGCATGATAGATATTGAGGATGTATGTGTACATAGATTGTCTTACCCGTATCCGTCTCATTGCTTTGTAAACTGCTTTTGTGATACTTTATAAAGATGGTACAAAATAAAGCCTTTTTAGAGATTTCTAAAAACTAAATAACTGAAACTACTATAACGTCATAGAAGTTCTAATAGTTTGCATTTCTAGTGTACCAGTCATTATAGTAGTTGGTCACACACATCCAAGTCAAACAGTGATGCGGGCAGAAAAGGATTGTGTATTAAGCTCAAAATGCCAATTTTGTATGCTGCCCAAGATATGCTATTGCTATTTTTTCAACAGTGGGGGAAAAGGTTCTAGTTCTAATAAAGCATTATTATTGTTTTGTTAGAAATTATTTTCCTTCTCTAAAATGTATAGTGATTGATAGGTGTTCTGCTTTAATAAGAAGGAATAGAACATGTAGAATCATATGTTCTTTACCTTGTGCTTTGTATTGGCTCAAATATCATTAACATTCTAATCTATGAGAAGCTTCTCTGATTACCCTTATCTGTAAATATAGTAAGGAGGAGTTAATTAAGCAGTTACTTGAGTTTACTTAAGATAGAAGTTTACACCAGAGCTCTGAGATAAGAACTTACATGGATGCACAGGAGAGTCTGAATGTGTGTGTGTGGGCTTTTCAAAAGTAAAGAGTAAATTTGGGTGCTGGGCACTCACTCCAAAAATTGAAGCCCCTTAAAATGTTAGTTATTTTTGATAGCCTTGACCAGTAATTTCATAGAATTTAAAGGAATACTGTTAGTTCGTAAGACAGACCAAGCAGTTAAACTTGGAAATTTCTTCCTTACATGAATATGCTATGCAGAAATCATAAAAAGCAAGTACTTTTTCTGTACTTAGAAATGTTTTGGATCAAGTTTTTTTGGTATTACTCTTGGTGGGTGAAGTCCATGAAATTCTTAGGAGATTATAAAAACACTTCTCGAGTTGAGCTTTGCCCTTGCCATCTGTGAATACAAAATACAATAGAAATCTGTTAAGCTCATAACCTTAAACTACAGAAAAATTATTCTCCCACACACACCCACACACACCCCTTCCATTAACAGAGGGTGAGATTTTGGTCAGCCAAAAGAAATCCTAAATGCAAAGTAAGTTTTGATCATCTTTTAAAAATAACTATATTGAATGTAGCACTACCTTTCCTCCTTCCGTTGCTTTGAGAATCACAGGTTTGCAAAAAATTAGTTATGTTTTGTTTTGAGACGATTGCCTAAAAAGAAGGGAAATGAAAAAAGTTTAGTAGACAGTAATGAGCCATGTATTGGCTAGAGAGACTCTTTCCTTTAACCTATCTGGTCAGAAAAGTCTGGATACCTCAAGAATATTTTTGGCTATGTGGAATATTGAAGCTGGGAGTTTGCTATTTTATCCAGTTGTTGTGCACTTGGAAAGAATTGGGGGACGATAGAGGTGCTTCTGATATAAGCGAAGAAGAAATTTACTTGATTTCTTGGTGTCTTATATATATATTTATTCAGAAAGTAAAGCAAACTTTATCTGAAATAAGAAGGATTTGCATAATTAATATGAGAATCTGGAAATGGTTTAGAAATTATGGATAAACCATTGCTGTATCTGAAGAAGCTCTGGCATCTCAGCTCCTGAAGACAAAGATGTCATCTCCCCCCCACCCCCTTGTAAAAACGGTTATTAGAGAGAATATTCAGGTAGAGAGGAAATAGGAAAATACGGAAAATGCTTTAAGACTTTGGAAAACATTTTAAAAATGGGTACAGGAATTCTGAAATGTCTGAGTGCAGATCCTCAGAACGCTTTTAAACATATTTACCTGATGTCTTGGGAATTGTTGAAAGCAATTTTTCTGTGTGAGAAAAGGTTTATTTTTTACCCTATAAATTGAGAGTGGAACCATGTGTAGATATGAATGAGTATAGAATTATCAATGAGTCTAGAGAGTCTTCCAGCTGCTTTCTATATTGCTTCTAATTCAGAACGGATCTCAAGAATGTCCCCCTTGTAACCTTTCCCCTGTCTAATGATAGAGATTGGGTTTTCAAACTAACATATACATGTAGACATACATAATCTTATAGCAGTAAAGATGTTATAATTGCAGTTGTTCCCAAACTGAAGATGAAGCTGTAAGGAAATTATTTTAGACATTAAACCTGGTTTCTCTGAGACTGAATGGGGAATTGCAGGTGTGTATAGTATGTGGAGATGTCATACAGATTTTGTTCATGCTACATTGTATGGCCCCTCAAACTTAAGCCTATTGCTGGTGCTCAATTCTTCATTGCACCTCTCAGAGGAGTGTAATTTTAGTAGCAAAGTAAGCATTCTTGTGGCAGGCTGACTTTTTTTAAGTAGCTTTTATACTTTGCCATGTTAAAAATTGGTGGACTATTTAAGTATTTAAGAGTTAGATAAAGGAATGTAATCCTTCCTATGGACATAATAATAATAGGATTCATGTTCAGTGGTTGCTTTACTGACAAGCCTCTCGCTCCAATATTCACCAATAGTATTTCCCCACAGTAGGCAATGGTAATCAAGCTAGTCCAACTCCCATTATTCTCTACTCCAAATACCCTGGGAAATGGGTTATCCTTGACATATGTTTAACAGGTTTAGGATACTTTGAAACACAAGGACAAAACAGACTCTGAACTGGAGAATTCCTTACATAGAAAGCCATGCCAACAGCTCCTTCTCGTTAGTGCAAGCACAAGTACATCAGGTGCTCATTTGTGCAGAAATGTAGCACAAGAGAAGAGACAAAGTGGACATCTACAAACATCTAAGATATAACTATGTCCCCATATTTTGTTTACTGATATAAATGGTTATCATTCCTATTTATGGATGCAGATATTTACCAACTGTTTCATCTGCTTCCTACCACTGTTACATATTAGCCTGTAACTAAGCCACAAGCTCTCTGGGCACTGATTTCTGGTTGTAGCTGTGTTGGTGTAAAGACATAGGCAGGCAAGGTCTTTGGGTAGATATCTTTTATTAGACCAACTGAGTAGTTGGAAGAAAGTTACTTGCAAGCTTTCAGGTACAAGTACCCTTCTTCAGGCATAGGGAGACTTTTCTGTTGTTCTGAGATCTCCAGGGAATGAAAGAAGCTAAGTGTGACAGGAGGTCAGTGAGAATGTAAATAGGTGGAAATTAGGAAAACAATGAGTAGAGAAGTGGGGGGAGGGGGAATGAGGGAAAAAATGGGTGAAGGAAAGCCCAAAGGTAAGCCAAAGGGTGTCTCAAAGTAAATGGGTAGAAATTAGGAAAAAAAGGGTAGAGAGGGAGGAGAGGGGAAAAATGTAAATGGTAAGTTCAGGCTGGTACCTGGTGGATCAGATGTCAGGCAGGTTCTAATGTGTCATAAATCCAATGTCTATATTGAGTCCATGATTTTTTGTATCCAGTAGATTTATGAAGTGAAGTTCATAGCCTCAAAATACCCTGCTTAATGGGTATTTTGCATCAGTTTTTCACCAGTCCCAAGGGATGGCCCTGCTCAATACAGTATGGGATGGCCAGGGTGAGGGAGAATTGTTACCCTTCATCAATGTAGACCATGTGAAGGAACACCTTGAGACGCTGGGCACCAAGGCATCTGGCCCAGACAGTTTACACCCCAGGGTACTTAAAAAGCTAGCAGCCATCATAGCTCAGCCGCTGGCACGGATCTTCAAGAACTTGTGGCGTTCAGGTGACGTGCCCGAAGATTGGAAGAAGGTCAATGTGGTGCCTATCTTCAAGAAAGGGAGGAAAGTAGATCCGGGGAACTACAGGCCTATCAGCCTGACCTCTATCCCTGGGAAGATCTGGAAAAATTTATCAAAGAGACCATTCTTGACTAACTGGCTGATGGCAACATCCTGAGGGATAGCCAGCACGGGTTTGTTGTGGGTAGGTCTTCCCTGACCAATCTCCTCTCCTTCTGTGACCAGGTGATGTATCACCTGGACAAGGGAGAAGAGATTGACGTCATATATCTTGATTTTAAAAAAGCCTTTGATCTGGTGTCCCATGATCATCTCATGGAAAAATTGGCCAACTGTGGCCTTGACTACATCACAGTCTGATGGCTGGGGAATTGGCTCTGAGGTCAGACCCAGAGAATGGTAGTTGACAGAAGTAAATCATTGTGGTGCACCATGACCAGTGGGGTCCCCGAAGGCTCCGTCCTTGGGCCTATACTCTGTAACGTCTTTATTAACGATGTGGACATTGGTATCAGAAGCAGACTGGCCAAGTTTGCTGATGACACCAAACTTTGGGGTAAAGCGTTCACACCTGAGGACAAGATGGTGATCCAGGCTGACCTAGATAGGGTCAGAAAATGGATGGACAAAAACCTGATGGCATTCAACACCAAAAAATGCAAGGTACTCCACATTGGGGGGAAAAAAACCCCGCAGTACACTTACAGGCTCAGCAGTGCTACGCTTGCTAGCACCACGGCCGAAAGGGACTTGGGTGTCATGATTGACCACAAGATGAATATGAGCCACCAATGTGATGTCGCAGCTGTTAAAGCGAGCAAAACTCTGACTTGCATCCATAGATGCTTCTCAAGCAAATCCCAGGATGTCATCCTCCCACTGTACTCGGCCTTGGTGAAGTACTGCATCCAATTCTGGGCTCCACAATTGAAAAAGGATGTGGGGAAGCTTCAGAGAGTCCAGAGGATAGCCATGTGTATGATCAGAGGGCAAGAGAACAGGCCTTATGATGAGAGGCTGAGAGCCATGAGACTCTTCAGCCTGAAAAAGCGCAGGCTCAGGGGGGACCTGGTGCCTTCCTGTAAGTATATAAGGGGTGTACATCAGGATCTGGGGGAATGCCTGTTCACCATAGTGCCCCAAGGGATGACAAGGTCAAACAGTCACAAACTCCTCCAAGACCATTTCAGACTGGACATAAGGAAGAACTTCTTTACTGTCTGAGCCCCCAAGGCCTGGAACAGACTGCCTCCAGAGGTGGTGCAAGGACCAACTTTGGACTCCTTTGAGAGACATTTGGACGTTTATCTTGCTGGGATCCTTTGACCCCAGCTGACTTCCTGCCCCTGGGGTGGGCGGCTGGACTCGATCTTCCGAGGTCCCTTCCAGCCCTAATGCCTATGAAATCTATGAAATCTACAAAAGGTGTTTTGTAAGTTCCCTTTGAGGATTAGAACTGAAAGGTCAGAGAGAGAGTGATTGTCTTGTGAGAAGTGTATACCCACAGGTAATTGGATATTTTTTGTCTTTGATGGATTTTCGGTATGAGTTCATTCAGTGTGGTACGCAGTTGTTGTTTGGTTTCTCCTAAGTACTTTCCATCAGGGCATTTGGTGCACTGGATGAGGTATATTACATTTCTGGAGGTGCAGGTGTAAGATCCAGGAATGCTGATGGTTCTGTTGTGGGGTGTGGTTATTTTGGGAGTGGTGGAGATGTGTTGGCATGTTTTACCTTTCTTGTCCTGGCATGGTCTGGATCCAGCTGTTTCCTAATTTCCAGCTATTTACTTTAAGTCTCCCATGCTTACTTTTGGCTTTCCTACACCGATTTTTTTTCCCCTGGATCCAGACCATGCCAAGACAAGAAATGCAAAATGTGCCAACACATCTCCACCATTCCCACAATAACCACATCTACCCAAAGAACCTTGCCTGCCTCTGGGCACTGATGATTTACTGACTTAATCATTCCACTATACCAGTCATTTAAGACATGATAGAGACTTTGCTGATTATCAGCATATTGAATGCACCTAACTTACCTTTTCTCATTTTCCTCGAGAGTGCAGGTGTCACTTGAGCTGTGTAAAAGCTGACTGATTGCAGCATCGATCTTCCTTAAAGGACAATGATGTGGCAGTGATGGCAGCAAAGAAACTTTTTTTTCTGCATTGCTATTTCATCTACCAGGTGTCATCTGGCAGAACTGTTCTGAGTGGTAAATGACCTGATTAATCCAGCTTGTTTCTGCCTGGAATCTGATTCTGCTTCAGTCTGCTGTAATGACTTGGGCACCTACTTTGCAGACAAAATCACGCACATCTGGCATAGTTTGGGAATGCTTACTTATGCTGCAGAGTCAGAGTTTGGGGTTGAGGAAGTCTGGTCTTGTCCTGTTTATATGGATTGTTTTAAATTGCTCTTATCCACTGATGTGGAGGATGTACTTGGAGGGATGAGGGCAACCAGCTGGGCCAATGCTTGTTTTTGCTTGTAGAAGCCACCTGAAGGACACTGCTGGTAGGGTGTGTCAACATCTCCCTTTGGGAGGGGAGGGTACTCGATGCTCTTAAGTCAGTAATTGTCTGGCCCCTGCTCAAGCATCACTTGATGCTGACTCACTATCCTATTATCATCCTGTCTCCAACCTCCCCTTTTTGGGGGAGGTTGTTGAATGGTAGTTTCCTGGTATACTTCAGGCATATCTGGATAACATCTTAGGCCCTTGTCAGTTTGGCTTTCATCCTGGATATAGCACAGAGACTGCTTTGTAGCCTTAGTGGATGATCTTCTCCTTGAAATAGATAGGGGAAATTGTGCCCTGATGATCTTACTCAAGCTTTCAGCAACCTTTGATGTGGTTGACCATGAGTTGCTGATGAAGCATTTACATGACCAGGCATTCACAGGACAGCTCTAAACTGGTTCCACTCTTTCACAGCAGGGAGGTACCAGAGGGTGATGATGGGCAAGTGCCCTTTATCCTTTCAGGACCTTTCCTGTGGGGTCCCAGAGAGATCTATTTTCTCACTCCTGTTGAATGTGTATATAAGGCTGCTGGGCAAGATGGTGCAGAGATTTGGAGTCTTCTGGTGACACCCAGGTCTACCTCTCCTTTTCTTCTGACTCCGGCCTTGCAGTCTAAGTCCATTTACAGTGCTTGGCTGCAGTTAGGGACTTGGCTGCAGGTGAACTCATGGAACTTGAATCCAGACAAGACAGAAATGATGGTGGAAGGCAGATCACGTGACTTGGGGGGAAGTGGGACACCTATCACTGGGGTTCAGCCTCTCCTTATCACTCAGCCTTGTGGTGTTCCTGGATCCTCTGCTGCACTTGGATCTTCAGGTAGCAGCTGTAGCCAGGAGCATCTTTTTCCAGCTCTTATAGAAAGGCTGTGTCCCTTTTACCTTGTGACTCTGATATGGCCACCAGTATCCATGCCTTTGTAACCTTAAGGCAAAATTAATGCAATGCATCCTATTTAGGGCTGCCCTTAAAAATCATCCAGAAGCTGCAGTTAGTGCAGAACACGATGGTCTGCCTTCTGACAGAGATGTCACCAGAAGCATATAACACCAGTGCTCCAGAGTCTGACCCTTAAATGGTCTGGGCCCTACAAATGTAACAGACTGCCTTTTCACTTATGTCCCATCATGATCCCTACGGTCAGCTAAGAGTCAACTCCTACAAGTACTGTCAGCATACCAAGTCTGCTTGGTAAAAATATGGGAGGTCATTCTCCACAGTTGCTCCTCAGCTCTGGCACTCCTTCCCTCTTCAGGCTTCCCAGAGCCCCAGCCTGGACATCTTTTGAAAGCTCTTTAAGACCGTCGTATTTGGACAGGCATTCACCAAACAAAACAAGAATGAGTTGCTGCTTAGGAGGTTTCTAATTTGATATTCTAGTTTGTAACAGGATGTGGCCCCCAGGGGTGGCTGTGGTGCTCCTTGGTGGTCATGTGACTGCTGTTTCCACTCTTGCTTCTTGGGGTATACTTTCTTTTTACATTTCCTGCCACACCTTGATGCAACTTACAAGGTTTCAGGAGGCTGTCCACAGGGTCCCAGACTAAGCCCAGTCCACCTCAGCCTTGCCCCTTGAGCACTAAGTTGTAGTCCTTCTGGCCCTAATAGTGCCTCAGGGCACCAGTCACCTTATCAGCTGTGTTCATAGAATCATAGAAGTAGGGTGGGAAGGGACCTTGTAGATCTTCAAGTCCAACCCCCTGCCTAGGCAGGAGGAAAACTGGGCTCAAATGACCCCAGCCAGGTAGGCATCGAGCCGCTTCTTAAAGACCCCCAGGGTAGGAGCCAGCACCACTTCCCTTGGAAGTTGGTTCCAGATCCTAGCCGCCCTAACTGTGAAGTAGTTCTTACAGATGTCTAATCTAAACCTACTTTCCAACAACTTGTGGCCATTATTCCTTGTTATTCTGGGGGGCGCTAGGGGAAACAAGGTCTCCCCCAAACCCTTCTGGTCCCCCCAGTGAGTTTATAGATGGCCACAAGGTCCCCCCTCAGCCTTCTCTTGTGAAGGCTGAACAGGTTCAGGTCCCGTAGCCTCTCATTGTAGGGTCTGCCCTGCTGTCCCCGGATCATGCGGGTGGCCCTCCTCTGGACCCTCTCAATCTTGTCCACATCCCTCTTGAAGTGGAGTGCCAGAACTGGACAGAGTACTCCAGCTGTGGCCTGACCAGTGTCGTGTAGAGGGGGAGGATCACCTCCTTGGCCCTACTTGAGATGCACCTGTGGATGCAAAATAGGGTCCGTTTGGCCCTGCCGACCATGACCTCGCATTGTCGGCCCATGTTCATCTTGGAGTCAGTGATGACTCCAAGATCCCTTTCTGCCTCCGTGCTCTCAAGAAGGGAGTTTCCCATCTTATAAGTGTGCTGCTGGTTACTACTGCCCAAGTGCAGCACCCTGCACTTGTCTGTATTGAAAC
>NW_005841971.1:1408896-1454875 GCF_000455745.1 Alligator sinensis
TAAAAGGCAATCAGGTTGGTCTGACATGACCTGCCCCTAATGAAACCATGCTTGTTGCCCTTGAGCATCATCCCCGATGCCGGCCCATCACAGATGTGCTCCTTGATGATCTTCTCAAAGAGTTTCCCCAGGATTGAGGTAAGACTGAAGGGCCTATAGTTGCCCGGGTCCTCCCTCCTCCCTTTTTTAAAGATGGGGACCACATTGGCTATCTTCCAATCATCTGGCACCTGGCCTGAGCACCACGAGCGCTCATAAAGCTGGGCCAAGAGCCCAGCAATAACCCCTGCTAGCTTCCTCAACACCCTGAGGCCTCCATTCTTCCCTGTAGCCATGTCTGTGCCCATGCTTCGCAGATGTTACTTTAAGCTCTTCCTCTGGCCCTGCCGGTCTGAATCCCTGACTGCAGGCCCTCTGCATCCTTGATTGCAGGCCTGGCTGCTTCCTCTGTATCAGCCCTCTGGATCCAGGCCAGGCTGCTTCCACGGGACTTAGCTTTTCCCTGGACTCAGATGGCCGAGGGCTGGTACAGTGGAAGCAGCCTGTCCCAGTGTCCCACCCCTCTGTGGCTGTTGTCCTCCCCTACAGCCACCACCAAGTCCTGCAGTTTCTAATTTAATCCTAGTATAAATACCAGGAAACTGCTGTCCTAAACCTAAAAACTAAAATCTGCCTCACTCTGGATCTTTGCCATAAGCCCCCTTAGTTCTCTCCTTCCAGCTATGGAATAGCTCAGGTGCCTGCCAATCCATCTCCTGCAGCCATCTCCTCCAGGAGGTCCTCTCCTTGCAGACTGCAGGGCCAGACTGCCTGCTTGGTCTCAGGCATTGGTCTTATGTTCCCCAGAACCCCACCCCTTCCTGTCAAGTGGCTCTGCAGCGACATACTGGGGTTTCCGCTTTGGATTGGTGGCCAGCTTGCCCTCCTTTGCTGAAGTTTCACCCAGTTGCTTGCATCCTTTACTCCTGTGCTACTTAGAGGTCTCCCCTGGGTTGCTTACTGCAGCACAGTTAGCTCCAGGATAGTCAGTGCCTGGTAGCATCTACCCCTGTTGTCACTGGCCTGCTTGCTTCCTAGTAGCTAGCCTTTGCCCAGCTGCCATCCCCACACAGCAAGCTTAGCCTTCTGTGGCATCCCCTCTGGCTCCCTGCTACATCGTTCCCTTTTAAATTGCTGTAGCCATCTTGTCACTTCTTGTTTTTAATGTTTTCTGTTTTGTTCTAAATTGCCCTGAGCCATTGTTTGGAAGGGTGGCATATAAATTGAGTGAATAAATAAACAAATACATAAATAAATGTATCCTCCCAAGATTCCCCAAAACACATTGTACAGGAAAGATGACTTATTTGACAGCTGTGATGTCCCTATGAAAGACTCCTTGGGGAGGAAGGACAGTTTTCTACAAGTTGTCCTCTATGTCCTCTCAGATTGGACAGTCACCTATTCGCACGAGATTGGGGTGATATGGTCCTCAGTGCATAACAGATCCTGTTTATTATAGTGTTGTATTTATCACATAAATCACCTCCATGTTTCTATGTATGTGTATGTAATGTAACAATGAAAGAGGATGTAGGTCTTGGCATTGGTTTTGTGTTGTATATGGAAATGAGACAGCCTGTATCTTAAATCTTTTTTCTGAACAAAACACTATTTTTTTCCCCAGTATGTCCATTGTCTTATTAGGATCTAAGATGGAATAAGCAGACTCTTCTCATTTTCAGCTACTTCCTGGTAGAATCTGGGCTGGAAAACTAGTCATCTGTAGAGAGGTTTATGTATAGATTTTTTGTCTTAAAGAGGCTGCAGCTAGAACTGTTATGAAAGTTCTGGCATGGTGGCAACCCTAAAACTTTGGTGATGAGGGGTAAGGCATTAAAATTAATGTCCTGTTCTTAAAAGTGGCCTGCTGAGCTATTGGAGCTTCTCAGATTCCTTTTGCCGTTGTCCAGTTTTTAACTTTTGCTTAGTGGACTTTTTCCAAAGGGAACATGTAATTATTTGAGCTGGACCTAATGCTGTTATGGTTTTTGCCCCATTTTTTTGCTGTAGGCTAGCAACTATGTCATGGCTGTACTGTATGTAATATGCAACATGAACAGTGCCACTTTATTAAGGTAAAGGAACTATGTGACCATGTTGACATCATATAATTCATATCTACAATGCTGCTGCTTTTCTGTAACTAATTTTAGAGCGTAGTTTGGCAGCTCTCACTTTTTAGGATTAATTTCACACTACCTTTTATGACTTGGACTTTTTTCCTTAGTGCAGCTAAGTGGGCCTCTGCTTCACTATTTGGCTTTAGTTGATACAGTGTTTGGACTCAAGAGAGACCCTTTAAGTTCCCTTTTTACTTGAAAACCTTAAATCCTAAAATGTAAAACAAAAAAGCTATCAACACATTTTGTTTGAAATACTTCATATGTATTGTTTCCTCGAAGTCTCTGTGTTTGTTTCTGGGCACATGGGAATCTGGAGGGAACACACCTCTCTAGTGCCAGTGTTGCACTTTAAAAATAGGCTTCCTTAAACAAATGCTAACAGCTGGTTGGCTTTGTTTCTAGGGTGAAGACGCATAGTATTTTTGCCTTTTTAAAGAGATTGCTGAGCTGTAATAAGCTGACATACCTTTGCTTTACATAGTAAATTATTTTTTATACTAATTATATACGACTTTCACATAAGTGTCATACAGTAGTCTATAAAATCAAGACTTAATAGTATGTACTTCAGGGGTTGGCAACCTATGGCCCCTGGGTCAAATCTGGCCTGCCAGGCAATGTAATACAGCCTGCAAACCCCATCTTTTGACTGAACTCTGTTAATTCAGCCCATTACTCCTAAAAGTTTGCCAACCCCTGTCCTCCTTAATAGTGGTGATGTTCCTATTTTACACATGAGTAAATCAAGGTAAAAGAAGTTAAGGGTGGTGCTTTGTGTTGATATAAATGGTAGCTACAGATGATCAGAACTTCTGCAAATCAAGCTTTGAATAGGCAGTACATAGAGTTACTGGCAGAGAGGCGACCAGGGGAAGTTCTGGTTAAATGCCCAATTTTAAGCCACCAGGTACTACTGATTTTTAAGATAAAACTCATTTAGTGTGGACAGCATGGAAGAATCTGTTCCTGGTATATAGAAAACAAAACGGGAAGCTATATTGCTAGTTCATAATGACTAGTAGATGTTTCAGTATTTTATATAAAAAAAAACTGACAATTTGGGTACATCCCTTAATAACTTCCCCTTAAGTCAAATAATGTTTTTTCTTGCAATTCTGCAAGGTAATTCTATGTTTTTATGTATAGGAGGTAGGTAATAGTATCTATATTAATGTAACACATCTAAAATAAATAAAATAACATTTAGTACTTTCAGGTTCTCTTTCCAGTGCTTCCGGTTTTGTTTTTTTTTTTACCTAAGTACTGACAAGGATAAAATATCGTACCAGCTTACAGGAAATTAAGCTACCATTTCAAGCAAACACAAAATGAATTTTCTTTTCAAGATCTGTGTGGTCCCATGTCTGCCACTTATGTTAAAATGGTATCAACCGGTCACATGCCAGAACATCTACATTATTGGTGCAGTGTTGAAGTAACTGGTACAAACTATGCAGACACACACACCCCCCTACCAAAATAATAAGGCAGTAATTATTTTCATGTAGAAATAACTGAAAATAACAGCTTTAACTGAAATAACTAAAAATAACTGTTTTAAAAGAGATAAAATATGTCTAGTACTTTTGATGAGTCCTTCAGGGCTGCTGGTCATACAGGGATTAGCATCATGTGTGGTATAAACCTGAATGTTTACAGTTTGTGAGGGAATATTGTGTTACATTATATGATGGGGCTCAACCTGGGGAATGCCTTATCATAGAATATGCATTAAATAGAAACCTCTTTACACTGATTGTAATAGATTAATCCTACTACCATACGGATTTTAAATTACCTTGAATGCACAAAAGAAAAATTCAGACAAATGATAACTCATTTAATACTCTCTGTGGTTTGTGTTTATGGAAGACAGAGTTCATCAGGATTTTCTAAAGAAAAACAAAAGTGTGCCAAATGCAATTTTAGTGTTGTGTGCACAAGTATGGTAAAATTATACCTAACAGAAGTTTGTAATTCTTGCAGGTAATAGCTTTAGCAGATGCTGCAGAAGAAAACCAAGCCAATATGTTCCAGGCATTCGTAAAGTTGAAGAGTGCCACCCATCTGGTGATTATGTTGATTAGTCTGTGGCAGAAACTCAGCCCTGACCAAATTGCTATTTTGGAATCTACATTTTTGCCATTAATGCAGGATACTCAAGAGCTGGTAAGGATCTGTAAAATTTACTTACCTTGGACATTTGGAAGAGTATTAACTCTTTAAACTAACATGGTTTTCCCCGTGTATTCTGTAAAAAGGCCATTTTAAGGGGTTATATTACATGCAGTGCCAGTGGAGACGGCATTGAGACTGGCAGCTGCAGGACAAACAAAGCAGTGGTACCCCTGTTTTACCTTCTGACCACGTCCACTAGAGCTCAGGGGCTCTGGATTCTGCAGCACGCCATGCTACCTTACTTCTGGTAGCCTGGTGGCTCAAATGAAGTGGCTCTCTGGGCTAGATCTAGCCATGGGGTTCTTCTTTTGGTATCAGTAAGTTATTGTATGGCTTGTTGAAAGATGCAAACTTGTTTCTTGGCTGAAATGTCCTTGCCGGGTAAAAGCAGTTTTCAGGCTGGTGAAGTAGGTGTCGCAGGTATTATCCTCAGAGCCAGTACTGTTGTATCTGTGGGCCTGACTAGATTACATCTATTTGGTGTGTCTGGAATAGTTGCTGGTTTTGTGGATGTAACTGGTGGTTCATGGGTTATCTGTATATAGTGGTTTGTAGGGTGCCACCCCAAATATGGATCGTTATATCTAGAAAGTTGATGTTAGTGTAAGAATATTCCAGACATAATTTGATAGAAGGGTGGCAATGGGTTATCTGCGATAGAAGTCCATAAGCAAGCCTAGGTGTTTGATCCAGATGATGAAAATATCATCTACGTAGCTCAGGTATAATGCATGTTTGATGGCAGTTTCCTACAAATTTTTCTTCAAGCTGGGTCAGAAGAGGTTGGCACATTGGGAGGCCATCTTTGTGCCACAGTCATGCTCATTGTTTGGATGAAGTGACAGCTGTTGACAGTAAGGTTGTTGTGGGTGAGGATGAAATAGATGATTTTGTGCAATGTGTTGATGTTGTTAATCTGGGTCTGATCCGTGTTCTTGTAGGTGTTTCAGGCAGACAAGTACTAGGGCTGTGCGAATCTTTAGTCCGTGATTCAATTTAGTGGAGATTCAGCATGATTCAGTGGCCAAATATCCAAATTAAATCAGGAGACCCTTTAATCTCTCCAAATCGAATCAGAACCCTCCAAATCAGTTTGGAGAGATTTGATGATTCAGACATAGACATAGCTTTAAATGTTTTTTCTACATACCTCAAGGTCCCTGGTGACTCATGAATTCTGTGATGCTGGGGCAGATGGAGCATCCCACAGGAGCATGGGGCCTCCCCAGTGTGCTTGGCAGCAGACCCAGAAGTGGACCAGAAGCATATGATAATTCATCACTGGAGTTATACCAGTATTTTAATGAAGCAAATAGCAATGACCTTCAGATTGGTTTCTGGCCTAGATTTCCTCAGGTTCTAAAGGAAAGTGCTTAGAAACAAGTGTTTACAATGAGAGGGGGAATATTCCTATATCTCAAATGATCGCTTGAAGATCATCGCTTGGCCCGCATTTCTTTTAAAAAGAATCTAAGCTATCTGACCTTTAAAATATATTGTAGGACATACATGTTCATAAAGTCTTATATTAAATCTGTGTCAAACTATTGCAGTATATACTGAATCCATGTTTTGGGTTGCATCATGAATCTCATACTCAGGGCTGGTCCATAAATACATTAGCAAGCTTATGCTAGATTCCAGGAGAACCTAGAGAAGTCCATGATTTCAGTTAGAAAACTGGAGAAACTGCTTTTCCATGGCTTTGACCAAAGCCAGGTAAGACAAAACATTTTGTCCAAGATTTGTTTTTGGGGGTTTTTCTTAGATTTCATAGACATTAGGGGCTGGAAGGGATGTCAGGAGATCATCTGGTCCAGCTCCCCCGCCATAGGTGGGAAGTCAGCTGGGATCAAGTGACCCCAGCAAGAAATATATCCACCTGTTTTTTGAAGGAGTCCAGAGTAGGTGCTTGCACCACCTCTGTGGGGAGTTTGTTCCAGACCCTGGACACATGCACTGTAAAGAACTTTTTTCTTATATCCAGTCTAAACTGGCCTTCCTGGAGTTTATGGCCATTACACCTTGTTATCCCTTGTGGACCTCTGGTGAACAAGTGTTCTCCCAAGTTCTGATGTACCCCTCTTATGTAATTGTAGGCTGCCACCAAGTACCCCCTGAGCCTTCTCTTCTCCAAACTGACAAGTCCCAAATCCCTCAGCCTCTCCTCGTATGGCCTTCCCTCCAGGTCTTGGATCATACTAGAGGCTCTCCTCTGGACTCTCAAGCTTCTCCACATCCTTCCTGAAAGGGGGGTCCCAATATTGGATGCAGTACTCCAGCTGCAGTCTCACCAGGGTTGAGTAAAGCAGGAGGGTGACTTCCCTGGTTTTGCTTGAGATGCATCGGTGGATGCACGAGAGTTTGGTTAGCTTTGCCAGCCACAGCATCATATTGGTGGCTCATACACATCTTGTGGTCAATCAAGACCCCCAAGTCCCTTTCAGTCATGGTGCTGAGTGTAGCACTGCCAAGCCTGTAAGTATGCTGAGGGTTCTTCCTACTGAGGTGCAGCATCTTGCACTTCTCTGGATCGAAGGCTATCAGGTTTTGGTTGGCCCACCTTAAGAGTGTGTCCAAGTCGCCCTTGTGGCAAAGTGGGGCCCCTGACTAGCCGCAGAGCTAGTTTCCCCACCTGCCTCTGGGCATACCACCCACCTGTATTGCCCGCAACGCCTTGTTGGTAATTAATTAGGTTGTTAATTAAGGTGGGAGGCTGCCCATTGTACACCCTGATATTGGGGGGGGGGGGGGCTATCCGTGGCTCTGTTCCACCCCTACACTTTGGCCCAAGCCTCGCAGATGGCATCTCAGGCAGTTGGCTCAACTGTCCCCTTCGCCCATGAGCTGTGGCCCCCAATCATGGGACCTTCGGCTTCCGTAAGCCCTGGCCCCATCTCAGGCCAGTCGGGACCCCGAGCTTCTTTGGTCATCATGGGCATCCCTCGTGGTGGGTCCCTGGCCCTTTTGACCCTTTTGGTCCTGGCCCCAGCATTGACCAGTAGAGTGCCTCAGTTGGGTTTTCGCCTCCTGCCTGCACTTAGGGATTGGGGTCCCCCCATTCCTGGCTCAGGTGCTCCTGGAAGCGTGCCTGGCCCTGCAGGGTTGCTCCCCGCAGGAGGCTCAGGCGCCTCCAGAAGCTTACCTGGCCTACCCTGCTCTGTTGGTCTTTGGCCCACCCAAAGGTGAAGGCTGGGGTTAAGGCACCCCTACTCACCTTTCACCAGGGTGGTAACTGGCCTGGCATTTCCTGGGGGCTCCCGTGCCACTGAGAGCTCCCCCAGCCCACCCACTCCCGGCAGGGTGCAGTTTTAGGTCATGCCCAGGACCAGGAGCCTCCAGACCATCCCCTACAGCTCCTGCCCTTACCTCCAGGATGTCACATGCAGCCTTGCAGCCAGGCAATGTTAGTGCCTGCACTGCCAGCGGCAAACTGCCCTGTTTATATAGTCAGCCCGGGATCTAAAATGGCCACTGCAATCAAACACCTGCTTACTGCTTGGCTCGGCCCTTAAAGTGGCAGGCATCAACAGTGCCTTGCCACAGCTCTGTACCCCCAGCCTGTCCTGTGGTGTGACTGCCCTCCCCCATAATTTGGTATCATTCGTGAACTTGGCCAGTTCATATCTAACTCCTGAATCCAGATCATTGATGAAGATGTTAAAGAGTAAAGAGATGTTAAGGGGTGTTTTTGTTTTTTTTTATTTGGCTCTGAAACTTGAAGTGCAGGGATGTACATGTATTTGAAGTTCCCAAGTCCCTTGGAAACTAAAACCATTCTGTTTTGTGATGCCCTCTTATTGGTCCATTAAGTCTCAAATTACTACCTTGATTTGACACATTTTCTGATGCACCATAAAAAAATCTGCTACATATCTTAAAAGACATCATTTTAATACATTTCTTGATGTTGCAGATACAGAAGTTCAGAATAATCCCTATTAAGTTGCAAGACCTCACATGTGAATATTGGGGGGGTAGTATGTCCTTCATGGAGGCTGGGATGAAAAAAACCCCTAAACCTGAAATAACTAGGAGTGGAAATAGAAAAGAAACCTTTAGCAAAATATTGAAATACATCCCATATTGAAATTATTATGGTACCACAGAAATCTGAATGTAATTTAAAGATAAGTTTAGTTAGGGAAGGAAAAGCTTTTGACACACCAATAGTACTTATAGACAGAAGCTCCCAGCTAGTGTTCAGATTTCCCCACAAGCAGTTGAGTGGAACTGTGGTGAAAGAAAGTACGCGGAAGAATTTTTATTTATTCTTCAAACAGTCCTGCACAATGGTTTGTTGTATTTTTATTTGGATGGAATGTGTTAGAAGATAGTTTGGATACACTGTGCCTCTCTAGAACATTTTATGCCTCATAAACATTAAACTAAGAAAGTGCTTTTTTAATAAAGGGGAAAATGTTTAGAATGTCGAGTTCCTGTAGAAAGAAATGTTCCTCTAACCATAACATCAACATTATTCTCATACATGCCATTCCATTTAGAACAGATTGCATCTTGTTTTCTAGGCCTGGCAATTAGTTCTGTTAGGCAATTAGCAAAGAAAAAGTCATTGTTGCTCAATAGCTTTTCAGACTAGAAAGCAGCTCCTGTTGGTGGAGACTTTTGTCGGTTAAGAGCATGTAAAACATGCTATAAAATGTGGTTTTGCCACCTACAAAGATGTGTCAGAACCATAGTTCGTATATTCAAAATAATGTGTCTGAAAGCAAAGACTTATAAGTATTTTGTAAGGCTGTGTCTTTTACTATTAACTTATAAAAGCGGGGAGTAGAAGAATTTTGATTTCCTTAACATGAAAAAGAGCAAAACACCTTTGAGGTTATTCTTCCGCTGATTATGTTCTGTACAAAACTCATCTATCTGTAGAAGGGAAGGATGGTTTTTCAAAATGCCTTGTTTGTGATAGCACATATGTTTACAATAGGAAATCCTTTTGGG
This sequence comes from Alligator sinensis, assembly GCF_000455745.1. Classification (NCBI taxonomy): domain Eukaryota; kingdom Metazoa; phylum Chordata; order Crocodylia; family Alligatoridae; genus Alligator; species Alligator sinensis. The sequence goes on from NW_005841971.1 coordinate 1,418,202, forward strand.
AAAGGAGGGAATTTATCCAGGCTAATTTAAAAGGTTCAAAGGGTTTGTACAGCACAGGATAGTTTTGATATAATGGATGAGTGGCGTCTGGCTTGAGTGATGACTCAGATGTCTGATCGTTATAGTTATTAATGCTCTCTTTGTTTAAAATATCACAAAGGAAAAAAATGCCTGTCACTATTAACACCCTAATTTTATGACTGCTAGATAACCCTTGTAAATATTGCTGTCTCTGGGAACCTAATCAAAGAATAAATATTTTCACAGTTCCCGTGATGTTACCAAATAATGTAAAAATAGGGTTTCTATTGCACAAAATATCCCTTCTCTTTTTTAATCAAATGGTATGATGTTGTATTAAATAATGACCACCAGTTTAGTCATATGAAGGACCTTTTTATTTCCTTTTTGCCATCTCGCTCTCCAACATATTAGAGCTACTAAATAAATTGCCATAATCAATCTTGACTTAATTTTATACAATAAGTGGAATTTGGAGAAAGCCAAATGCCAAGAAGTGAAAAAATGTTGTTTAAAAAAAAAAAAAGTTGACTATACAAGATGCATGTCTTTGGAATTAAAGACTTGGTGTGGATGCAGTGAGAGTAACACAGCTGGATGTGAAAGTTAGGATAACCTTGTTCAAAATATGGCAGCAAAGGAAACCTTTAAATTCCAAATACTGCGTTCTTTCATACAGCACGCCCTAGAAGATGACAGGTACGCACCTTGATTTTGAAAGGTAGAATGAAAATTAAGCAACTGAATAGCAACAGCTAGGGAATCAAGCCTGCTCACTGTTCTGCTCCGCGTGGATTGCATGCAGACTTTTACTTTTGCTCTTGCTCCATGAGCAGCAGAAACTGCTGTTACCCTATTTCCTTACATATAATGCATATTCCAATTTCCAGCAGGTGATTTCTGAAAAAAGATGCCTGTTGTATGTGATAAAAAAATAGTAATAGTATCTTTGAAGTTAGTCTCACAACAGCTGATGATTTCAGTTGAAGCAAAATTTGAGTGTAAATGAGAAGGAATTTTGCGAAGTGGCAAGCTGGCATTTTTACATGATAACAGAAGCATCTGTACAACACAGAACACTTCAGTTTGCAAACAGGATCACTTACTGACAGAAAGATTTCAAGGTTAAGTAGGCAAGGTTCTTTGGGTAGATGTGATATCTTTTATTAGACCAACTGAGTAGTTGGAACAAAGTTATTTGCAAGCTTTTAGGCACAATCACCTTTCCAACATGGCTACAACCAAAAACCCAGCAATCAAGGTTAAGTATAAATTTTAAGTAAATTCATTCCAGTAAGTGTAATTCTCTCAGGACTTAACAATGTCCAATATCTATTAAATTTATCAGCAAACTTTGTGGGGTTTTTTAATAAACAAAAATAATTAAACTTTGCAAGCAGCGTTGTTTTCAGAAGCTGTAATTTTTAGAAACTATCAAGTTTTAGTTTTGCTGTTTTTAATAATTAGCATATAGTGTCTGGTCAAGATTTGATTTACTTCCACTGTGATTTTCATAGATTTTCATAGACTTTTCATAGGCATCAGGACTGGAAGGGACCTCGGAAAATCATCGAGTCCAGCCCCCCGCCCAAAGGGCAGGAAGTCAGCTGGGGTCATAGGATCCCAACAAGATAAGCATCCAGTTTCATCTTGAAGGTGTTCAGTGAAGGCGCTTGAACCACCTCCGGTGGCAGGCTGTTCCAGACCTTGGGGGCTCGGACAGTAAAGAAGTTCTTCCTTATGTCCAGCCTGAAACGATCTTGAAGTAGTTTGTGACCATTCGACCTCGTCATCCCTTGGGGCACTCTGGTGAACAAACGTTCCCCCAGATGCTGGTGGTCACCCCTGATAAACTTGTAGGTGGCCATCAGATAAATCTGGCATAGGTCCCTGGGATGGTTCATATGTTCTCATATTCTCCTGTAGCTAGATTCTAGATATTGGTACAATGCTGCCATATTTAGCTTAGTGTAGTGACCTTTGCTCTTTACTTTTTATGTAATTTCTATCAACTTCATTTCAATCTTAGAGGCAGTGTATGTAAAAGACTTATTAATATTATAAATCATATTGCTTTTGTTCATATACCTATCAGGAATACTATCATTCCTTTCTGTGATTTTGTTTTGCAAGGATTTTTCCACTTTTCCACTGAAAATTATTTCTAGATAGTAGCAACAGGTAGTGTAGAACTACTGGGATCATGCCCTACGAGTTATATTGCCCATTCTTTATTTTTTTAAGCAACTAATACTTTATGATAGGTATTTATTACTTGTTATTGTTGTTATTTTGTTTAGTTTTTTAACAGCATCTCTCCAGCAGCACAGTGGGAAGTACAGTTGGGCATGGGTGAGTTTAGAGAAGGGTGAGTTGGTGACATCTAACCCCTTTAGTTCAAAATATAGAACTTTGGCAGATTAGGAAAAAGTTTTTTTGTTGGTTTGTTTTGGATTTGAATTTGTTCATGAGGTTAAAGACCATTTTTTCTGACCCTAGTACAGAGGGAAGGACTGGCACTCTAAAGTTTAATCAAAAAAGAGCTGATGGTTTCTAATGTCTAAGAAATCTCCTCTCTGAAAGTATAAGCTCACAAGTATTCAATTCTCTATTTTTGCTGCTAAAGAAATCAGTCTGAGTACAGGCATGGACAGCATGAGGTGCCCAAATGTGAGAAAGGTAGGACAAAGAGTGCAAGGAGATTTTACTCCCTGTCAATTCATGGAGAGAGAGAAGTTAAGGGCCTTTGACCTGTTTGGGAAGGTAGCATTGCGTATGTAGGAGCAGGTCCTCAAATCTAGTACGTATGTATGGAGGAGCAAAGGATACATGTAACCTGGTTGTAGGAAGAAGAGCAGCTGGAGCTGGCACTTTTATTGCTTTTAACATATTCTTCAGAGCAGGAAGAAACTCAAGATGTTCTGCCAAGTTGTTTTCAAGCCAAACAAGGGACAGTGGTCAGTAGTTTAGCAGGGGATAATGTGGTAGGCGGAATTTGATCCCGACTACACAGATTTCACTAATTGAACTACAGGTATATTTTTAACCAGTTTAATTGAATCATTTTGTGTGGGTAGATTTATTTTCGTTTAAGAAGGGTTTATCTTGTTTTAGCTTAATCCCATAAAAACAGGTTTCCAAACTGGTTAATCAGTCTATATGATTTCAAGAGGGGGAAAAAAAAATGAGGGAGCGGGGAGAGGTGCTACATGTTGATATACAATTTTGGAGAAGGAGCGAAGTCAAATTTCTAGTCACAGTCTCATCACTTACTCTGAGCACTATTCATTGCTACCAAAATGTTTGTATATTGTTCTCATGATATATAACAGATTAATGGGGGGAGATACAGCAAACAGGAGAGCCTGCTTCCACCATGTTGTATTGTGAATTTTATATGTGGCTGAATTTATGCTGTCTTCTATTATGAACTTCATGGATACAGTGGCAAAGTACATGTTCTTTATAGGGCTGGGATGGAGGGATTAGTGAAATTCTGTGGGGACTTAATAAAATCTACAATACAGTACATTCCTACCTGTAGCTTCCTGCCCTGAAAGAGTTGCAAACAAGCTCATTTTGGCTGTCCCTGCTATTTCCAAATCTATTTGTCATTGATCTGCAATTCCTTCTGTCATTTCGTAGAAAAAGATAAACTTTGTTTAAAAAACAAAAAACCCCCAGCCCCCCCATGATTTATTTTGTCTTGCTTGATATAAAAAATTACAGACTATAAATAAGTAATACATAGGCACCAAATCTCTTTGCTATGTATTTTAAAACTTCGGAGATTAAAATATTTTGAAACCAGAACAGATCAGCATGATTTTAGTCTTAGGCCCAGTTTAATAATGTAGGCCCTACAATTGGTACATGTATTAAAACAACTGGTGCATACATTAAACTTCTGGTTGAACTGAAGGATATGTTTTAGACATACATGTACTCTTAATGTAAAAACTTCAACTGATTGAGAGTGTCCTACATCTGTTAGATGTTTCAGTAATTAAACTGTACCCCACTGTAAATCATTTCTCTTCTTTCTAGTCTTTTACCTAGATTCAGGTTCTAGTTGTTGGATCTGAAGTCTTTGTTTACTAGATTAAACTATTATCAGGGAATCTTCTCTCAAAGTAGGTATTTAGATCATTTCACCTCTGAATCTTCTGTTTGCTACCGAAGCTTAAGTAGATTAAGCTGCTTGCATCTCTCATTGTACCCAAGATGTTTTAGTTTAATAATTAACTGTTGCATACACAATGTATAGTAGCATTTCCTAAAGATTTTCAGCCAGACTGCCTAGTGATGTCAGTGCCGCATGACAATAATTACAGCTGTGTTCTTCCAGTCCAAAGCAAATGAACTTAACACATGATTAATTATGAATGGTACATATTTTACAGTTATTGTGTTTATTTTAAAGTAGCCAAAATAATGACTACTAGACCTACATGTCAGAAGTGTGGTCTAGTTTAGCATAGTATGTTGCTATTCTAAATGAACAATCAGGCCCAGATTAACATTTTTAAAATAGAAATTTCCCTATTTATATGATTAATAATACTTTAAATGTTAAAGGTTACCCTTTCCTTTCAGGTTTTTAGTTTACATTACTGAAGTGACAGTGAAAGTAGTCAGTTTTATTTCTGTTCACAGTAATTTTTACTTTCTAGTTGACTTGTTCTAACTTAGTGGTTCAGTGCTCCAATTGCAAATGCTGCAATGGTATATTAACATATACATAACAATAAAAAAATCTTTGGCTTTCTCTGAGGAAAAAGGGGTGGAAATGTTCCCAATAATTTTGTGAGTCTTTGACAAAAGTATCATTGTTAATACTGCATGGTTGAATAGGTAATATTTCTCAAAGGTATCGGTACAGTGTGATTTGCTTGAATAAAGTTGTAGTTAAATCTCCACAAATGGAACAGATGACAGCCACATCATACTGGGGACAGATTTTTGATTCTTCAACAAATTCTTCATGGTAACACATATTCCAGACATCCAACTCACAAGGACAGGGCAGTATAGTCTGAAGGAGAAGGCCAAAGCGTTAGCTCACCTGTCTTAAGGTGAAAGTGAAGTTGCGCGTTATACTTCAGCCATACTAAATCTGTAAAATGTTAAGCTGTGTTAAAGTCAGAACATGCTGTGAGCAGTCGGGCATTGAAAGTTAACACCGTTTCTTACCTGCACACCTCCGACTTACCACTAGAAGGCTAGTCATCAGGAGCACAGCTAGGATCCAGGACACCTGGGGCACATATGCATATGAAAGACATCTGCTGTGATGCATGGTAGTTAGCATGCATCAGAGCAGACTTGATTGAGTCTGCCGGAGCATGTTAATGTGCTCCAGCAGCCTCCGGGCCACAACTATTCGGTGTTCCTGTGCTTCAGAATGGTGATGGATCGTTTTAACTGAAACTCATTGAATGAGCTTTAGTTCAAGTGCCCCTGCTGCCATTTCGAAGTGCGGGACACTGAATACATGTGATGCTGCAGGCACTGTAATTAGAGCCACTCTAATGAAAGTGACCCCACTTTAATGTGCTCCAGCAGCCTCCGGGCCACAACTATTCGGTGTTCCTGTGCTTCAGAATGGTGATGGATCGTTTTAACTGAAACTCATTGAATGAGCTTTAGTTCAAGTGCCCCTGCTGCCATTTCGAAGTGCGGGACACTGAATACATGTGATGCTGCAGGCACTGTAATTAGAGCCACTCTAATGAAAGTGACCCCACTCTACCCTGGAATATGTGTATAGATGCCCCTGGGCTCTATCCTGCTCTGTCTGGGAGGTGGAAGTGATGTATCCTGGGATGCTGGAGGACAGCAGATTGTTTGAAATATCTTCATGGAGTAGACTGAACTACCCTAATGAGAGTTCGGTAGCATAGCCCAGAGTTAACCCTTACCTGAAGTGGGTTTTAAGACACTTGGCCCCCTGGCAGACATTCAGTTAAAGGTACGATGGGATCTGATCTGTGATCCCAAGAATCGCGCCTCCTGCCATTCTACATGTGCATGGCAAGGGGTGCAATTATGGCGCTGGGGATTAGATGCCCATCAGGCCCCATTGTCAGTGCAGGGGGAACCCAGGATCATAATGCCTAATGTGTCTTACTGGGAGCTCCAGTTAATTGATTAGTGCTTTCAGCCTCAGGAGGGCATCAGAGCCCTTGACTCTGGTGTATCCCTGAGGTGCCAGTCAGCTGGGGCTCCAGTGCAGTCCCAAGGGTGGGAGTGCTGATCAGCTGACTGGACCTCCCAACCTTGACAACACATCAGAGTCAAGGGCTCCAATGCACTGTGAAGGCTGGGAGCACAGATCATCTGATCGGCCTGGCCACATGTTCCATTTAAAATGCTATAGGAGCCACCCATGAAGTTATTACACATATTTTATATAATAACTTTGTGGCTTTTTTTCTGTTTTATTGCACCATTAATGCATGAACATATGGCTGGGTTACTAAAGGCTTGATTAACTGGTTAATCACGTCTTACATCTGTCAGAGGCCTCAGAGGAAACTTAGCACGAATTAAGGAGCTTTAATGTGTGGACACTCATGATTTAAATGCTTTTAGTATGGTCTGAGTGTAATAATGTCTATATGAATGGCAGGGAGGTTATTGTTCATGAAGATAGCCTCAAGAGCTGCAGTAGGGGTAAAACTTAATTGGACTTAACTTGGCACGTAAAACCAGGACAATTGAAGCCGAGCCTGATTTTCTGCCAGGATTTCTCGACTTTGTAAAATAATTCCTCTTTAGTTCTCCACATGATGTAGCCAAGGAACTGTGTGTTCTGTCCATTTGTAGTATGTGCCCAGCTCAGAACAAATTAACAGAGACTGGAAAGTCAATAATATGACGTATTTCTGCTATCCTTGCATAAATCTTTCAACTAAATAGAATATTGATGTAGCCAAAATTTAGCCCTGCTATGTAGGAGGCAAATGTGAGAAAGCGGAACAATGAAAAAGAACCTGTGGCCACTCCCCTATTTCCAGGTGGACAGAAATAAAGAAAAAGAAATTTGAACATTGCCAAATGCACAAAGGTAAGTTCACTTTCCAATCTCTGTTTTTGCAAATTCTTAGCCTAGAATGATGAGCTGTGACACAGTCTGAAGCAGGAGTGTAAAATTCAGAGACAGTTTGAAATTATTGCTAAAAGTGATATTCTGGTAGCATAAGCTTTGGGAATCCAAATATACTAACGGAAGACAGTAAACTTAGCATCAGATTATGCTTCTTTCTAGCTCAAAGGAAGAAACAGGGATTCCCTGTGACTGGAAAATGTCATAAAATGGAAATAGGAGCAATCCAGTAAATCCAAATGTCTGACCCAGCAGGATGCCATGTTTTACAGATTCCTGAAACAATGAAAATCACATGATATACCTCCCTTAGTAGTCGTAGCCCAGTAGTAGCAGCCAGATGTAGTAGCAGCCCAGTAAAGGAAATTATCATAATAAAAGAAGGGAAGTTATTTTCTAAGGATACCAGTGATTATGAAAATAAAAATGTCTCATGGGATGCAGTGAAAAGTCTCAGGAGTATCTTTTCAAGTATCTGTTTCCTCCATGTTTTTTCCTTCCAAGAGATGTTCTAAAGGTCAAGAACGTAATCTCGCTAAGCATTGTTGAATTTGTGGCCTTGTTTGCAGCAGGCACATTGCTGGATATATTGAGTTCTACAACAAAATCCCTAGACATTGATGCATTTTCATGCAGAAAGCTTTGACAGTGACTACAAAAGCCAAACAGAACTTCAGTTTCACCAAAGTTACTGTAAAAAGATTTTTTTGAAGAAAATAAAGATGAAATGTTAACTGATTGCTAAAATGCCAAACAAAATATCTTGCAAGCCAGTTTACCAAGCAATTCAACTTGCACAAATCATACAAAAACTCCATTCATTGGTTACTAAAGAGGGACCAATAGTACTAAAGAAGCAACTTGTAGATGAGATTAAGAGGAAAAGTCAAACCAAATATGGCCATTTCTCCCATTCTAGGTTTATATAGTTTGTGTTCAACAAATGTCAGTGGGCGAGACGCATGTAAGAAGGATAGACTGTCATGATTCCAGATGAGGATTATTTATTCTATGACAGACAATTGCTACCAAAAGCATAAAAGAAATGTACTTTAATCCCACACAGTAGATACCTGTAGTCTTTGAAGTTGTACTTTCCAAGATGTTATTCCTCTTTCAGTGCAAGGACCAAGAAAATTATCCTCTAGACTGATTTGATGCATCAGATTCCAATTTATCATCCAGACTCCTTCTTTATGAACAAGTTACTGAAAAGGAGAGAATGAAAGAATTAGACCTACTATAGAAATGTTATTAGCAGTCCTTTTCTGCTAATAACCAGCTCCACAAAAGCTGGCATACTACCTGATTTGGTTACCTTTTTATTATTGGTGTGCAAACCACAGTACTAGACAGGGAAACTCCACCATCACTAAAAACAATTTGCACATACAAGGATTGCACACCAGATATTCAGAAGTTCAAGCAGTAAATCTCAACTCCACAGAGATATTATGTGACTTGCATTATTTCATTTTCCTGATATTTCTAGATTTTTAAAAATGTCTGTGCTTTTGTACACTCCAGAAAGTTATCTGAATCCCTCTATGAACTGATTAGTACTGAAACTTACAATATGGTTCTTAAAGTATTCTTAAAGTGTTCACAATATTCATTTTGTGCCTTGTTGTACCTTTTTACGCCTATCAGGTTAGTATTTTTTCATTAGAACTTTTATCTCATTGACAAAATATTAGCCAAAATATTTTAAAGGCACAGTCTAGAGAAGACTTACTGTATTTGAATAAGATTAAGTTGTTTTTTAAAATGCCTCTGTTTCTCAGCCAAATTCTGTCCAGCTCTACCTAGAGTACTGCAATGAGAAGTCTTTCCCCCAGAAAGCAATGTATCCTGAAAGTTAGTTGACCTGGAGGCTGTTTTATTTAAACAAAAATGTGCGATGTCATGTATTACATATTTAATATTTTCTTTTATATTTAGAGGCAACTGGTGATGTAAACACTCTCTCCTTTTCCTCTCACTCAACACTTACGTAAATAGTCTAACATTATAAGCTCATGTTATACAGTGAAATAAATATTTGTTGGTCTTGACTGATGTGATTGTGAATAAGCTTTTGATGCTGATAATCTGTGGGCAGACATTTCTACTTGAAGAGCTTTGACCAATGCCAAAGACATGACGGATTCCAAGAACTTCCAGTCTTGTCTGCTCATTTTGTTTCAACAGACTTTCAGGAGACAGCATTTACCTCTCAAACACAAACAAAACAACCTTCTGATTGTATTGTTCCCCTTTCATGTATCCAGGTCATTTCAATGTGGCTGGTTTTTTTGTTTTGTTTTGTTTTTTTACAGAGTAAACCATTAGCTCATTTGTCTTCATTTATAATTTTTGGCTCATAAAACCTTATGGCTATAATCTCCAAGCTAAATAATGACTTTTCTTGTGTTGACGTTTACATGTTTACTTTCTATTGCCCTATATTCCAGTTTCACCAAGTTAGGAAAGAAACATTAAAAGATGCTTTTGGTCAGTTTGGCATTGAATATGGCAGTATTCAAGTCTACTGGCCTGTCAAGTAGTTTTCCTGTTGTTTTAAACACCGCAAACTGCAATGGAGAGCAAATCAGTTTTCATTCATCTAATGGAAAACTTTCCTAACCTGTTCATTTCTGAGAGGGGAAAATAGTAGAAAACAGGCAAATTGAGATCACCCCCATGGTGGTGACTAAGTTACAATATAGCAAAAGTAACCAACTAACAGTATTTTAAAATATTTCATAAATAAATTTTGGAATTTATATTTGACCCAACTCCAAACATGAATGCAAAGTATTATCCCTTAACCATCGTCAGTGGTGATGCTTCATTTTTATATATAGTTAAAAAAAAAAGCTAGCCAAAGTTTCCAGCTTCATAGCACAACAAATAAATATACAATTTCCATCATTATAATTTTGGACTCCATATAAATCTCTTTTACTGCCGCTGAGATTAAGCTAGGGGCCAAGATTTTTGGAATTCTTTCCATGGGTCAGAGGCTACAAATGGAAAGCCTCTGGGCACACCAGTAAGCTATACATAAGGAAAGCTTATTCTCTCTCTCTCTCTCTCTCTCTCTCTCTCCAGGTACCATATCCAAACAGGATGTTGGTGACCATGGCCTTCCACAGATCTCTTCTTTTTGAGAAATACAGAATTTTTAGTGTCGATACATTCATCCATTTAGATAGACTTTTGACATGTCAACCTTTGTCTTCCATGATCCTTCCTTCCTTCAATCTTTCCAGTTATGACCAAACTTTCAATTTCCTCTTTCTTCATAATGTGTCCGAGAAAGTCTTTTTCTGATGCTAATTAGCAGCTTCCTCCTGCAGCCCGCTCTTAACAAAAAATCTTTATTTGAAGTGTTGCTTGCCCAACATACCTTCAAGATATGTCTTAAGAACTACATCTCACTTGCTTGAATTCTGTTTTCCAGATTGACAATATTGTCCAGCATTCTGACGCATACCTGAGGACTGGTATAACATGGCAATCCAAAATTCTTAACTTCATCCCCATAGAAATTTTATTTGCCAGTGGCTTTTTCATTTTCAGAAATGCATTTTTTGCCATCCCTGTTCTCCATTTTATTTCATGATCACTTTTGCCATCTGATGTTATCCAGCTTCCCAAGTAGTTACATTTATTGACATGCCTTATCTGTTCCTTTTCCACTTTGATGTTGCATACAGGAATTATCTTTTTCTTTATAATTACCATGCATTCTGTTTTTCTACAGTTGATAGTTAAAACCGCCTTCTCGCTTTCACTAATAATTTTCCTTGCAGCTTCTCTTCTGAATCAGCTATTAAGACAGTGTCATCAGTATAATGAAAGTTGTTCAAATTCTGTCCTCCAGTGCTCAGCCCTGGTAAATCCTCAATCTCCATCAGTATTTTCTCACTGTACAAGTTGAACAAGTCAGGTGAAAAAAACACAGCCTTGCCTACACCTCTCTTAATTTGGATGAAATCACTTAGTTCATTGTCTATCTTCACTGCTGCAGCTTCATCCCAATAGAGGTTTCTTAAAGTTCTCAAATCTTTACCATCAATATCCAGTTCTTATTTCCATTAACTCTGCATGCTTGACTCTATCGAAAGCTTTGGTATAATTAATAAAATGTAAGAAGTCTTTCCTCATTTCTATTGCCCTCTCCAAAAGCATTCATACCAGGAAGATAGCATTTCTTGTACCTCTGTCTTCAACAAAACCACATTGAACTTTTGCAGTCTCCAGTCTTATTCTAGTTCTAGCTCTCAACATCAGCACCTTTAAGAGGAGCTTTGTCACTTAGCTTATTAAACTGATGGTTCGATGGAGAACACATTCAATGGCTCCAGGTATTTTGTGGAGCGCAATAAAGATTGATTTACTGAGGTCCTCTGGTATTTCTCCACTTTCATTGATAATAGTTGTTAACTTTTCTATAATAAACCCTTCCAAATATTTTATTTGTTCTACTGCAATTTGATCTTTTCCTATACCTTTATTGGTTTTTATTTAATTGATAACTATTCATACTTCTGACTTAAGAATTTTCAAACTGTTCATGTTCTTCTTAATAGATGACTTTTCTTCTCGACTGTCGTGAATTAAGTCTTTGATATACTCTGTCCATCTTCTCAGTACTTGTTCTCATTCCATAATTACATCGCCATTCTTGGCTTTTATACACCCCCTAGTGGTACCCTCCTTTGCCTGTACTGCCTTTGATATTCGTATACATCGATCTAACGTCTTTATCTTTTTGTTTTTCTATCTCTGTACACTTTTTCATTAACCTATTTTTCCTTTTCTTCATCGCACATAGATTGAATTCTTTTGTCCAGTTTCTTATACTCTTCCATACTACAGTTTTCATCTTTCTTCTGTGAGCTCAAGGATTTCTTCAGTCATCCATTCCTGTTTCCGTGCCTTACTTTTGATGGGATAACCTCCTTGGCTGTTTCAACTAGTGCTTCTTTGAAAATTTCCCAGTTTGACCTATTTCCTTCATCTTCAAGTTCTTGAAAACTTTTTTTGACTGCAACTGTGTACTTTTTTTAATCAGATCTTTTTCCAGTAGAATTGAATAATCAAGCTTCTTTGTTGCTTTTGGTTTCTTAAGTTTCCTCAACCTTATCTTGATGGTGTATACTACAAGTACATGATCACTTCCATAGTCCGCCCCGGGTAAGCTTTCAATTGTTGAACTGCATTCCTAAATCTTCTGTTGATGGTGATGTAATCAATGTGTTTTCTAACGTTATCTCCAGGACTTTTCCATAGTTTCATAGTTGGTAAGGTCGGAAGGGACCTGAGCAGATCATCAAGTCCGACCCCCTGCTATGGACAGAAAAGAATGCTGGGGTCAAACGACCCTGGCTAAGTGTCTGTCTAGCCTCCTTCCATGTATGCCTTCTTCTCACGTGCTGTTCAAACCATGTGTTCATAATGACTTGATCATTTGCAATACACCAATCAAACCATATTATTCATATGATAAAAGCCTGAGGCCTAAGTATGTGATTTAATAAATCTACCCATGTTCAGCAAGGGTGTAACATGTGCTTAAACGCATACTAAATCTTAAACTCAAACTGTTCCAATGTTTTGCTGAACTGGGGCCTCTAGTGTCAGCAATGATGATGACAACTTGTTCCTGTTCTTACATATCTTTCTGTTTAAAATATTAAACAGAAAGAAGTTATCATCAGCAGTGCTATGCTCTTGCTCTCTCTCTCTGCTGTTGGGAAAGGAATCAGTGGAAGCTTGACATCATTGTTCTAGCAAGTCTGGAACAAAAGATATTTAATAATTTTGGGTCTTTTCAATATACTTGTTTTGGATAATAAAATACTTTATATTGTGCCTAATTCTTTCAACAATGCACCTTTTTGTGAGTGACTGGGGAAGCACTAGGAATTGAGGAAGACATATACATATATTAAGGATACTTTTTTTGGAATGAAACTGCCATTATCATACCTGTCTACAGTTGGTTTGCTATTGGCTCTCAAATATGTACATTATTAGGCAAAACATCAGAGGTCTATGTTATGAGCCTATGGGTAGAATCAGACCTCTGCTGTGGGATATATGTGTATAGAGTAGCATATAGGTCAACATCCCCTCCCCACCTCACACGCATCTATTGTCTACCATGCATTTGCATTTTCATAGACCTGCATTTTTGCATATTGGGTTATACTCTACCCAAGAGAGCATCCAAACCAACAGCAGACTCTCCAATACCGGAAGAAGAGTGTTTATGCCTGAAAGCTTGCAAAGAACAATTTTTCCAACTTTTTAGTTCGTCTAATAAAATATATCTCATTTGCCCAAAGAATCCTAGAGTAGCATAACACACTTGCCCTTTCAGCTTTCATTTACTTTTTTAACCTGTATGATAGGAAAGATTATCTGCTCCTTTTGGTTTTCCCCTTCCTTTTAGTAATCATATTTGCTAGCAAATATGGTATCTCTTGAGGCAATTATTTCTTAGTTGTACAACAATATTTCTGCGAAAGCTTTTTATTTAGTAGTAATTTCCACATATTTTTTGCCAGTCATGAAGGTCTATGAAGTCAACAATTCTTGAACTAGGGAAGATGGTTTTATGGTATATTGAACAAGCAGGCTACATGGAAATAAAATACAAAAACTAGGTTTGGAAAAAGTTAAATATATATCAATGCACCAATAACAGAATACACAAGCCATTTGTCCTTTCCTGAATTTTATTAGTTTGTGTTGCAGTCCTAATTGAAATGTTTCCTTCCCTTGGATTTTATAATTTATTTGGAGGGATAAATCTACTAAGATCCTCAGCTGCAGTAAGCAGACCCCAAATAACCATGGGCATTTTTGCCTTTTAGTGACCCTCAGCATTGACAACAGAATTTTATCATGAATAGAACTTATTATGCTTTGTATTATTTCATAAGGGTCTGAAATTCATATTTTTGATATCCTAAGTATGATTGGAATTCAGTGCTCAATATGAAGGTCAAAGATGGAAGAGTTTTCATAAAATAGATTTTCATTATTAGAATGAAAACCCTAATATTTATTTGGGTTTTTTTGCGACACTGAAATGTCTAAGTGCTAGCACATTCTCCTCTTCTGGTGTGTGCCGCAAAAAAAATTACTACTACTGTTGCTGATCAAAATTAAGCAAATCGGCATACCCACCCCTATGTCTAATTAGAAGCAAATTCATTAGTTACATTTATAAAATTCTTTACATTGTATGCTTAATTTGGGCCAGAATTTACTCTAGCATCACTTTATGCCACTTTTTGTTGATTTGGTGATTCGAATCACTGTCCCCATTCAATGCGGCCATCAGGAGGGCTGTAGGAGCTAGCAGGAGATGGGGTCAGGCAAGGCAGCAATTCAGGGGGGTGGGGCATGTGGGCCCTGCAGTGGGGGTGGTGGGCCCTGCAGGAGCCATGTGGCTCCACAGCCACCCACATCCCCCCACCCCCTTCCCACCCTCCTCCTGCAAACCCGACATCCCCCCAGCACACACCCTGCGTGCCCAGCTGCCAGACAGGATGACACCTGGTGGCAGGAGCTGTGGCTGCAGATGCAGCTGTCCACACATCCTGGTTAGTGAAGGGGTCACAGGGAGCTCTAACTGCTCTGTGGTAAGAAAACCAAAGGCAAACAGCAAAAGATATAGGTATTTAGAATTCATTTTATTATGATGATAGAGACACTGGTAGGCTTCCAATTTGCTTTAATACTATAGATATATCAATAACACATTGCCCAACTGATCGCTGTCTCTCTGTCTCTCACCCTCTTGCTCTCTATATAGTAGTTTTGTGTTTTAATTGTAGAGGAACATAGATTTCTGGGTATTTTACAGAGTGACTTTGGGATTTTTTTTGTAGAGATTTTTCAATTTTCAAATGGAGAACACCAGAATTCCTGCTAGGGAGGCAAGTGGCAGGACCCAGGCAGAGGAGCCTGCTCAGAGCTGTCACCTTGGACCCAGCTGGAGGTGGCTGGCTTCCTGGCCAGTTGGGGCTAGGAGGACATGCTTTGACAGTTCAAAGCAGGCCACCACACTGGGAACATCTTCCGAGCAATAGCTGCCCAGATGGCCAGGCAAGTGGCACAAATGGCAGTAGTCCTGCACAAAGGCCAACACTGCAGCCACAGCCCACTGGCAACTGGCCCAGAGGGGCAGATGCCTCTACTGGCTGTGCAGTCCCCATCCAGGTCTGGCAGGTGTACAGCAGGTCACAGCCAGGTAGCAGCCCCCACTGCCAGACTGCTGCAGTGGGTAAAGGGTGCAGGGAACTCTCGGCTGCTTCAGCAGTCCAGCTGGCATAAGGGGTAGTGTCCCCAGTTACCAGTTGGCTGGGCCCCAGAAGCTCCTGAGAGTGAGTAGCCCGAACTACTTGACAAGGCAGATTGTTGTACTGATGGTGTTGAGCCCCAGCTCTAGTCTGGGATCGTGCCCGGTATGCAAAAGCCAATAAAGATACCAGGGGTGAAAGTATAAAGATTTATTGCTAGCAATACAAGGTGCAAGCGGAATAATTTCACGTAACAAGCACAGAGATTTTTAATTCTAAGCATCTTTTATACAGGAGTATTGGACCTTCATAAGCATTCTTGTTTGCTAATTGGTTATAAGGGAGTGACGCAAGGAGTTCTTTACTGAGCATGTCTCTATACCTGTGTTTTAGCTATGTATCTCATTTCCATACATGTATGTTTCATTAGCATACTTTCTCCCCACCCAGGGGTGTGATTCTCAATATTCAAATCAGCTCTTTGCCCTAGTCCTCTGATTCTGCTTTTGTTTTCAAGCCTCCTTTATCTAAGACTGTCTCCTCCTTATCATTGCAGATGGGCATTAGTTACATAACAGAGACTTTTGCTTGGGCTTTGTATAGTGGTTTCTAGGTCAAACCTGACAATGGGTCCAGGACAGGGCAGCTTTTTATACTGCTGGGGAAAGCACAGGTGCTGGCCCTGGGCTCTAGCTCCCCCTGGCTGCAGATCGAGGAGGAGCCAGGCAGGGTTATTTTGCCCCAAGTGGCAGAATTTGCCCCACACCAAAGTGCATGTCCAGGCACGTGCGCTGAGACAAAAATCCCCAGCTCAAATTTTCACCATTTCCCATTGTCTTTATGTAGCCACTTGTTTTAAGTTACCCCATGACCTATCCATGAAACTCAAAGCTTTTGCCAGTTTACTCTCTTCTAAATCAGATAGGTCTCTGTTTATCAAAGAACTCAAACACTCATGTGCTGGTGCTTTGCTGTATTGGAGCCATAATGCACACTACGAGTATTATGGTTGGATACTAAATGTAATAACTTTTGGTTCCAGTGGCATTCTTTCTGTGGTATTGGCGTAATGCCTCCTAATATAAAGAAATATTATAAGAAATGCCTAAATGTGATATGGCACATGACTAGACCTACAACTGGCTGTATGAAAGGGAGTTCTGTTATGCCCATTGTAATGAGTGCCATATCTACTTAAATTATCTAGTATGCAGCTGTAATTTTTAACAGTCTTTGCCTATGTAAATATATACCATAAAATGCTAGGAATTATATTTTAATCTTAAAATCGTCACAGGTATTTAACAGGAAAAAAATACTTTGTAACATTTAACCCTTAAATTAAAAGGTTTTTTTTATGGTGATTTCCAAAAGTTATACAATTGGATGAACTCTATTCTTCTCTCTCCCTAGTTTGTTTGCAAACAAACATATCGTAGCAAACATTTATGTTTACATAGAATCTTTTCTGGAGCTTTTCCTAAATGGTGAAAATTCTTATTTATATAAATAAATGATAAATTCTTATAATACTACTGGTGAAAATTCTTATTTATAACATTAAATAAAGGTATTGGGCTTAGCTGTGATTTATCTTATAATTTTCTTTTGCAGATACTGTTCTTGGATTTGCATTATTGTTTCTCTGATTGTAAGAATTAGGGGGGATTTTCTGTTTATCAATTTATTAGTTGTTATTATTCTATGCAAACTTTAAGAAATCTCATTTCAGGATAGTTCATTAAATTAAAAAGTCTATTTTACACCGCAATATAGACTGAAACTTGTTAGCAACTCATTGCTTAGAAATTTGACTTGTATATTCTTCAACTTGTTCAAGTTCAAGGAGGGTTATTATATTTCATTTAATTTCTTTTCTTTTCCTTTCATCTAGGGCTGGGAAGAAACTGTGGATGCTGCAATTTCTTACTTATTGAGAACTTGTCTTTCCAAAAGCTCTAAAGAACAGGCCTTGACTCTCACCAGTCAGCTGAGCATACCCAAAGATACTAGTAGGCTGAAGAAACACATAACTTTGCTCTGTGATAGGTTGGCCAAAGGTGGGCGCCTCTGTTTGAATGCAGACACAAATACTCAGCAGGCTATCATCATGCCAGGTAAGATACTTTCTTAATTCAAAAAGTTTACGTATATTCAAATTAAGTAATGGACATTTGGTTAAGTTTAGAGTTTGCTTCACAGTAAATGAAGATGGCCAAGAGAGATGCTTTTCCTTTCTCCCTCAAATTTGAGGATATCACTGAAAACATGCTTGTTAGAATTTTGGTGCTACATCTTTTATAAAAGTTTGTATTCCTTCTCACAATATAGAATAATAATACGCTCAGTTTATTTTTCTAACCAGTAAAAATGGTTTAGAGCAGAGAAGCTCATCTCCAGGCCTGTGGGCCAAATTCAGCCCATGCAGCCATGGCATCCAGTCTGTAGGACTCCACATGGATCAGGAAATTTGTCACTGGGGGAGCAGTGGCAGTTAATATTGCCACCTCTGCCCTACTGCCAAATTCCCTAGCCCTGTGCGAGAGCCAAGCTGCCCCTTGCCTCCCCAGCTGCATGGCCAGATCAGGCCCCCACCACATCTACCCATTGTGGCAGATCTGGTCAACTGGCATCCCCCATCCAGGGCGAAAAGGCTGGATTAGGGAATATAATATTTTGAAGCGACACTTTATTTAACTTTGACTGCTAGCTACTATATTTAAAGAACATATACTTATTCATTTATTGGTCTATTTATCCCCGATGATCATTTTTCTGGTACTCTCAAAGCTTATTGATAAATTTATTTGTAAGGTGCAAAAATGTATGCATCTTTTATGTAATATATACTGTAAAACAGAAATGAATTTAAAAAGTCCTTGTGGTATGGAAAATAATCATTGATACCTAGTTCATGGTATATCCCTCATAAGAAAATTCATAGCCATGTAAAATATTTTAAGTAGAACAATCTAGCTCAAAAAGTGAATGATGGTGGTACCGAGGATTGAGGGTACTTCATTTATGGAATACAATATAGGAAACTAAATATTAACAGTTTTAAAACTGTGCGACATTGTTTGGTTAAATGGTATCTGAAATTTGGAGTTTTGTAGGGTTTTCTCATTCAGGTGGGAAAACAGAAGCATCCTTCCTTTTTTATGTCAAATTATTTAGCACAATTTACAGACTCATTGGAATCTGATAGGTCTGTGCCATGAGTGCTTCTCCTGTAGTCTCAAACCTGTGACCTCTGGGCTGTGAACTATGCACCTTAGCACCCACACCACCTTAGCTTTGCTCAGTAGCATGGAATCAGGCTATTATTATCTTAAAGTAATTCACATACTTATAAAATATACACATTCCCTTTAACAGCAGTAGAAATAAAACTGCACTTTTTCCAGAAGCCTTTGGCCAGGATCTTTGTAACCCAATGGGTTTGAAATGTGTACCTCAATCCTGTTTGGGCACACAATCTTACTGACTGGGTCCAGTTTCAGTCCCTCACTTTATATGCAACACCAACAAAAAATACACATCTTCATGTAAGAAAAAAATACCTCTGAAAAGATGGAAAGTCCATTATTTTGTCATAAATGTTGTGCTTCATCAAGAAGGTGTATGAGTTATGCAGATTCCAGACTTCCAGATAGTCTTGTAATTGGGATTTACCATATTTACTTGAATCTAAGATGGTCCCCCAATAATTAGATTCTGTGGATGGAAAATATATAAATTTGTTATAATTTTCCAGGTACCAAATCTAATTATTGGAGAGTTGTGTGCTGTGGGTCTGATTCTGGCCCGAACCTGGGCTCAGGACCAGAGTTAGAGCTGTAGGATCCAGATGCCCCCCACCCTCTGCTTTGCACATGAATCTAAGACAAAGAGCTTTTTTCACCATGCTGACTGGGGGGAAAAAACCTCATATTAGATTCAAGTAAGTACAGTAACATCTTTCATGGTGCTTGGAAGTAGTGTTAGCTGTACTATCTTGGTTCTTTTTTGAAGTCTGTATGCACATTCCAGTGTACGTGGGCAAGCACCTCAAACATGCTTGGAGGCCTTACACAAGGTGCGTATGCTTGCTCTTCTCATGTTCTGCCCTGAAGCCGTAAAGGGCTTGAGTGTTTGAGGTGCATGCCCACACACACAGTGGAATACCTTTGGTGATTCCTTCTCTAATTCCTATTAGTACCCCTTCCTATCAACATGACCATGGGTTTTATATTCCAGGCATGCTTGCAGAGTTAGGACCTACCACCCAGGATTGCTTTTCTATGTCTCGGCATCCCAAAATCTATTTATACTTACACCCTAAGTAGGGTGGCAAGGGTGAAGGGGTTGGGGGAGTGGGGAGGAGGGCTTGTGTCCTCAGAACTGGAATGTTCTTTAATGGAGGCAGGTATGGATATTTTACAACAGTCTGCTTCCAGCAAAGTTATCCACTGTGATTATCAATGAGGAGATGGCAGGTAAATGCTAATTATTTCTGCTCTGACAATACAGAAGTTTGAGAAATGTTTTGGGTCTCTTCCAGGCATGGGTGACTGGTGCCTCCTGAGTCAGCCAGTCAGCAACCGGGGGTGGGTGCTCCCACGGCCGATCGTGCCACTTGCACTTCTGGGTGGGTGCGATCAGCCGTGGGGGGACCGCAGGGGTTGCTTCTCCTGGCACCCCAACTCCCTGGCCTGTGCTCTCAGGGGGGCACCAGTGCTCTCACCTGCCCCTCCTGCCCGGGAACACTGACTGTCAGGGGGCGCACCAGCGCTCTCAGGGGGTGCATGTGAGCCCCCATGCACGCCCTACTCATCGCCACTGCTTCCAGGCAGCCTGGGGGGCTTGTACCAGGTAGCGAGGACAGGAGACTTCCATAGAGGAAAGGATTCGGTTCTGCTGCCTAGCACAGGCCTCCCAGGCTGCCCAGCGTGTCCCAGGATTCTGTTGTTACTTACAGATCTGCTGTCCCAGAAAAAAAGGAACATGATTAATCTAGATTTAAATATCCTTCATCCTACAATCATTTCCATCTTCCTTAGAGTTCTGGTATTCTGGAATTCAGTGGTTCAGAGAAAACTTAATAGTGGGAGCATGCACCATCTTTTATGCATTCAGTGAAGAGTACAGAGAGACTGAACACATACCCACTGTATTTTTTAAAAGTCTAAGCTTGATAATTTCTGGTAGATGAGTATGCATGTGGGAACTCATCTTAAAACTCTAGATATTCATAATTTCTCTTTTTCTATGCTGCTTTTCCCATCTTTGATGTGGAAAGTCTGACCTATGGTGTAAAAGTCTTCTGAATGGCCTATGCAAGTGCTATACTTACAGTAACAAGTCTTTGAACCTGGTATCAAGCAACCCTTTGCTTGATATGCTGCTGTGGAGCTGTTTAAATTTAATCATCTCAAGTTGATTAGGGAGAGAAAAGGTTTTCTATTTTTAATTCCTTTCTCTTAGAGAAATTATTTTTGTCAATACCTATACGTAAGTGGATGGATGTTCAGATAATGTGACCTCAGAATAAAGATCAAATCAAGTTTGTGTATTTTTATTGTGTATTTTGTAATGCTTTGTTTTTAACATGTATGAAGAAATTATTCTGATTATTTGTGAAAGGGTGAAATAGGTGCTATATAACTTCCTTTCCTTTCTCGGACTGAGCTCATAAAATGAAATACCACAAACTTCACTGATCTCTGTTTTACCAGCAAGGAAGATGTTCTCGCTAAAGCTAATGGGAATTTTTCATATATGTACACTTTTTATCATTAAATGGCGGTGTCATAGTACAAATAAATGTAATTATTTATTTATTTTACTTGTAATCAGTCAGTCCATCATGGTCCATCTGACTATAAAAGCCCAGTGAGCTAATGTAGTTTTAGGCATGGCGACTTCCATTGTTAATGGTCCACAAAGGAGTAATAATGTGGTTAGCATTCATGTTAGCTACCTCTGAATACCCAATCTGAATGCCTAGGATATACATTTATAGATGGGTTATTGAGACTACCTCCAGCATGAGTCTGAAGCAAGATTGAAACTCACATTTCTGGAGCTGCAATAAGATGTCTTAACCACTCTTTCACCATCCCCCCATCCAAGTTGTAACATACTTTATTTTCAGTCTGTATAACTTAGATTGTTTTTTTTTTTTAATTTAAAGTGCCCAAGCTGACAAAAGCGTTACAGTAGTAACTATTACTTAACTGAATACTTGCTTTGCAGTCACTGAGACCATTCATTTTAGCATAGCCATGTCATGTTACTAGGAGATTGAGGGGTATGCAAAATATATACTGTCGAAACAACATGCATCTTTCATGTAATATGGTACCTCAAAAGAAGTCAGAGGTAGTAATTTCTGCACTGCATATATTAAATAAAACCAACCAAAAAAAAGAAGAAAAAAAAGAAAATATTAATGCCTTTACATTAGATGCCAAAAGACCAATGACCCATATACTCTAGTGGAGTGGTTGTCAACCTTTTTTCATTTGTGGACCCCTAAAAAATTTCAGATGGAGGTGCAGAACTGTGTGGAAATTTTGAATGGAGTTGTGGACTCTTTGAATTGTAAGTGTGGAACTCGCATACTTTTGATTGATCATAGTCATCTTTTGCAGACCCTTAGGATATAGTCTTTGGACCTCCAAGGTCCATGGACCACAGATTGAAAAGCACTGCTCTAGTGTTATGTCCCATTATGATACAGGTAGACAATTAAACAGCATGCCTCATAAAAATAGTACAAGGAAGAGGTCCATTCCAAGCAAAGCACAAAATATTTGACTTTGGCTGTTAACCATGTATGGAATAAATGTGGATCACAGTTAAATGCTTAATTCGTTGAATAGGGAAGAACTTTAAATAAGCAGATGGTTGAATGCAGGTATAGCAATGCCCCATGCAACATAAATAGTTCTGGGTATACAGAAAATGCAGTTTGGTTAAGATTTTTAAAAAAGAAGCCAACATGTATCATTCATACTGGGTTCCAGAAACATGATTGTATTTTCAGAATAAAAGTTTTTTCTTTCTTTTTTATTCCTTGTCTTTTTTGTTATATTGTGGTAATGCCCAAAATGTGTTGAAAACTGTTCAAAGAATGTCTGCCATAAAAAAGAAGAAAGCCTATCTACATTAAATAATATTTCAATGTTAGATGTAGTCAAATAAGGATGGGCTGGATGAAATTTTCTCTTGAGTACTTTAAGGAGCTGTATGAAGCAATCTGTGAATAATTAGTGATTATCTTTAAGAACTCATGGAGAGCAGGTGTGGTCACAGGGGACCAAGGAAGGGAAAACTTAGAAACTGTGTATAAAAATCAGGAGAAAAAGAAAGACCTTTGGAAAATGGACCTGTCAGCTTAAGTCTGATACTTTGAAAGATATTGGAACAAATTGTTAAACAATCAATCTCTAAATACTAGGAGGGTAATAAAGTGATGAGAAACAGAGAATATAGGTTTGTCATGATTAGATTTGCCAAGTTGATCTAAGTTTCTTCTTTGACATATGGTAATATGATATATCTTGACTTGAGTAATGTTTTTTGGCATGATCCCACATGACATTGTCATAAGCAAACTTGGAAAATAGAGTCTTATTAAGTGGGTACAAAGCTAGTCGAGAAGCCACATTCAGAGTATGTCATCATGCTGAAAGGACATATTAACTAGAGCCCTATTGAACTCTGTTCTGGGTCCTGTTTTATTTAGTATTTTTGTTAATGACTTCAATGATGATCTAGTTAATATGCTTTTAAAATTTGGGTATAACACATAACTGCAAGGGGTTTCAGGTGTTTTGAAGGCCACAATTAGAATGAAAAATTCTTGAATTAGATTAAAGACTTATCTACACGAGGACATTAAGGCTGCTTGCAGATGTTAAACCCCCCACAAAAGTAGTGCTTTACTTTAAACTCTGTGCACTCCCGCACCGCGCCTGGCACATGCCCAGAAGAGGCAGTGCATTAGTGGCACCCAGCTTGCCTGATGTCTGTATAGATCAGGTGCATTAGTGGGGTTTTTTGGAACTTTTATCTAATAGCTGATTGAATTAGCTATTAGATAAAAGTTCGAAAAAGCCCCACTGAAGCACCCAATCTATAGAGACACTGCAGAGCTGGGTCGAAGTAATGTGCTGTTTCTTTCGGTAAAGCCCTTTTTAGGGTTTTTTTTTTAACATATGCAGGCTAAATTCACCACCTTTGCTAAATCTGAGATAAAGTGGAATAGTGGTTCTGAAGTGATTTCTTATGGAGGTTAATAGAATAATTAATGGAATAGACTAAGTTTCTCAGGCATTTGAGGCAAACAATGGTCTAAAGGCATTTGTTGAATGTGATCATAAAAAACTTCAGCTATATCAGACTACATGTTGCACCATGTTAGCTTTGGCAGTACCTAAACAGTTGGACTAAGAAGCAGCTAAAGGTTTAGGAAATTGTGCCAATCCTTAGTTCTGGTCAAGGCCAGAAAAGCTCCCTTGAAAGGTAGTGTAGACCACCCAGATTTGCAATACACTAAGTTTAATGGGTAGGAAAAATTACATTATAAATCCAGGTCACCTACAATGGTAATCTGTAGTTTTTCAAACTCTTGCCCATACCAGCATGTTAATTACTTTTGTTTTTAAAGCCTTAAGCAGTATTGGCTGTTGCTGTATTGAACCTTTTGGCCTCATTCTAAAAGGAGCCGTATTTGCAGTCTTGCCTTACCCACATTTAAGATATCCCAGTCTTGGGTTAGAATGCAATCTTGCTTTGCTGTTTTGGTCCTTGGTGTAGGTCCCTCTTCCAAATGGCATTTATCTTACCTCAACTCCCCACATTTAATATATTTAGGCTTTTTTTAAGGTATTTCAAATGAGGACAGTAGTCATTTTCTGTCCCAACTTTTTCCCTACTTCCTCTTTTTTATTGGTCTTTGTTGATTATTTTTGTCCATTTCAATGTTGATAAGATGCTTTTATATTCTATTTTAACATTTTTATATTACTTAGTTGGTCATGTTTTGGACAGTAGATACAGTTTTATTTGTTGGACTTGGAAGTCAGTTATACTGAAACTTTATTAGAGTGAGTGGAATTGTACAAAGCTTGCCTAATTAAAGATGGCCTGTTCCTCCACTTTTGATCAGCTGAAAATGTAACAGTCCATATCACAGACACAGCATCTGTAAGCTTTTTTCCATATATATGATAGGAGAGTGTTGCCATAAACAGCAATTGACCATGCAGGAAGTTTTAAATTTTAGAAAGTAGAATTTTATAATTTTTTTAAAAACTATATATCAATAGAATTTTAGAATCATAGAAACGTACTGCTGGAAGAGGCATCACCAGGTCAACTAGTCCATCTTCCTGCGCTGAGGGAGGATAAATTCATTTTGACCATCCCTCCTAGTTGTTAATCTAATCCAGTGGTGCTCAACCTATTTCACTGGTTGGCCAGCTGGCCAGTGTCTGGTCCCTTCATGGGTTGGATCCGGCCAGTGATCCCAATCCAGAGCCTGGGGCCGGTGCATTGGGGCCCTATCAGGCTGTGCTGAAGGGGGCAAGGGGCAGCCCAGCCCTGATCTAGCTGTGCAGAAGAAGGGGGCTTGGCCTGGGCCCAACCAACACCCATGGCAGGGAGGGGGCATTACCCAGCCCTGATCCAGCCCTGCAGGAGGAAGGGGGAGTGGCCCAGCCCTGTGGCAGGGGAGAAAGCCGAGCCTCAAACCTGCCATGTAGGGAGTTGGGGAATGGTCAGGCCCTTTAAGCGGGGCGGGGTGTAGCTCAGCCCCAGCCGGCCATGCAGAGGGAAAGGGGCTTGGCCTGGACCTGACATAGCCATGTCGGGGGAAAGTCATGGCCTGGCTTCAGCCCGTTGCACAGGGCTTGGGATTTTGGCAGCGAGGGGGAGTGGCAGTTTTTAACTGTCAGTTCTCCTCCACTCCCAAATTTCCTGATCTTTGGAGAGCTCTGCAGGCTGGATTCCAAGGCTCTGTGTGCTGCACTTTGCTCGTAGGCTGGAGGTTGAGCACCGCAGATCTAATCTATTCTTGAAAATTTCTGTTGAGAGCGGTTTTACAACTTCTTTTCTGTTAAAATGCTTAAATATCCATTTAGCTTGGAAAGTTTTCTCTAACATCTTACTTGAGTCAAGTCTGTTGTAAATCAGGGAGGTGTCCGCTGGAAGCAGGATAGCAATTAATTACCATTTTCTTTACATATTGAATGTCTGCTATCCTTCCTTCTCCACTATTATTTTTGTCTTTTTTGTACTTGACACTCCTATATTTTCAGCATTTCATAATAGATTGTGTTTTCCAAATCTTTTGTCATTCTTGTTCCACACCTTGTCCAATTTCTTTTTGCCTTTGTTAAATCTTGGTCCTCAGCACCGGACATACATTTTGTTTTATCATTTACTGATTATAATTTTTTGTTTCAGATTAGGCTGTACTTAACTGCTGTCATTTATTCATCCCATAGGATTGGCTCAGAATTCATTACAGATCGGTACCTGATCTGGAGAAAAATTATTTACCTTTTATCCATTTTGTATAGTTGTTACCCATTCACCTACAGAAACACGGGTTCTAGTATTAGAATAAAAGCCCATTGTATAGAAGTAAAAAGAAGCTGCATATTGCTTCTCTGCATTGTCCTTGGCTCCAGCAATGATCTTAGCTTTTCCCACTTAGCCCATTGGCTTGTCCTAAGGCAGAAACTAAGGGAGCTGTCCTTGCAACCTTCTCTGCTTTGTCTTTCCCTGTAATGACCTTTCACAAGGAGAGTCAAGTAAAATGCTCCTTGAAACATGGTACAATCAAAAAGGATTGCATGTGTCACATTTAATTTACACTGTTAACAAAGCTAGGATGCAGTGAATAAGAAATGAAAATAATATGGGCTATGGAGAACATCTGCTATAAATTTATTAAATCATTTTGGTAATAAAGTTAGAAATTTTTTTTTATAATAGTAGCTTAAGATAGTCTTCCGGATCCTTTTTTGCCTCTAAAACTTGGTGTAGTTAGGCCTGGCACAGAGCATTGTGACAGTGTACACTTGCAATGTGGTGGCACTTGGTTTTGTTTTCAGATCCCCTCAATCTCCTCCTTTCTACTGGGAGAATGTACTAGAATTAGTTAACTCTGTATACGCAGATCTTTTCACTAGTTGTATTAAAATAGTCTCAGATCACAATCTCCTGCCTATAGTTTGCAGAAAGAGTCATGTCCTTGAAGTGGAAGAACAGTATGCTCATTGTTAGAAGTCATCTTTGTGTGTGAATTGCAGCAAGAACTGCTCTTCAGTAGATTTGGGCCTTGAGTTGATAAAGTTTTTTTCTGCTTTGATTTGTTGTGTAGATAATCTACCAGGTTTCCAGGTGTTCGAGGTACGTTTGTTGCAAACCTAAGTTAGGCAAATAAGTTTGAGGGCTTCTGTTCTGTGGTGTAAGCATCTCTGGCCTTGTCCAGACGAGTGCAGCCGTGTGGTATGTGGTGTCACAGACATGTCTATGGTGCTACATACCACACATTCAGCTGTTCTCTGTGCTGCAAGACAGGAGCGCTCGGAGGGGTTGACCCCTGGATATCCAGAGGGCAAAAAAATCCATGCAAAAAAAAAAGCAGAGTGGTGTACATGGGGGCAGTGTGCACTGCTCAGAACTGGAGCCTGGCCAGCTGGAGCCATACTCTGGCTGCTGACCAGGCTCTGAGCAGCATGATCACCGCCGCTGCAGCCCCAGGAGGCCCCAGGGACCCCAGGTAAGGCTGCTGGGGCCAGCCCAGTGCTGGCCTCAGCCTCCCCTACCCCATCCAGGGTAACCTGCTGTGCACTAGAGGGTGCGTGGGACAGGCGTTCTCCAGGGACAACTAGCAGAGGCACAAGGTGTCCTGCTGCTAGTTGTTCCCAGGGAACCAAACATTCACGCTTGTGTGGATACAGCCGCTGTGGGCAAAAATAGTAGACTTTCCTCCCTGTTCCATAGCTCGTGCCCTCTAAAACTCTTCTTTTTCTAATTTTGCTCTGTATTCCTCAAGCCTCTCCCTCTTAAGTTTGCCAGCTCACTTACTTGTCTTTTATTCCTAATTTATTCCTGTGTTTCTCTTCCCCTGCCATGGTCTTCACTAATTTTTCTTTTCCCATATGTGCTGCTTTAAAACCACATCTCTTCCATGCTACTACACAGTCCTTTTCCTCTGACCTACTCAGAAGGGGAGGGGGACGGAGAGAGACTCACCAAGCAGTTAATGGGGAAATGTTTGTTACGGTTATAGGGAACAATAAAGGATGAGAGAATATTATCCTGGTTGGCTGTGGTGGTTGTTCCACTGTCACCTTGGGTGGCTGAGGACTACAGAAAACTTGTTTCCTTGAACTGCTAGATGTGTGTTTCCATCAGGGCTGTGGGAAGGAGCAATGGGGACTGAATCCATTAATATTATGATAGTTGTATTCCTCTTTGATTTGGGCAGCTCTGCATAGAATGAACTATTGATATAGTTTAAATCAGACTTGTCCAACATACAGCCCATGGGCTGCCATGTGGCCCACAAAGCCATTTTATCTGGCCTGTGGCTGCGGCGGCGGTGCGGAGCCGCGGCAGCAGAGCACGGAGCTGCGGTGTCAGCAGCAGTGCTGGTGAAGCCGCGGTGGTGGAGCATGGAGCCGTGGCGGCGGTGGCAGCAGGGCCGCTGCGGAGTGCGGAACCGTGGTGGCAGCAGCGCCAGTGGAGCTGTGGCTCTGTGTTCCGCGGCGCTCCTGCCAATGTGGCCCCATGCTCCACTGCCATGGCTCCACCAGCCCTGCTGCCGCTGCTCCATGCTCTGCCGCAGCAGCGGAGCGTGGAGCTGTGGTGGCGGGGCAGTGGCGAGGCGGGCACAGCCGGCCCACGGGCCCCAGCTGGCAGCGATGGGAGGGGAGCCGGGTCCTGTCGCAGCTGCTCCAAGGGCTGCGCGGAGCGGGGCTGCCCCAGCCACGCCTGATTGGACAAGCTGGGGACGGGCTCTGCCCCTTGCCCCCGGCATGTGGCCGTGGGAGCTGCAGCATGGCCCACGCCCTGCCCGCATGTGTGGTGGACGGAGGCGTGAGGTAAGTTACCATGCGGAGCTGGGGGCACCTCAGGACTGGGCCGGGGTGAATGGAGGCACAGGGTAAGTTCCCATGTGGAGCTGGGGGCGCCTCGGGGCCGGGTTCGGGCTGTGTGTGTGTGTGTGTGTGTGTGTGTGCGCGCGCGCGCGTGCGTGCATGTGCATATGCTTCCCATGACATTCCAATAGCTGTTTTGTCTCTGTCTGCTGCAACACACGTGTGCACATTTCCAGACCCATTTCATTGTCACTTCCTGCAACTTCATTGGTGTCAAAGGTCACGTGACATCACTTCCTGATGTGATGTCACTTCCTGTGAGGTCTTTGAATATGGCTCGCCGGCCCATGGGTGATAAAAGGTTTGTGATCCAGCCCCATATTCAAAAAGGTTGGACACCCCTGGTTTAAATGTAACCATCTTCTCCCTATCTGACTGTAGTTGATAAGCTCACACGAAAATTGCATTATGGAAACACAAAAATCCATTGAATCTCACAGCCACTACATTGTAACACACTTTTGTTATATTTTATCATGTCAGCTAATAATGTGACATTATATTGTGTACAATGCAACATGATATGGTGGTGGAACTTTGAAATATCCACTGTGAATTTATATTTTTCCATATTTTAAGTGTTTTTGCAGCAATTCATCAGGTGTGTCAGAACAATTCTGAAAATTTTCACTGGCAGTTAATCAATTTAAATATCTAGAAATAGGCTGTTGCTAAGTTATACGTTTTAACTCACAGTTTAAATTCTGTTTTGTAAATACAGTGATACAGTCCATAATCCCAAAATGAGATTTAGTAAAGAGGGCAGTGAACTGAAAAATCAATAGGATGGATATAGGAGAAAATATAGCAATACAATTTGTGCTTTCTCAAGAAATTTTTCTGTACATTATGATGGAAGTAGAATCTTCTTTGATCATTTGGCTCTCAGAAACAAAACTTTTATATCTGTGACTTGATTTCCATTTTCGTTTGCCGTTATTCAGATATTTTCATTGTATGAATTTCTCCCTCCTTCAAATGTAAATGGCTTGCCCAGGCTCATACGACATTGGAAATAGAACCCATGCAACCTCATTTCCTCTCCTCTGCACCTTTTGGATTGACTACAGGTGAGTGGAAAATATAGTTCAAGGTCATATATGAGGAAAAATCTGGAAAGTCAGGGAGTAGGGTGCTAATGTGAGCCAGGCTTGGGCTGGAGAAAGTTCTTTAGAAAATTTGTTCAGCTGGCTTATTATCAGTCTGGCAGACTCTGCTGACAGTGATTGCTTCAAGTGATTGAACTGCATGGGTCACATAAACCCTTGTTTTTTAATGGAAATGCAGAGACAGATTCTGAACATGGCCATTGCATCTTTCCCCAGCAGCTTCCAATAATATTCATCCTCCCAATATTCACAATTGTGAAAGGAAGTAGAAAAACAGGGGATGATAGCAAGACACTGGTATGCACTACAATGAAAGTCTTTTTATTATGTTGTTGAAAAAACACTCCCCTGCTCAGCTGATATTGCAGCTGGCAAAAGAGAGAAAGTATAAAGGTTAAAAAGGCTCAAGCAATAGCATTTAAAAGAATGAATAATTTAAAGAGGAAAAAAGTCATGCATAATGAATAAAAAAGAAATCCCGCCTGAGATTTGGGATTCATTCACTTGTATGTATTTGGTGCTGGCAGCACTGCAGTTCCAACCCCCACCTCATCTCAGTACAGTTGGGCTCAACACATTAGTGCCTTCATGTGTGGAATCCTATCGCTGGCTCTTTGTGTTGAAACCCATTAAATTTTAATATGCTCAGCTTAAGTGTAAGTGGTCACAAATGATTCATAACATTGATGTAAGCTTCTGCTGAAAATAATTGTCAGTGAAAGAATTTTCCCTAATGATCATGCTTGTCAGTACACTTCATTTTTTTAACTCTTTTTTGTGTTCTTGGGAGACCAGAAGCACATGTATCTTCCTTCAGTCTAAATAACAAGCTAATTGTTCAAAACCAGAGAAAATCAAGATGATGAAGAGGGTGTGTAACTTCTGACATTTTCTTTTAGAAGCCTTACTAGTGGTAACAAAAGATGTAGAACACATGCAGTTATTTAAAAGGTTGTAACTAACAGTGGGATCTTTCAAAGTCAAAGTTTGCTTAGTGTATTGCAATAGCTAAATCATTTGGCATATCCTGGCTTTGTGTTCAATACTGTAACCTTGATGTTATATTTAAAATATAGTTAATTTTATAGGCATATTGTGTTAAAAAAAATAACAGACCAAACCACACATTTGAATCCCTCCAAAGAGCACTGGGGCCCCATGCTCCATATATGAAGGAGTGGATGGATGAAAGGACTGGCTGTGAAATAATGTTATCAAGTTAAGTTGGATGGTAATAGGGAGGTAGATGTGACAAGTTTATTTAGCAAATCTGTTGTTAATTTTGATAATCCAAGGCATTCCCGAGGCAGCAGGACACCTGGGCTTGACTGCAGATGTCTCTAATTCTGCTGAGTTGTGGGGCAGCCTGAGTGGCAGAGAAATTGGTTAATAGGCCTACCCAAGGTTGCAACAGCAACCTATATGCAAGCAACAGCTATTTTGAGAATGGAATTAGCACATCCCCCAGGTGATGTGTGTCCCCTCCTCCTCTCACCTATCACACATAACATCTTCCCACAATTGTATAGCTTATCTATTTCTAGCAAGTCAAGCTATGTATGTTCAAGCAGGTATGGATATCTATGATGTATTCTAGCACTAGTAGTGGCAGGAACTTGTGTAGGTCAGGGGAAAGAGCAGGTGCCAGGATATACCAAAAATTATAGTTCATATTATCAGTGTAATGGGAAGAGTGGCTTTGAGTCAGCAGAGTTGTGTCTTGTATTAACTGTAATTGATTTGTTTTGCATAGGATCAAGTCAGTGAGACTTTTCTGTTTTCTGTACTGTGATACAATAGATCATTCTATGTTAAGATATGCACATCTATGTTATGTGGGGAATTAAAGTTTCTTTAAGAACTTTAGCCTTTGGATGTACTGGGCAAAATTTTAGTCAGAGAGACATTTTCCATCAAATTCAGTAGGGCAGAGCTTTCACGCAGTCGTCAAATGAGCAAAATCGGTAGTGATCTAAATAGAGTAGTAAGTTATCAAATATAATTGGCAAAATGTTGCATCAGTTAAGTTCTAACACTGATTTGATATGATGTGAAAATGGAACTAATTGCCTAGCTATACCTCTTAGTGAAGCCGGTAAGATCTGTTTAGACTGACAGATCTAGATCTGGAAATATAGGGATGATGCAACATGAGTTAAAGTCAAAGGAGAATTTTGCTAATTACCTTTTCCTTATGCAACATGCTTTTTCCTCCCTGTTTGCCATGTAAATTACATGATTTAGCATATGAAAGAAATACCTAATCACTGTAATTACATGGCTTTGGCACTTAAGAACAGTCATTAGTTTTCTGACAAACTTAGCTTACTGGGCCAGATCCTTTAATGTTGGTGAAATCAGGGAAATCAGTGAATTATACAACTGAGTGCACATGAGCCCAGAATAAGCCAAAATTTGTCATTTACATCATATAGCAGCACTGCGTTTGGTTGTGAGTTTTGATCGACTCCTGCTCCAAGTTTCGAAGTTTAAAATTGTAACATTAATTGCATCTTTCTTTATATTCCTGCCCTTTTAAGCAGGAAAAAATAAAGTATTTTTAATAACTGCTGATTTCACTCTGTACTTATGCTGTTGAATAATGAAAAGCGTATGTTACTATGGAAGTATACAGTGAAACACCAGCATAAAACCACACCAACATAGTAAATATAAATATATTTGTCATGCCATATTGCCATAAAATAATATCATAACTCTAGATTAACTGAGAAATCAGTTATGCACATACAATATATGCTTATTTCAATTATTTCATATTGTTTTAGGGCCTTAGTCCAAAACCTGATGACATTAATGGGAATCTTTCCATTGACTTCAGCAAACTTTGGCTTAGGCCCTTAGTCTTCAGGTTTTGCAAATTAGTTTGCCAAAAATGTGTAAAGAGGCCTAGAGGCACTTGGAAAGTTTTAACTTGTAAAGGGCAGCTGTTTTTGAATAGCACACAGAAAGGTTCCTGATGCTTTTTTTTTGTTTTACAGAAGAAAAAGTATTTTTTTTTCTATACTGTATCTCACAATTCTATTAGGTGGAAGACTTTTTCTTTAATGTTTAAAAAGAATTTATCCTGGGACTGAGACCAAGTAAGTAAGATTCCAACCAGAGAGGGATTTCTTAGAAATCTATAAACATACAAAGGGTAAATTATAGTCTGATATTATAGTTTTAGGATATGATTTTCTCAAAGTTCTTGAGTTCTTGGAAATCATCTAGCTCAGTGTTTCCCAAGCCTCATGGGTTTACGCCCCACGATGGGAAAGTTGGGCACTCTTGTAACCTCCCTACTTCAGCTGCTGTTGTTACCACTACCCCTCATGAGTGGTGGCAGCTGAAGTTCTTCAGGTAGGGTACTTCCTTAGGTAGGGTACTATGAGAATGGCTGGTGTGAGGAAGTGGTGAGTGGCACTGGCAATTGCTGCTATGGTTCCCACATGCTCCCATAGGAACCTTTTGTGTGCCCTCATAGAGGAGGTCATGTTTCACAGTTCGGGAGATGTTGATCTCAGGCATAGTGAGCACTCTGGCAGTTAACATGTTGGCTATCTGTGATGGTTTAAAATAAATAAAAAATCACCAAGCATCTTCTGATTTTGGTCTTGCTTACTACTTCCTTCTGCCTTCTTTCTCTTCTCCTACTGCATACCAGGATCTTTGTGTTTCATCTTTTTCAGTCATGTTAACTGCTTGTGCTTTTTTTTCCTTTAAGATTACTCCTTTCTCTGCTTGAATTATGCTTCTCTCCCCAGCTCCTTATTTTCCTTTTCTAACTATTTCTGTCATGTTTTCTTTCCTCATCAACATTTCTTCTTTTCCTTTTCCTCAACAAGATCATCATAATCCTCTCTTCACCGCGTACAGTTCTTTTTTTTTTTTATCCTCCTTCCCACAATCTGCATAATTTCTCCTTTTCCCCCCCTAATCTGCCTCTCTAAAATCTAGTAACAGCACCATGGAGGACAATTGAACATTGGTAGGAGCCCGTTGTACTTTCTGGAGTGAGCTTTCAATTATGTACAGAGAGGAAAAGGATGTTGACTGAGAACGACTGTTCGTTTTTTTCCTAATCAAACAAAACAGAAGAGGTAAGGCTATACATTTTTAATTCCCAGTAGGCAGGGAAGGTAATGGCAGGCATATTACTTCCTTTCCATCTCTGAAAGGAAAGTGAAGGACCACTGTTTTGATTTTTCTCGAGATATGTGGCTAAGAGCTATGAAAGTAGTGTCAGTTTCATTAATTTTTATGCAGAAAGGATTGAATCAGTATTTTTTCTTATCCTTTGAAATATTCCTCTTTAAGGACACTCAGAGATAGGAGGGCACCAGTGAATTTTGTTAGCAACCAACTACAGGGGCCTGTTTATAAAGTTGGTGTGGATACATTTAGGCAGGGCTGGAATGCTAGACCAGGATGCATGCTTAATTTATCCCTGAGTTGGCTCAGATCTGACTTTCATCTGAGATTTGCTTTGGAAAATATAACAAGAATTAGGCATGAGGTGCTCCTTCATTTAGAACTACCTCAAAAATATACTTTTTTTCATTGTATTTCTGTTGTTGCACCAAAGGTCAAAACCACAAAGTTGAGAGGTAGAAAATGGGCAGAGAAGAGTGAAAAGCTAAAAAAACCAAACAAACCCTTGAATCACAAAGGTTTTGGTTTGGTTCACTTTCAGTCTGAGACAAAGATTTAGTTCACCTTTCCCAAATACCTAAAACACTAAATACTAAAAAAAATAATGTGGGGTTAAATGAACATTATTAATTTTTAAAATAGTTTCTTGTAGAGCTATAAAAAAACTTCTGCCAAATGGTGAAAACCACAGCTTGATGAATTTCATGACGTTAACATGGTAGAAGGCCCATTCTTGGATGTGTGCAGTATTTTATAATTTCAAATACCACAGCAAGGTGTATTTGCCAGTAGTACTCTGTGTTTTCTTGAAAAGACATGCTTTATTAATCTTGACCTTAACCAAAGCCTCAATATTATTGCACTTACAGAAAGCTATTTGACTGTAAATTAGAGTTATCATTGAAAGTGGTGTAACTTCAAAGACATGTTATGATTAGGGAGATGCTGTACTATATTGAGTTTCTATTTTAATGGCATACTGTCTTCCATGTAACAATACGCTGCTGTGCCATGCTATGCATTTCAAAGAACATCTACTCAGCCCTTAAATTTATCATTGGAGATCAAGGATAGCATCTGACGTATAGAGATGATGAAGGATGCCTCCATTTCAAATGGATGATTGGACTGGAATAGTATAGCTAGAGGGTGAAAAATAGTATAAAAATCATGGTTAAGTTATTTGGTATTCTGGTGGTGGTTTATTACATTTTACTGCTGCACAGACAATACATTTTATTTATTTTGAAGTTTTATCAGGGGGTGGGCATGGGTTCATTTTTCTTTTTCTAGCATTTGCATCGATTCTATATTATACACAATGTTAAATCCCCAAAAGTCCCATCAATTTCATCTTAAGTTTTGAATTCCTCCTGCAGGAGGAATCACTGGGAGAAATGTATAAGAATTAGCACATATACAAGAATTCCATATCTATTCTTGGAAATAATCCTTCAAAAAGATGCTTCAACAGAATGCGGAAATCACAGGGGGAAATTTCATCTTGTGATATACAGGATGAGGTCAATGGCAGATTCTTTCTCATTTAACACTTACAAATCTGTTAAATGAAATGATTAGTTGCTACTATTTTTACTGTTCCTCTAAAGTGTCAGAACCCATTGACTAAATGCCTCTGGCACAGTGGAAAGTCCCAGCACAGCAAAAAGCCCCGCCAAGTCCAATGGCTTCAGTCGTTTAAGTTTCAACAAGTCCTCATGATTGGCTGACCATGCACACCACCCATTGGCCGGTTACAAATTAATCCCACTTGGCAACTAGTAATTGGCTTACTAGCTATATAAAAGTAAAAGCAGTTTCTGCCCTCGTTGGAGAACTCCGCACGCATCTCGGAGTAAACTTGGCGGACTGATCACCCACCAACAACTCCCCGTCACTGGCTTTCCTGACGTACCCCTTCCCTGGTACCACGATAAGCCGATTACGAACGTCTCGTCTCGTTTCGCCTCGATACCCTCTCGCGTTCCAGAGAGCACTCGCTACGTTTGTAACTGCAACCAAAGTCAGCTTTCTGCCTGCGCTGCGTGCATAAGTAAACAATCTATTTTTACCAATACGCATCTGTGCCTAATTCCGCTCCATTCACCGAAGTATCCACCTGGCGCTCCGGGCTACCGGCCATAGCAAGTCGGCCGGCCACCACATAAAGCAGGGGAATTTTATACAACTAAAATAGCCATTATAGGTGCTATTGCTCAAATTTATAGCACTATACCAACCCCCCACACTAGAATGGCATCCAAGCCTGCTTTACATACCTTCAAGAGCAAGATAACAACTCAGAGTACAGACCCAAAGATATTACTGATATTATACACTTCTTCCTCTCATGCAACAGTTTTACTACTAATAACCAACAATTCCTCCAGACCGTGGGCACAGCTATGGGCACCAGAATGGCCCCACAGTATGCCAACCTTTTTATGAGCCACCTGGAAGAGGAATTCCTCAAGGACTGCACCATCAAACTCTTGCTATACTTAAGATACATTGACAACATCTTCATCATTTGGACTGAAAACCTGAAATTTCTGATTGATTTCCATCAGAAATTCAACAATCATCACCCCTCGATCCGACTATCTCTTGAATACTGCAGCACCAACATCTCCATTTTAGATAGGATGATCAATATCCAGAATGGTAAAATACAGACCATGTTATACAAGAACCCACAGACTAACATACATATCTGCACAGAACCAGCAATAGATTCATAGATTCATAGATGCTAGGGTCGGAAGGGACCTCAATAGATCATCGAGTCCGACCCCCTGCATAAGCAGGAAAGAGT
>NW_005841971.1:1454885-1455100 GCF_000455745.1 Alligator sinensis
GTGCTGGATCTAGATGACCCCAGCTAGATACTCAGCTAACCTCCTCTTGAAGACCCCCAGGGTAGGGGAGAGCACCACCTCCCTTAGGAGCCCATTCCAGACCTTGGCCACTCTAACTGTGAAGAAGTTCTTCCTAATGTCCAATCTAAATCTGCTCTCTGCTAGCTTGTGGCCATTATTTCTTGTAACCCCCAAGGGCGCCTTGGTGAATAAAA
>NW_005841971.1:1455627-1455921 GCF_000455745.1 Alligator sinensis
CTGATGAAGACATTGAAGAGTATCGGTCCAAGGACCGAGCCCTGCGGGACCCCACTGCCCACACCCTTCCAGGTCGAAGCCAACCCATCCACCACGACTTTCTGGGTGCGACCCTCCAGCCAATTCGCCACCCACCGGACTGTGTAGTCATCCAAGTCACAGCCTCTTAACTTGTTCACCAGTATGGGGTGGGATACTGTATCGAAGGCCTTCCTGAAGTCCAAGTATACGACATCCACCCCTCCTCCTGTGTCCAGGCGTTTCGTAACCTGGTCATAAAAAGAGACTAGATTG
>NW_005841971.1:1455982-1459577 GCF_000455745.1 Alligator sinensis
GGCTCTCGCAAATGTGAGCCTTGATAATTTTTTCAAAGACTTTGCCAAGGATGGAGGTGAGACTGACTGGCGTATAGTTGCCCGGGTCCTCCTTCCTCCCCTTCTTGAAAATGGGGACCACATTGGCCCTTTTCCAGTCCTCCGGGACTTGGCCCGTGCTCCATGAGCGTTCAAATATTCCCGCCAGTGACTCTGCAATGATGTCGGCCAGTGCCTTCAGCACCCTCAGATGGAGCTCATCCGGGCCTGCTGACTTAAAGGCATCCAGTTCTTCCAAGTGACTCTGCACCATCTCAGGGTCTACGCATGGAAGTCTGGCGCCTTGCTGCTGCCTCTCTACAACCCCAGTGAGAGACTTGTCATGCCCCTCGCTTAGGAACACTGAGGCAAAGAACTTGTTGAGGAGTTCAGCCTTGTCCCCTAAACACACCAAGAAAGCTGTGATATATAGCCAAGCCCTCAGATACCACCGAGTTTGCACTGAGGAGGACACCCGGGATTGACACCTCACTAATATTAAAAAGGTTTTCCCCGAATACTACGTGAAGAATTGCTGCAGTAGAGAAGGAAAACCTCTATCAATTGCACACCAGTGGTTATGACATATCACTCCTCCCTCGAACCTATATGGAAAATCCTCAAACAATTGGAACCCATGGTAGAAGGATTATTTTCAAGAATACATATGGAATTCTTGTATATGTGCAAATTCTTAAATGCAATTTTTTTTCCAAATATTTAGTTGGTCTAATAAAAGATATCAGATTTACCCAAAAAACCTTGTCTGCCTAATAGTATGCTTTGGTATTGTCATTTGAATTGGGAGATTAATAATCCAAATAATATCTTAATAGTTAAGAGTCAGCAGAGATAAAATCAGTGTCAGAGAAATAGGCTATATTATTTGAGGTACTGATCCTGATTATTTTCCAGTGTACATTAAAGAAACATAATTACATTAATCAATGAGGCTGCTCTTACATTTCTTTTTGCTCAGATTTAGAACCATATTGGAAATTATAGATGTCAATGGGCTCTAAACTAAAATTCCTTCTACAAGCAGCTTCTTAAGTAGTTGATGTAAGAAATTATTGAATATCAATGGCTGTATTATTTTCCTACAAACATTACTAGTATTTACTTAATTCTTTAGTAAAGCATTCTGAGTGCTTTAATGGAGGACTATAGGAAAGCAAAATCTGTTGTGAATTTGGAATGTTTTTCACTTCATTTTTAATCTGTGCTGAAGAACGTATTTTTGTGTCAACTGTCCAAAATATTCCCAACATTTCAAAACAGACCAGGCATTTTATGTCTAAAAATAGCTTTGATATTTCGTCCTTTTCTAGA
Organism: Alligator sinensis; assembly: GCF_000455745.1. Lineage (NCBI taxonomy): Eukaryota > Metazoa > Chordata > Crocodylia > Alligatoridae > Alligator > Alligator sinensis. The sequence continues at coordinate 1,457,333 of NW_005841971.1, forward strand.
GCAGAAAAAGCAGTATTTTATTCTCATCTAGTGTAAAATTGATTTGTATGTGGATAAGTCTGTCCTCTATACCTATTGAGTTTCAGGCAAATTAGATCACATTGGTGAAATATATTGTAAACAGTGGCTATGTGAAGGAGTGTATGAGGAGAAGTGCAGTTATAATATCCATGGCTAATGGATAGCACTAATATCTTAGTACTAAAATAAATTCATGATGTAGAACAAGAGCTTCTCGTTTAAACATTTTACTGTGTGACTCAGGGAAAGATAGAGAACTTCCAAAGTGGCAGTGAAATTTTAAATACTGCAGTCTGTCATTTTCTGAAGAAAATCACTGTACCATTGGACAAAACCTTTTGTATGTTACATAGAGTTGGTAGAGACTGGGAAGTCCTTTCTCCCATCCCTGCAGACATGACCAGCCTCTCTGAGTGTATGCTGTAGTTTTTGTCAGGTGCTAGGTGATGACGGGGTGTTAATTATTGCTTTTTGGATGAGCAATAAGTTATGCTCTGGAGAGTATATTTTCCTCTAGCTCTCCTGATCCAACCTGCTCTGTGCCAAAATGAAAGAAAGGTCTTTGTTGCTTACGCTATTCTCTTATGTTGTAATTTTTTGGCAAACCAATGGTTTACCTTGGTAGAATAGAAAGGGAATCTTTACAGAGGTATATACAGTTTAAAAGACACTGCCTGACAGGTTGCATGAAGAAATTCTTGGCTGACCTAAAAAGTCTGGATTCCTCTTAATAGTGAAATTACTGTTTTGATCAAAAAGATATGGGTAAAATCCTGGCCCCACTGCAGTCAGTGGGACTTTTGCCATTGACTTAATTAGCTGGGTTTTCTCCCATGAAATCGAAAGTTGTGCACTTAGAATTTTCCTTATGTTCAATATCAAATGGCAACCTTACTATTGCAGGAACAACTTTTGTGAAAGAGTTAGCATGAAAGTTGTTTTAGAAACATGCTCCAGAGACTGAGGCCTCATACAGATATTCAGATTCTCCTGGGAGAGTCACTGCTATCCCAGGAGAAACCACAAGTGTACAGATGTTCACGCTTTTTCTCCCAGGGTAAAAACAGGCAGCTCAGGAGAAAAATAACTTAAGAACAACCAGGGTTAAATAACTCCCAGGAGGGTTTCTCTGGGGACAGCCAATGTCTGTACATGTTCTCAGAAGAGAACACAGTTTCTTAGATTTCATAGACACATCGAGTACAGCCCCCTGCCCCAGGGGCAGGAAGTCAGTAAGGATCATAGGATCCCAGCAAGATATGCATCCAAATGTGTCTTGAAGGCATTCAAAGTGAGTGCTTGAACCGCCTCTGGCAGCAGTCTATTCCAAACCTTGGGGGCTTGGACAGTAGAGTTCTTCCTTATGTCCAGCCTGAATCGGTCGCGGCAGAGTTTGTGACCATTCGATCTTGTCATCCCTTGCAGCGCTTTGGTGAACAGATGTTCCCCGAGATCCTGATGAGCACCCTTGATAAATTTGTAGGTGGTCATCAGATCACCCCTGAGCCTGCGCTTTTCCAGGCTGAAGAGTCCCATGTCTCTCAGCCTCTCATCATGATGTCTGTTTTCCTGACCTCTGATCATGTGCGTGGCTCTCCTTTGCACTCTCTCAAGCTTCTCCACATCCTTTTTGAATTGTGGAGCCGGAAACTGGACGCAGTACTCCAGCTGTGGCCTCACCAAGGCTGAAGACAACGGGAGAATGACGTCCTGGGATTTGCTTGAGAAGCATCTATGGATGCAAGCCAGCATTTTGCTTGCTTTACTAGTCGCTGCATCACATTGCAGGCTCATGTTCATCTTGTGGTCAATCATGACACCCAAGTCCCTTTCATCTGTAGTGCTAACTACTATAGCACTTCCGAGCCTATAAGGATGCTGCAGGCTTTTCCTCCCAAGGTGGAGAACCTTGCATTTTTCTGTGATGAATACCATCAGGTTCTCATCTGCCCATATCATGAGCCTGTCAAGATCTGCCTGGATCACCCTCCTGTCCTCAGGTGTGGACGCTTTATCCCACAGTTTGGTGTTGTCGGCAAACTTGGCCAGTCCGCTTCTGACACCAGTGTCCACATCATTGATGAAGATGTTAAACAGTGTAAGCCCTAGGACAGAGCCTTGAGGGACCCCACTGGTGACCACACACCAAGACAATTGGCTTCCATCAACCACCACCCTCTGGGTCCTACCACGGAGCCAATTTCCCAGCCAGTGGAGTGTGTTG
>NW_005841971.1:1459832-1484015 GCF_000455745.1 Alligator sinensis
GGATCTACTTTCCTCCCTTTCTTGAAGATAGGCACCACATTGGCCTTCTTCCAATCTTCAGGCACTTCACCAGAGCACCAGGAGTTCTCAAAGATCTGTGCCAGGCGCTGAGCTATGATGCTTGCCAGCTCCTTGAGTACACTAGGGTGCAAACCGTCAGGGCCAGCTGACTTGAAGGTATCCAGCCTGTCAAGGTATCCAGCCCTTCATGAGGTCAGCTTCAGTGAAGGGCAAGGAATCTCCCTCACCCAGGCCTCCCTGACCCACAGTGAGCAGGGGCGTCCCATGGGACTGGTAAAAAAACTGACGCAAAGTACCCATTTAGCAAGTTTTTCTTTTTCATAGGCATCGGTTGTCATTTGTCCCATCTGGTTTAGCAGGGGTCCAATGTTGCCCTTGCTTTTCCTCCGGCTCCCCAAATATCTAAAAAAGGACTTTTTATTGTCCTTAATATTTGTAGCTCGCTGGAGTTCCATCGCAGCCTTGGCTTTCCTGGTTTGCTCTCTGCAGGTCCAGACCAGAGCAGAGTATTCCTTCTTGGTGGTGGTTCCAGTCCTCCATCCTTTGTAGGTCTTCCTTTTAAGACGCAGGAGGTTCACCAGTTCCCTGGAGAGCCAGGGGGGCTGCTGTGCCCTTTTCTTGCCTTTCCTCTGAGATGGGATGGACTTTGCTTGCACATCCAAGATTGCTCCCTTGAGGAGCAACCACTCGTCCTGAACTCCCCTTCCCTTTGGGTTGTGGCCCTTTAGGGCCTCACTGACAAGCTTTCTTAGCTTGTCAGAGTCAGCTTTCCTGAAGTTGAGGACTTCTGCATTACTGACTGACTTGCCAGCTTTATGGCAGATGGTGAAGGTGATCAGCTCATGGTCACTGTCACCCAGCTTCCCTTTGATCATTAGGTTCTCTAGCTTCTCCCCCTCCCACCTCAGGTAGACATTTTGTCATTTGCTGCACTCTGCTGCTCCAGAACAGTTGACCTTTGCAATCCCCAAATTGTGCTGCAAGGAAATGCAGACTGACCATGGGCAATCTTGGTCAGCTAATCAGGGCTGCCCTGTGCACTGTTGCAATCTGTCACCAGGTGGATTAGGGAAGCCTGCAGAGCACACTGACATGTATGCATTGCCCCCCGATCTCCCCCCTTTGATGTCTGCACAGTGTCAGCACTGCAGTACAGGGCCTCAGCATATGAATGTCTGTACAAACAGCTCTGGGTAAGTTTCTCTACCCAGAGAGGAAACCTGAGAGAATTCTTCCAGGTTATTTGAATGTGTATATGCAGCCTGAATTAGCTACATAAGGTGGGATGTTCTCAGGTTTGTTCTACCCTGGTGGGTTTGATAGCAGTATTTGTCCTGCTACTGGAAGCCACAAGGGTCTGTATGAGCTCAGCAGGTTCTGCTGCCAGAAGGCTTTTCATTGTAGACAAGCCCTCAATATTTGGATGGGGGGAGAGGGAGGAAAATGCAAATGCCAATTTTGAACCATTAACCACTATAAATTATGGGGTCAGTAAAAAGGGAAAGGACTACTATTATATTGGATTATATTTTGGAGAGGAGCAGGGGAAGAGTTGATATGGAATGAAGAGACTTTAGAAACTTTGTTTATTTTTATTTGAAATCATGTCACTTTAGCATAATGAGGCCATAGTCAGCATGTTATGTTATGAGGATCAGTACATAGATACAGGTATAAAGAAAATAAGAAAATCTCATTGATTCAATAACATTTGGTGAGAACACTCACTAACTTGTAAGATACGTTTCACATATAATATATGCGACAACATGGAACCCCTGTACAGCCCTGGCTTTTAATGGATACCATATATTACTATTTGAAATACTGCACTCTCCATATCATATTTAGGTTTGACAAAACTAACATCTAGAGACAGTTTTTAAATGTTTAACAGCAAAGACTAGTACGAATAGTATATTTTCTTTTTGTTAGATCCTCTGCAATTGAAGCAATTCAAATCATAGCTCCGCCTTGAGAACATGCAATGAAATCCACAGTTCCCATGGCAGCCAAGCAGGAAATAAAACTTATTTATAGGAAGCCATATGTGGTTATCAGTTTTGTTTTTGTTTTACACTTCATTGGTTTTACACTTCAAAAAAGGATTAGATTTAAACTAAGTTGTATGGGCTGATTCCAATCTCAAAAAAAGCTTTCTTGTCAGAAGTGATGACAGAACTGTATATTCTGAACTATGACTCTGAAAATATTGAAATATCAGGAAAGTAAGAGCAAAATGAAAAATTATATTTTGTTATGGTACTAAGACCCCTGGCACACATGCATTTAATGACACAATAGGATCTGACCCCAACAGTCATGCCTCCTGCCATACCTCATGTGCATGGCAGGAGACACAATTTTGGGATCAGGTCCAAATTGCACTGTTGTTACTTGCCAGTGCAGGGGGCATTATGATCCTGGGGTCCCCTTACCCTGGCAGACTAAAAGGCGGGTTTCACAGTCCTGCACACAGGACTGATTGTTGGCCCTTGCCCAGACAAACCTGGGTCTGGTTCCTGATGTGGAGATGTCTCAGCTGGGGCTGATGACCATCCAATTGTTAGCTCCAAGCCCAGACAGTCAAAGGTCTTGGACCTTGGGCTGTCTGTATCAGGGCTGACAATCAGCTGATTGATTGTCAAAACCCTGTCCCTAGTAGCTCTGGCTGGGCTATCAGGCACAGGGGATCAGGGTTTTCTGGGATGGAAGCGAAAGGGTCTCCCCACTGGGGACTTTAAACCTGTGGAGGAATGAAATCAGTTTCAGCCCAGGCTATATGTTAAATTTAAGTTGCCATACAAACCAGCCATAACAATGTTCCATGTTTTCATGTCTCACTTGCCATTTTATGGCACCTTAAATTGGGTGCATATGTAGCACCCTTCCCATAAATGTAACGTGTAGAGGGAACCTAAATGGTACAGTAAGGAAAATAAGCATACATGTTGCAACTTACTCAAAAAAAGGTTACAAAATGTATTATTTTTAAAAAGCAAATGATAATTCAGGACTGGAGAGTTTAAAACATGGTTAATATGGTATGTGTCACATTTCCAGACTCTTAACAGGTACTAAAGCATTTTTCACAATCATTGGTTCTTAACTGCTTTAACTGATTCACTGAAACTAGCATGGACAATGGAAAAATCACAGGATAAATCAAGTAGTGGAGTTAGAATGTTAAATGGTCCAGGCGATGCTGAAGACAAGGGCTTTTTGTGAAAGCTTTTATTGGGCCAACTATATGGTTAAGAGAGATGTTTGACAAGTTTTTGGGTATAAAACATGCTTCTTCCAGATAAATCAAATCAGTCTGCTTTAAATAGTGTCTTATATTTGGAAATAATGTATAATATATTTTATTTCCATAATCAATTATAGATCATGGGAATTGTTTAACAATCAATATTCTTGTGTGTGGAATTAAGCAATGAATAGATCAATAAAAAATATTAAGCATGGTACCAGCTGAAAACAATGTACCTAGGGTATATTTGATTGTACAATTGAAAATAATATGGATTTCTGTGAATCTGTATAGCTAAATCATCTATTCTAGGGGTGGCAAACCTGTGACACAGGTGTTGCGAGTGGCCCAGGCAGCCTCTGTGTGGGGCATATGGAGGTTTGGGGGTGGGACAGGCAGCAGTGTCAAACAGGGGAAGGAGTAGAAAGTGGATCATCAGATCAGGCAGAGAGCACAGGACAGGGAGCAGAAAGCAAAGCAAGCTTGATCAGGGAGCAGAAAGCTGGGCAGCAGATTGGGCAAAGGAATAGGGGTCAGAGTGGCACTTGCAGAGAGTTTGGGGCTAATTTGTGTCATGCCTGTCAAAAAGGTTGATACCACTGATTTTGTCTAAAAGTTGTCTAACACACCGTTAGGCCACAATCAGTTAGGAAGGAAAAATATGTACTCAACTGACTGAGTTCCTTGTTTGGAGTGTATAAAAAAAATAAGCTTTCTACACCTAAGAGGAATGCAATTAGCTGGCTTCAGTTATACCATCCAGGCTAGGGACAGGCATTACACATAAACTGGTTTAAGTGATCAGTAACTGGTTTAAACCTGTAGCAGGACATAAGTTTAGTGCACATAAGCCAGTTTCAAAATGGCTGAAACTGGTTTAAGACAAGCCTGGTTGAATGTAGAATCAGACTTAACTGATTTGGGTCAAACCGGTTTATGCAATGTCTGTCCCAGACCCCTTCCTTGTTTAAGTTAAACCAGAGTCCCCCCAGCATCCCAGATGCTGTGCAGCCCTGAGCTGGGTGGGGCTCTCTGCTCCAGAGAACAGGGATGGCCCCTCCCCTCTGCTCCCTGCCTGGAGCTCCATCAGAGACGGCAGGCACAGCAGGGTCTGCCTGGCATCCCCTTGCCCCACCCCCACCTTACCACTCGCTGCTCAAGCAGGGATCCTCCCTCCCTCCCATCTCCCACAGCATGGTCTCCAGCCCCACGGACCCTAGGCATGTGGTATGCTAGCTAATGCAGAGAGGTGTCTCTGTGTGTGTCTCACCGGGAAAGGCAGACAGGACAGTGTCCGCTTAGGACTTTTTGGAGCTAATCAACAGGTCAGCTGGTAATGTCCCTCCGTTCCTTCCTTGGAAAAAGTTGTTTAAGAAGAGTTTGAACTAATGAGAGAGGCTTTTGTTTTGTTGATGGGCTGATAAATGCTGTGTTATTACTCCCTGCATAATTACTCTGCCTTAAAGCATAGAAAACTTTTAAGCCTAAAATTCAATCTTCTACATTAGTTTAGGCTGAAAAGATTGAAAATCTTAGTAAATATGTGGATTCTTTTAAATGGTGTAAGTATAAATCATAATATTTGAGGAGATGATTTTTGGTGTTTTGCTTGGAATGCACTTTGTCCTGTGGGGGCTTATAGAGCACTGACCAACTGCTTCATCCTTTGAAATGCATTATCATTAGCTGAGGACCAGCACAACCGTTCATTTCAGACTGAATCAACACAAAATATTCCTCCTACTTTATACTACAAAAAAATATATCCTTTGTCACTGGCTCATTCTGCATATCTGGTGAGTCAGTTGATTTAAGTCAAAAACACTAAAGATGGTTTGAGATAATTGTCTTGTACGTCTACACAAAATACAGAAACATTTCATAGGCTATATTTACTCAAATACAAGACAACCCTGAATATACGAACAACCTCCCCAATAATTAGTTTCTATATATGGATAATGTATAAATTTGTTATAATTTTCCAGGTATAGTATTTAATTATTCCTTTTTGATAAATGGACATGGCAACCAGTGGAATTTTCCTCTGACAAAAGTGAAAACTTGCCCTCAGAGAGCCAATCTTAAAATATCATGGTTAAAGATCTGTAAATGAAAGATTGGTATAACAGAATGATATGAAAGAGAAGGAGTTCCTAGGGTTAACAGCCACAACAGACTTTAAAATGCTTTGACTTGTTTTAAAGGATGTGATTTTTTTTTTTGTGCATTTTGAAAAGCTATAAATACATTTATAACTATCAAGTTTGGTAAAATGTTGATCTTATTACAAAACAGTACATTCTTTTTAATAGAAAACTGCAGTTTTATTAGGTTGACCACCCCAGTGTTTGAGCTTAGATTAGTTTCTTTGAAGTGATGAAGCAGTAGAGAAGAGAGAGAGCACACCTGGTTTTTCAGAGTTGTTTGGTATGGGGAGTGAAATTGTAGAAACAGCTGGCAAGAAGCAGTAACATTACCAGGTATAGGGGGAAGTATATGCATTCTGCAGCCAGCGTGAAACCAGTTTCAGACCCTGCTTAATCACACAGGTCTATGATACTCTTTCAAAAATATTATCATATTATGTTACATAATGTTCAGCTATACACGTCCATACATAGCACTTGAATATAGTTCTGTAACAAAGGGATAGCCCAACCTAAAATCATATTATGGGGAAGTAAACCATACCACCCAGTTTTAAATACAGTGAATTCCATGGTTCTAAAATATTAGTTTGAATAGAAATTTAAGTGTTGCCTCTACCTTGGGGACACTACTAACCTGATAGGGGCTTTTCTCTAGAATATTGATCTGTTGCTGTACTGTGGGAGGTATAGTTCAATGTTCCACAAAAATGCCCAAGATTGATGTCACTGACAAGGGCAAGTTAAAGCATCTTGGAAATTTAGAATATATTTCTAGCTTCATATCTAAGGAATATTGACTGATAAGGGAGTTGCAGGGAAAATGACAGGTATTTGAAACAAATTGATTATCACAAGTTCTCTTAACGACATGAAAAAGCATCAGAGTATAAACACTAAATTCAAATGTGACTACAATTTTGGTAGCCCTTTTTTATTTTGTAGCAACATATATATTGCATGTGCCATCTCAAACATGACTTTGCCTGATAGTCTTTTGTGTAGGATAGAGACTGTGATCACATGACCCAAGAGTTTCTTACTTCTGCATCACCTGCTGTGTTATGAAGGGTATGCGTTTATGGTAAGGGGAAAAAAATAACAGAACAGAACATGGATTTCAACAAACACATTTTCCTAAAAAATGATAAACATTAATGCGCTTAATTATTGTCTAACCTTTGTGTTACAATAGCACTTTAAGGTCTCAATAATGTGACCATGCACAGAGAGAAATAAAGAGATGACAATGTACCAAGAATTTTGCAATCTTAAAAAAAATGGAAGAGTAATTTCTGATACCTTTGATAAAGTTCTAATTTCCACATCATAATTTCATAAAAGTAGTTAGAAGCAAACCGTTGAAAACTATGTAGTTGAATTAGATGAGTTAAATAAGTATAAAACAGGACAATAACTGATTGTGTCTTTCTACTCCACTTGCTCTGTCAGTTTTGTACATTAACAGCACTGTCAGTTTTGCAAAAGTTGAAGCAATGCAGTTAATTCTGTCTTCCCTATATAAAAAGCTGCTTTGTCTTGGTCTTAGCATTTTATTATAAAAACAGAGATTGCTTTACCAAAAAGATTGGGTTAACTTGAACATAACTCTCGTAAAATGTCCTTTATCTTCTAACGACTAGTGGACATAATTTATTTGGTGACGTTTGCCAAGTTAAACCACCTGCTGTCAGGCTCAAGGCTTTCCAAATGTATAGATCAGGAACTTTGCTTAAGACATGTTGAAATGCTTGGTTTTCAGAAGGAGGATGTTTAGTACTTTCTAAAAATCATGCCTCTTTAACATCTGTCAAACAAGGCACACAAAGTGACTAGTCATTTTAGAAAATCTTGGGTTCAAGGTATTATTTAGGATGCTTGCTGGTCCTAATAAAATAAGTCCTCCAAAATTAATTAAACAAGGGGAAAAAAATCTGAACCACTCCAGCAGTACAACCTATATATTTTTTTCATGTGCGCTGTTTTTACAACAGTTTAATACCACTGCTTCAGTAGAGTTGCGTCTGATTTACATAGGGATAAGAGAGGTCAAAGTCAGGTCCCCGGGCTCAGCATTTCAAGTGTTTTGCTAAGAGAAGTCTACTGGTTAGCACCAATCTCTTTGAAATTAATAAATACCTCTCAGTTCTTCAGAACAAAATTAACATTTAAATTTTTAGGATGCTATCTCCATATTCTCAAAATCAAATAGGCTAAATAAATGAAACTACACTGTTAACCCAGTGGAGCCCAGTTCAGTGCTAAGATTAAAATGCCTATGGATCCTACAGCCACGTTGTTCTTTGTCATCTATGTGGATTCTTGGGGATCTGTCAGCATTCTAATGCAACCATTAGTATGCTGACACAAATCCTGATGAAGATATCCTCATCAAAATGCCAGTGTCTTTGCCACAGGAAGGATGATCCAACACAAGTTGAGGAGGTTTTGGTTGCAAAAAAAAAAGGTTTAATTCTGAAAGTAAACAAGGAAGCTGCTGGGACTTAAGTCACTAAAATGTTACGGCAAAAGCAAAACAAAGGACACTATATGTTTGATACTAATATTAGTTTAACTCTCCACCCCCAATAGAACCCAAGGAAGTCATTAAGTTAATCATTCAGAAAATCTCTTCTACTAAATAAAAAGCAATGTTGCTCAAAGATCTTGTAAATTTTCTGACCAAATATTTCCAAATAAAGCTCTGGTGGTCTTCAGGGTGCCGTCAAAAATAAACTTGGAAACTTGTGCTTCAACAAACTTCAATATTGCAGTCTTCAATAGTATACTAAACAGAAAATAGAGCTGTTTTATTTGAGTAGTTTGTTTCAAGCAATGGAAGATTCTTTTTCATATTAAAAAGAATCTCTACTTTCAACTTTGCAAATTCTTTAGTTGTTTTGATTTGCTCATTCATACCCAACGATTCTACTAGTTGCTTAACTTTGAAATTCATTGGCTATATATTGGGTTTTGACTTTATTAATAGAGGAGGCTTGTACTCTTGTTTATTTCACTACCAGGTTTGATTATTTCAGAGTAATATCTGGAAATACAGTAGAACAGAGAAGCTAATTCTTTATTCCCTACGAATTCAGCCCCTGATTATTTTTACTGAATTTCTGCCAATAAATGATGTTGCATTTCTATAGTTCTGTAGGTATCCATTCAAATGTCAGTTCACAAATCTGTCTTGCCCAAATACCACAGAGAACTAGAAGTTCCCAGATTGGTATTTTTATGTCCCTATTGGCAGTATTGCTATTCTAGTGAAAAGTTTCAACAGCAGAAATCAGCATAATTTTGTTCAATGCCAAATTGTTTACATTTGTTTTTCATCATGTACTACTTGATTACTTCCTATAATTAATAAAACTAGGCCATCTCCCTTAAGAGTGATAAAGACATTTTTTCTTTATTTGATCCTTTTGTTCCTTTATTTTATATCTATAGGACAGAAATGTTCCATAGGAATATAGGACAGAGGACAAGAAAGAGCCTCCTACATAATCAGGTCCCATCCTCTGCTGTCACAAACAATGGTGTCACACAATCCTGTTTATAAATGTATCAAATTCTATCTCAATGATTTGTGTTTTAAACAAATGGGAGTACTTTTCTCCCACTGTGTTTCTCTTCCATGAGGTCCATTAGGAACCATTTTATACAGAAGCAGCATCTGCCAGGTACCCATTCAAGAACCACATATATCTCCCTGCTTATGCTTACAGTCATTTTTGTCAAGTCACCTCTATTGTTCATCTTCTCTTCCTAGTCTCTGGCCTCAAGGTAAAAGCAAACTCTATGCAGTCCTCCATTTCTTAGCTTCCTCTGACTTAGCTGTCATCAGAAGTGGTTATAGGTAAAAAGCCTCCAGTGTACATGTAAGGGACCTGGCCCTGTCACAGCACACATGTCACTAAACAGACTTATAAACTATATCATGAAAGCAAATCAGTCCTGGAATTTTCTCTTTCCTCAGCAGGGATAGATCCCTAATTACCTTCTTGATTAAGTGTGCATGTAAACGAATGAATCCTCAAACTAGGGACTGCTTCCTCTGAATATATGTCTTAATGTACCTCAGGCTACACAAAGATTTTTCAGGTAAGAATAAGAGAAGGAACTTGGTGTTAAAAGTGTCTTAAAGGCACCTAATGCTAAGAGGTTTGGGTTTTTTGTTGTTGTATAACTTACATAATATACATTTTAAATAAAAATATAGAATAATGGTGTAGTAATAAAAGATATGGTGTACAGAATGTGATTGTTTAATTAAACAGGATGTGATTAATTTTACTAAGAGCAGGTATGCTCTGAAGAAACTTCTTATTGGACTCAACAGCTCAGAATATTGACCGTCGGGAGTTTTCTTTGGGTCTGTATGCAGGACAGGAGACGAGGACTCAGTAGTAAACTGTATGCATGCGCCTATTTATATATACAATTATTTTCAGAGAATAAATCCTAGAAAGTAATATTTCAAGTAATTTCTACATTTAAAACCAGAAAGAGATGCACATCCAAGATTTAAGTGTGTCAACTTAATTAGTAATGCAATAAGTAAAATCCCATCAGCATTTAGTAATCATATATGTACTATTAAAATAACACACCAACTTGGAAAAAAAAGCAGCAGCCAGTCATTCAACCGTAAAAGTTGGGCTCTGAAAATTTGACAGTAAAAATCTGTAACTTCTGCTGCCATAGTATTTATCACTGAATACACAAATCCTATGCAATGATGATATATTAAAAAAATTACTTTGAGAGTAAAGATGCTGAATAGGTAGAAGGACTACAACAGATACTGGCTGTTTCAGTCAGACCACACACTATGGAAGATAAAATGGTAAACTTCTCCTGGTATAGGTCAGAAGTTTTTCTCAGCTGATTTTTTTTCCCCCTTGAAAAGGCTTCATTATATACTGAATTTTCATGCCATTAGACAAAAGAAGGTGGAATTCCTCCAAACTCCACACATCTCAAAAATATTTTCCTTTCCTAATGAAGACATGAACAGAAGGAACTAATTTTACATGATTGTCAGGTGAATGCATTGTTGGATGAAGCAAACTCATGGGTGACGTGTGCACCACCATCATTCATCCTTTGCTTTCAGCTAGTCAGAAACTTCTTTTAGTAGAAGTTTAAGGGCTAAATAGATGAACATTATTCCACTCAGCAATGCTTTACTAAGTGTACTACCGAATGTTGATTTTGATGTTTTTGGCATGATATCCAATAATGCTGCTTTAATGGAAACAGCTGTTAGGATCTGTTCTTAGCAGGGTTTCCCAATGCCATTCCTATGACTTGCATACCACATGCACTGAATCTCATCCTGGAAAAATGGCCAAGAGGATCTGATGACTTGCACAGCATAACTTCTCTTAGACAAAGTGTGTTCTGCCAAGGTCCCCTGCATCTCCACAAGTTGAGAGAGCTTCTGAATTCATGTAAAGGCACTTGATCCAACTTACTTTCCAGAGCCTCACAAACCTGTTAGGACCAGGAGCAAGGGATGCCAATTATTTTCACACAGTCTGAATGAAAAGGTACAGAAAAGGTTTTACAAAAGTATAAACTACTAGAACAAACCACTTTAATTAATGAATACAGCGGTGAAGCAGCCGTGTCAGCACAACCTCAGCTGACAGGGCTCCCAACTGCAGAGGAGTACTGTGCCCAGCCAGGGCTGGGAGTCCCTCAATTTAGGGGACTCTCAGCCCCAGCAGTTGCTGACTTTGGGTCCCGGCAGCATAGAGACCCAGAGTCCTGTAGCTGTGGATGCTGGGTGCCAGGACCCAGCTGGGTCCCAGGAGCCAAGGTGCATGACTGCCATGTGGATGCGTGAAACACATAGGGTTGCAGGATCATGGCAGCTGCAACAGAAATCTTTTGGAAAGCTTCCCAAAGTGCTAATTCTGATTCTTTAAAAGTACCAAGAGAATATGCTAAAAGAGTGAAATCACTGGAGTAAATAGGCAGTACTCCAAGCAGTATGCAGCTGGAGTTACAGTTATGAGCCCTTTAATGTTTCAGTGCGTTCTAGGCAATAAGATCTATTGAACACAATGTTTTCATTCTACACATTGCTTAAGATCACTCCTTCAGCCTGTGCTGCAGGTAAAACCTACAGTTGAATATGAAATTGCTCAAAACCTTGGGATTTTGTGATGGTTTTGTTGTTCAGACTGTCTCTGTCATATATTGGTGTATATCTGAAGTTAATAGCTGCTTTTTTACAGAGTTTTCTGCTCATTTTCTTGCTTTTTTTACCTACAAGATGGTATATGTAACTTTTTTTTTCTAACTTGTAGAAGAATTTTTGCAAGATTTAATCTCAGAAGAATGAGGAATAGTTTAGATTATTGATCAATTGGCAAAGAAAGGAAACAAAAATAGTCTTGCCTTCAAAACCTTCTATAGCTGTTACACTAGTTTTGTTTCATGCTTTAAAGAACTATTTTCAGATGTGTAAAAACATTGCAATGAGAAGCTGTAAAAAAACTGTCAGTACTTTAATAAAAAAAATGTATCATATATTTATGTTTCTTCTGAGTGTGTGCTTCTTTCCAACTAAGAACTAAATGTGCTACTAAACATATAGTGGAAATAAGCAAACTCTAATTTCCTTCAGTAAACAAAGTTCACAATTGCTTGGCTGTAATTTTATGAACAACATACCTTATCAAACAGTTGTGCTGACCATAGTTTGCCTACCCCAATTGCTAGATTTATCATAATATATTTTTTTAAATGTCTGTCGTGTCAGATAGGAATTCATCTACACAGTAAAAGGGGAAGAGGGGGTCAAAAGGCAATAACATATTTTAGATGATGTTCCTGCCAACAATTAATGGAGAAATTCATTTTATGAAGCACTGTTTACAGATTTGACATCTGGAGAATTTCTTAATCTGGATTATTTCCAGTCTGTAGAATTTATGTGCAGTTCTTGCTTTAAAAAATAAAGGAAGAGAAAAATTAACTTTTTTGCTTGCTATCATTTGCTTATATACATATCAGTGTATGTGAGTGATTAGCTACTGTGATTTTTTCCTGCAGTCCTTTGGATAGACAAAGATTCTAAATAGTATGTTGCTAAAACTGGTCATCAGTAGATGTCCTTGGAAATGCATACAAGCTCACAAAGGAATTTAGAGAGATCTCTCTGAATATAGATATAAAGAACTATTAGAGTGACATAAGTCTCTGTAGTATGTAAATATAATGGACAGAGTTGTTAATAGAAACTTTTCAGTCTAAATAATACCTACCCTGCTGAGTTTTGAAACATTTTCACATTGAAAACCGAAATCAATCATATCTTTAAATGTTACATTCATCACTGTGCACATAGACCTGAACCAAGCTCCCATTTGGGTTTGCTGAAAGGTGGTCTGGAAGCCAGAGTCTGTTTTTGTTTTGCTTTTTAAACCCAGCAAACAAATGTACATATTAACCTGCACAGGCTTTAAAAATAGGAGCTGCTATTTATACCACTGAAACCAGCAGCAAAATGTGTCTGGCTTTCAGTGGGCACATCTGTATGTTCATTAATTAGCCATAGTTACTGCACATTTAATTTAGTATTTCTTTAATGAAGTACTAATTGAATGTGCAGTCTACATTTACCACACAGTAGCACCGGTGCAAGGTTTTTTTGTGTGACTGTTACTGCGCAGTAGCCTAATAACACCGCGCAGTAGCTTATTAGCACAGTTCTTGACTGGCATGCTACTACACAGGGTTATTAGGCTACTACGCTGTAAGTGACTGATATAGGCGTGCCCAGTGTGTGCAAGATAAGGGTCGTACTAAGTCTTATACAGCAGGGCTGCCAAGATATGGCCTGTGAGCCACATTCAGCCTGAAGAACCATATCCTCTAGCCCTCAGTGCTGGCTCGGGGTCTCTAATTGACCCACATGCCACACACAGCAGGTGCTGTGCCAGCCCCTTCAGTTCAAGCCCTGAGACACCGCATCTGCTACGGGACCTGTACTGCAAGTGGTACCTACATAGGAGCAGTCTGGAACACCCCTCCCCCGTGCACTGGATCTAGCACCCGTGGTGCCCAATTTGGGACTGTGTCACACATGGCACCCCCCCCCCGTGGCCAGTCTGGGACTTGAGCTGCACATGGTGCCTGTTCCAGCCAGTCCAAGATATGTGCCACATACAGTGCCCACTGAAGCTGGTCCAGGATGATCCTTGTGTGCAACATGAGTCCTGAAGCAGACAGAGTAGGCACTGAATCTGGCATACAGGAGGGAAGGGGGAGTCCATGGGTTCCCTGCATGCCAGATCTAACACCTGCCCGGGCTGCTTTGGGAATGCATAGCATGTGGCACCAGTTCTAGCCAGTCTGGGACCCATGCTGCACAAAGGGCTCACCCTGGACCAGCTGCTGCCGTGTACAGATCACATCTCAAACCAACAGGTGCAGGTGCTGGACCCAGTATTGAATGGAGGGAGGTGGGGGACTGGTCTGTGGACCTAATCCTGGCCCTACACTGTTCATCCAGCCTATGGACCAGCCCTGCACTGCTCATCTGGCCTGCAGGACCAGATGAGTTTGACACCCCTGTTATACAGTAATGTACTGGTGTCTAATATGCCAACCTTTAGCGACATAATAGTGCTAAAATCAGTAGAAATACTCTCATAACATTAGGGAGAGAGGGTAACGGTAAAGAAGCAAAGCAGAGATCTATTATAGTATGTATATACTTAAGCTAGGATTTTCATAGGGAATTGAATGTACAATTTCCATTGAACATCAGTGGGAGTTGAGTGTTTAACTTACTTGGGAAAATCTTAGCTTTATTTTTTAGAACATGTTAATTAACCAGAGTTTTATAGCATTTTAAAAAATGTGAAAAAACAACAGATATTTTTTTCTAGGATTTATCTCTGTGTCTCAGTCACAGATAAGAGAGTGCCATGATTGTTGTGGCAAGATAGCTTAAAGTTTTAAGAAATATTGACCACAGTGGTGGTCTGTAAAAGAAGCTTATATCAAATAATGTCTTACTATCAGAAAACTCCTTCATTTAAGTTTGTTTCTCATCACTTCAATGCTTCTTCATTCTGGAGATGATGCCAAACTTGACATTGTCTTTTCTCTCTTTCTGACCCATCTCACATGGCTGTCATGTTTTCCTTTTTCTAGTTCACAACTTTTCTATTGTCTTCATCAAGCTCACTCATAAATCACTTCTGTGAAGTCAAACAAATATCTCTTTCTGCCATTTTTTTTCTCTATGCCTTAATATGACCATGACTTTATATTGGTGATGTCATTGGCATTCTCTCTTCCGTTTTTCTTGTCACATCTCTAGTTTACATGCTTCTTGGAGTAGGGACAGGAGCTTCATTAGTGTCAATGCCAAAATTTCCACTGACTTCAGTTGGACTAATAATTCATTCCAGTATTCTAGTCATCTTGCACAGCTCTGAACACACTGTATACTCTTACAGAAATGTGTTTTGTTTTTACTTTAAAGTAGAACCACATACAGTACTAGTACAGTACAGTATAGTATCTTTGAAAATTCTGTTAAAGTAGGCAATAAGTGCTATTTATGGTGTTGAAAATGTGGCTGATACTATGGTTTATGGTTCTTTCCAAGTCTATGTTTTCTTTGCATGTAACATGGTCAGGCCCCCAAATGAAATGGTGAAATTCCACTGCTCACTGTTCTTTATCAGGGAAGCAAGGTAATGGAAAAAGTGAATTTTGCTCTTAGTTCTGGTAAGTTTTGACAGTATCAGTTGACAAGTAAATTTTAACAGACTTCTAACATCAAAACCAAGAACAGGAAATCCAACTTCCTTCCAGCCAATAGTATGGGCTGCCTAAGGGCAAATAGATATTTTCTGACTCTGATTCAGTTACCATCAAAGGGAGAATAGTGCTAATGACTAATGAAGGAGCTTGGCATCAAAAAACATTAATTCTCAGGACTACGTAACCTGTGGCATTCTAGATTTTAGAATGAACCGTTTAGAATGACCCTTTTGCAGAAACTCAGTAGGTGCTAATGGATTATGTGACATTTTCCTCATAATCCCAGTGTTGTAAAACCCTGTATAATTAATATATGATAGTACTTTCAGCACTTCTTATTTATATGAATGCTTAGAGATGTATTATGTGTTTACAGTTTTGAGTTATTGAGTATATTCTTTCAGCTAATATGTATGTTTATAATGACCACTGTACCATTGGATAGCAGTCTATTGTACTATTTAATGTCACAGTGTTTGCATGTCTGGTTATCTTTCTTTATTTAGTTTTTATGCTAAATCAGGGGTGTCAGATGTGGCTCACAGAGCTGATTCATTCAGCCCACCAAGCTACTGGCGGGCTACCAGAAGTGGAGGGAGCATGGCCTACGACAGAATTCAGACCTCTCAGTCTCATTGGATTTGGTCACCAGTGGCAGGAGGATGAGCCAGGGGCTTTGGTAACACAGTGTCTGTCATCCTGTGGCTGTTGATCCAGCCACCATTTGCCCTACTGCTGGTCCTGTCATAACCACTACTGCCCCCTCTGCTGATGCCCCATGCCCCAGACTGGATCCAGTCTGCAAAGGAGCTCCATGGTCTAGATCCAGCCCAGTGTGTGGGGTGAATTTTATACTCCTGTGCTGGATGCTTTTTGTATCTAAGTTTATGCTAAATTTTCTCTCTCTGTTTATGACCTTCCTTAATACAACCCCTTGCTGAGAAAATAGAAAATGCAGTTTTCTCTCAGGAAGCAAATGGAGTCTGTGACATTATATTGGTTGATAGTGTATATCTGGAATAAGAAGGGCTCATGCTCTCACTGATTCCTTGAAATCAAAAATGTCATGCCAAATCTTCAGTTGGTGTAAGTCAACATACCTCTGTTGTAGTCAATGGAGCAACCCAATTTTACCCCAACTAATTATCAGAGTTTCTACCTCACTAAATTGTTGTCTTCACTAGATGGAAGATTAGGGTTTCTAAAGCTGCTGGAAAAGCTGTTTGTCCTTCGGTGCAGTGTAGTGCTCTGTACAATGCTACTAGGTCGGCCTATTTTAGTTTTTGCAAATGTTTATTCTCTTATTTTGCCATGCGAGAGAGAGATTATGTTGCTGTAAATTGGGTGTTCCAATGGGGTATATGCTATGGCAGTTCTTTTCCAATTAGAAAAATTGTAGTCTTTGCTATTGTTGATTAAGACATGATGGGTTAGGAACATAGGACTGGATGGGGCCTTCTAGGCCATTGAATCCAGTTCCCTGCACTTACAGGTAACTGTTTACCCAAGAACTCCCTGAACCTGGTACTTTATATCCTCACAAACAGCTATAAGGAACAAAAGTTTAGCATAGGTGAAAACAGGCAGCAAGGGGGAGAAAGAAGGGGGAGCGATGCGCCAGGCTACACACAGCACACTATGGCGCCTCCCCACCCCCCACGCCTGCATGGTCTCCAGAATGGCCCTTACTCCCTTGCAGCAGAGCTGCAAGGGTCTGAATGGCAGGAAGGGGAGTGTGTTTTGTGCCTGCCCCAGCGGCACGTGATTGGCTGGGCACGACATGCATCAGCAGCTGGCAGAGCCACACATGTGACCGGCTGTGGGGATGGTGATGGCAAGGGTGATGGGGATGTTCTGCAGGTGCCTGAAAGTGGTTGTAAATTGAATCGCTACCTGATTAATCTGCCTCTGGGCCTGCTAGCCCAGCAGGGCACCTCTGTCAGTGCAATTGCTCTCCTGCAGCAGGGCTCTGGCAGCCACCCTGCCCCCAGCCCCTCCTTGTCAGCCACACAATGGGAGCTGCTGGGCTGCCATTGTCCCAGGACCTGGTTCAGCCCAGGCCCCATTCACCCCTGCCCCACTCCCTCCTGCACTGTGGGGGTCCCCATCTGGCCCCCCCCAGCCCCTTGCCTCTCCCCTGTCCCGCCTCTCCCCCCCACACATTTATTTGCTGGGGTGAGGTGGGGGGGAGGGGGTCTGTGTGTCTGCATCTGCATGTGTCTGCATCTGCATGTGTGTGTCTGTCCCCTGCCCACCCAATGGCAGCAGTCACATGGCATTGCATGGCTCTCGAGGCAGTGGCAGTGGGGTGTAGAGTCCAGCCTGCAGCAGGAGCTACCCCCGTCCTGCACACAGATCTGGGGGGCATGTGACCCCCAGGCCTCTGCTGGGGTGTGTGCAGTGGCAGGAGCGCCCCCTCGCCCCTAGATGAGCCACCTGGGCTCCAAGCATCCCATGACCTCCCCCAGCCCCAGGGCCCATTCACTCCAGCTCCTGCCTCTGCCCCACTCCCTCCTTCACTGTGGGGGCATTGATCTGTCCCCCCATGCCACTTCCCCATGACAGACTTACCTACTGGGAGAGGGGGTGCACATGCATGCAAACGTGCTCTCACTCAGCCCCCCCGACTCAAATTTTCTTCCTGATTTTCCACTGTAGTCCCAAGGGGCAGTTCAGCATTTGTGGAGTGCCAGAGCACTGACGCAACTCAAGTGAACATGGATAAATTCCTCAAGTGCAAAAGAAAAATGGAGGAAAAAAACACAAAAGGCTATACTACAGAAAATGCAAAGCGACAGAAAGTTCTTAAGTACAGCAATACGTATTTGGAGTTCAGTTTTACATACGTGGGTCCCGAAGATAAATCCAAACCGAAGTGTGTCATTTGTTTGAAGGAATGAGTGTATGAAGCTGTCTTTATTAAAAGGACACTTGGAAACAAAGCATGCCAGCTTGGTTGGAAAATGGATTGAATACTTTGAACGGTGGCTTGAAAGTTTGAAACGTCAGAAGGAGGTGTTTACCCATTGCATTAAACTCAGCGGAAGTACTCTGAAGGCCTCATATCTGATATCGCTCAGAATTGCAAAATACAAGAGGCACATACAGTTGGAGAATCTTGATTATACCTGCTGTAGCGGACATTTGTGAAGTACTGTTTGGCAATGAGCACACGGATAAAGTTAAAAAGATACCTATTTCAGACAGTAGTGTTTCTTGAAGAATTAATGAAATGGCAGAGGATGTGGAGACGCAACTGCTTGAGAGACTGAAAACAGTCTCTACATATGCTCTTCAGGTTGACAAATCTACAGATGTAGGAAATCAGACTCAGCTGGTAGTATTTGTTCACTACATTTGGGAAAGGAAGTTGGTTGAAGACTCTTTTTGTTGTCTTGAACTGCCAACACGAACAACAGGGGAGGATATTTTTGAAGTCCTTAATCAGTACATAAGTACAAAAGGCGTTTCATGGAACAACTGTGTCGGTCTTTGCACAGATGGGGCAAGGGCTATGACTGGCAGTAGAAATGGTCTGATAGCAAGAATACAACAGGTAGCACCAAATGTTGTTTCAACTCATTGTATCTTACACAGAGAAGCACGAGTGTCAAAAAAACTGAGCCCTGACCTAAATAATGTTTTACTCTCTGTTGTAAAAATCATGAACGTCCCGATTCACCTCTGAACTCATGTGTTTTTGCTTCTATGTGTAATGAAATGGGTGCTGAGTACCCCGGCCTCATTCTGCATTCCAAAGGTTGCTGGCTGTCCCGTGGATCTATACTGAGAAGAGTGTTTGATCTGCTAGCAGAGTTAACTCAGTTTTTGCTGAAGCAGAATTCTTCATTTGTTGATTATTTCAAAGACCTCAAATGGAATGCTAAGCTAGCTTACTTGGTAGACTCATTTGATGAACTAAACAGGCTGAACACAAGCATGCAGGGACCAGACACTAATGTAATAGATCTCTGTTACAAAACGAAAGGGTTCACAGTGAAAGCAGAACGGTGGAATGAACTAGTGAAAATGGGAATAATGACGATGTTCCGTGGTCTAATGGACTGAAATGATGGAGCATCAGAAGTCGCTGACATTTCAGAGGTAATTTATAGCCATCTAACAGGGCTTGTTGCTCAGATTAACAGGTATTTTGGTGAAATGCAAAAGTCACTACAAATTGACCAGGACTGGATCAGGAATCCATTTTCAAGTGCTACCAACAAAGAAATGCTGAAGTCCAAATGTTCACAAAAAAGACAAGCTGATCAAACTGATCAAAGACAGCTTTTTACGTCAGAAGCATCAGAGTCATGGATGAAACATCTCAAGTTTTTGGTTGGACATTCAAACTGACTATCCAGAGCTTACTAGGAAAGCAGTGGAAGTCCTGCTGCTGTTTGCAACTACATATTTATGCGAGTCTGGATTTTCTGCACTGGGTGCTATTAAAACAAAACACAGAGCAAAATTAGATGTCAAAGACGAGATGAGAGTTTGTCTTTCTGATATTGCTCCAAGGATTGAGCAGCTGTGCAAGACCCACCAGGCCCAAGTGTCCCACTGAAATAGCAAGATTGAAATTACATTTGGCTTATTTGTGGATATTTTTCATTGACTTTTTATTTTTTAAGATTTTTAGCTTTAAGATGTTATTTTGATGTTAAAGGTTTTAAGTTATAAATATTAAAGGACAGTCATAGTAACTTTGTTATACAGAAACAAGTTTATGCAAACAATTGATTTAGAGTTATAATATTGTTTCCTATTGTGTACTAATCCAGCAGCATACCAGGCCCAAACATTAATAAAGCATTTAATGTTAATTGGTTTAGCCTGCCTTATATTACATAATTCAGGGGCTGTCAACCAGGGGTAACCCCCCCTGCCCCCCCCGCCTTGCTGCGCCACATCTGCTCAATCATCACCCCCTCCCCTGCTCTGTGCATGTGCCACCCCCCACCTCCCCGGGTACACTTATTAAAAAGGGGGCTGCCAGGGGTACACTTATTTTAAAAAGTTGACAACCCCTGTTCTAAAGCACTTGAGTGAGTGAACAAATGCCTGAAATTAAGCGTAGACCTTTCATGAACTTCATTGGGTTAAATAAGGAACTCAATTGAAGCTACTAAGCAACATATGAGAATACTTTGAGATTCAGCATTAAAAGAAAGAAAACAAAATATGAATTACTTCTGGTTTGAAAAAAGTTGCAGAAAGACTACCCATACCCTTACCAGCTGTGCTAAAATTGAGAAGTTAAACTTCCTTTCTTTCAAATCTAACTGGGTCCAGTGGGAGCTACTTGCATCCCTTTCCATTTTAAAAATTACAAATGCTGCATATTCTGCACTTACGCTGTGTGCCGGCTGGTTGACTATGCACTTACTCCACCTATTCTTCATAGCTGTAAAAGCACACGTAAGTTTACATCTGATTCAGTATGGCATATGCATCCAATTATCAGCAATTATGAAAATGTGCCTATTTCCGTTTAGCCATACACATCCTGTAAGGGAATGTGAAACATGGAATTATCTGTTTCTCCCACATTCCTATTCCTGTATCTCTCCCCCTCCTTTTTTTTTCCACTTGTTTGTCTTTCCCTGCTCCTTGAAGAAAGTCAAGTCACCCTAAAGAGCAGACATTTATGAGCCAGCAGATTCATGTTTTTGCTACCAAACAGCAGTACTTTCCTGGAGGTACTGGGAGCAACTGTTTGAAACATACCTGCCACATCCTAATCTGTTTTGAATTGTGGAAGCTGCCTCCAGGTGAGCAGTGCTGCTGGCATGCAGAAGCAGCTTGTTTCCTAGTGTTGATTGATAAATGTACTAAATATTCTCTTTCTTCACTTTCTCTTTCTCACTTCCTTTACTTTCTCCACATCTGGAGGCATTTGATATGATATTTAAATATATAGTAAGGTATACAGGGATGGATCTAAAGGGGGTGCAGTTACATGGTCTCGCCACCCTTTGGCTGTGGGCCACATGCTGGCCTGTCAGCACAGCTCCTGACGGGAGCTCCACGTGTGCCGTGAGCTCAGCTTCTCAGCTGATTGATGAAGGGCATGCCTGGATCCCCTGTTTGCACACAGCCCCACCACCACTGCTCATCCCTTTTTCTCCTGCTGCTGAATTCTGGTGGAGTGGAGGCAGGAGGATGGGAAAGAGTGAACATCAGTGTTCAATGTCTGGACTCTGGAGCTGTGTGCAAAGTAGGAACTCCAGGCAGACCCTGTATCACCCTGCCAGTGAGCTCATAGAGCTCACATTGCATGCAGAGCTCCCAGCTCACTGGTATCCAAGGATCTCCGAGAGGGGGATGTGGAGACACCGCTTTTGGTTGTGTGGCAGATGGCAGTGAGCTGTCTTCACTGCATATGTGCCACATAGCTCAAGGGGGTGTGGCCACACCCCCGTTGCCACAATCCTGGATCTGCTTGTGGGTGTACAGATGGAAAAATCCACATGGTCATACAAGTCAATATAACAGACCACATAAGAGAAGTTGTATGCTACTTCAAGCATCAGTGTAGGTAGTGTGAAACTGAGCAATAGTAATGTCACTGAGCTACTAAGCTCCTATATCTATGGCAAAAAGTATTCAGAATTGTTGTATACATACTTTTATAAGCCACCCATTATGAAAGACTCTCTTGCCTTTGTGGCAGGCTATCACAGTCTTCACAGATTTTCCTCATTGTAGAATTATTTTTTTCATACTGATCACTTTTTTTGTACTGTAATAGGTTCCAGCAATTTGATGCTTAACATAATTCATTATTTCCAACCTTTCTATGAAGTAGTCTTAATGTACACTATAGGTTTAACTTTTCTTACATATTGGTAAAGAGGAATGTCTAAGGCCTTACTGGTATACTAAAAAGAATGGTGACAATGTGCACAATCTTCACAATATTTTCATAAAAAGAAAGACCATTCCAACATTATATACTCTTAAAGACTGTTGCCACATTATTTGTCATATCTTATTCTTATTTGCATACCACTGAGTTTACATTCTAGTTGCATATGTACAACATGAAGGTATTCTGCTTTAAACTAGGTGGCTGTACTGCTATCCCAGAGTCTGACTTGGAGGAAAGAACAGCTGTACAGGACCCCACACCAATATTTACCGACCACAAGCACCTCACAAAGCAGAAATCCAAACCTGGTAAGAACTAAAATTATTCTTTCACACTTCAAATACAAAGCAAATGTATTCAGGGCTTCATGTGTGCACCATGGAGGTTCACTGAAAGAGGCATTTCCAACTTCGCTGGTTTTTTTTTTCCTGGGTAGTGACTGAGTACTTTTCTAAGATTACTGTTCCATTTTTCATGGTTCAATTGCATTTTATAATTTTATAGCATTCTCTAATTATTCAGGATTTTTTCCCAAAGCATTTCCTTGAGGAATTCCAGAAAACTGCCAGTGTAGAGTTATCTAGCTGAAGTGAACAACTTACCCTCTGTTGCAAAAATCTGTTGATATGCCAAGTACGGATGAGGTAGCTGAAAACTTTAATCTAATCTCTTCCTCAGCTAAAGATTAGGTAGAGATGAAGGTTGGATATTTCTTGTTAATAAACATTTTTTTAATCAACTAGTACAAGTTGATTCAAATATGGTCATTTATTGGTGGAAAATACGGTCATTTCCTATGGTAATTTCAAGATTTCCTAAAATTTCAGAACAATACGATTTTATTTCTAATAAAACAGTATTCTGTTGGATACAAAATATAGTATATACAGCCATGACATATTTTCTGAAAGTACTAAAAAACGGACACTTGTAAGATCCTTATGCAGTTACAGAAACAGGTGAATTGTGTGCAAAATGCATACTTGTATTTATTTATTTGGAAACACATATAGCTGCTTGCATGCCCAACTACATGACTGTGTATTTTGTGTATATATATATTCACTTGTGATAAGTAGAAGGCAGGGTAGGGTGACCCTGTCCTGGTTCATTTAGTCTCTAAGGGCAACTTTTACATGTGCTCTGGAGTGGGGGGTGGAGCCTTTAATTATAGGAGCTCTCAGGAGCTGCTCTAATTAAAGTGCCTGCAATGTCTTGTGTATTCAGTGTCCCGTGCTTCAAAATGGCAGTGGGGGCACTTTAAAGTTTGGTCGATTTTGAAGCACGGGGATGCTGAATACATGTGATGCCAAAGCTGCTGGAGTGTATTAATCAGCATGCTCCAGGAGACTCAGTTTATCAAGTCTGCTCCTATGTATGCTAAGTAGCACGCTTTGGGGCAGGCTTCGAGCACGTGTGTAGGTGCCATAAGGTGCTACCCTGCCCAGACTTCAGACTGACATGGTTAACCTCCTCTCTGATAGTTAGTATAACTGCTATTTTCACCTTGACTTAGTTTCTTTGGCAAATAGGTCCAGAGGGAAGATGCAGCAGTATGAATTGAGTTAAAAGTGAATGATGCAGAGCAGGGGTCCTGCACGTAAATCAGCTTAAACAACTATCTTAATTTAATTATACATAATGTGTTGGGAGCATTATTTAATTACACAGCTCCAGAGAGAGCGATCCAAGAAATAAGCAGCAGTGTTCCTTTTACTAGCCCAGGACAAATTGGAAGAGGATCATGGGGAAAATATATACAGCTTATTTGATCAGACAGAACTCCTGAATAGAATAAGCAAAGGTTGAATCAATTTGGCCTGGATTTGGTATAAGAAATTTAAATGACTGTTTTTGTTGTTGATGTTTTAAATGTATCCCTCTGCCTCAAAAAAAATAATTGATTTTTATTAGTAGTCTTGACAAAATGCTTTCAGCTGGTACTGTTCTACAGCATTCTGATCTCCAAAATGAATAGCAGATATCACATCACGATAGCACCAAGAAAAGTCTGTAGAAGGTCTTAGTGGGTCAGAGAGGCAGAACACCTGCCTTCACCATTGATTTCAGCGTAGAAGGGCAAGAGA
>NW_005841971.1:1484046-1491829 GCF_000455745.1 Alligator sinensis
GTTGACAGACACATGATACAACTTCTGTGAGCTACACATTACTTTCCTTCTGGATCTCAGAGATCTGGAAGAAATACATCAGATCTACAAAATATAGACTCTCAGGTCTGATACAATTCCAACTTCCCTGTTAGATGGCTATAACAACAAATCTAGGATGTGTACTCAGCTATCACTTCTCTCTGCCTGTTGTTCCATCTTTGCAATCAAGCACGTGTTGTTGAATGCAAAAGGTTGTGCTTGCTATGTGTTTGAATGAATAACGTTCTTGTACGTTTAGGTAACTTGATTGATGATAAGATTAGAGCAGATAGGCAGAGCACATAGATTCCCACAAATGGTAACTCAGTGCTTTACATGCCCTATTGTGAGTTCTAACCCCTGATAAAAATTCAAACTTACATCCTTCTGCTGGCCATGGTGCATTCTTTGTGATATTCTGTATAAGGTAGGCAGTGAATAAAAAAAAATCAAATGAACATTCTGAAAGTTTTCAGTTACTTTGTAGGTTAATAACCATATGTTATACCAATGAACTTTATTCATTCACAGTAAGACCTGACTTGTGGGTGCCAGTTAGTGCTGCATTAGCAAGCTTAAATTATCTGCCACTGAGCTGTCTGGAAATCCTAAGTGCTCTAAGTGCAAGAGCCAGGGGAGCTGCTTAAACCATAAGGTAACATGAAAGAATGAGATCACAGTATAGAAATGTTGTTCGGCACATGATATTTTTGGATTGAGTTCTAGCCCAACCATCAGACTGTGGCAAGAACAAGGTGACTGAGTTGAGCCATAAAAGAAGATTTGTATTATCTTCGTTATTTGTGATATTATATTTAGTTTGTATGACTATTGCTAGTCTGCAAAAGTAAAAAGAGAAAAGGAGAGGAAAATCCTTGACTTCAATTGTGTGTTTTTCTGCTTCTTTAAAAGAACCAAAGATAAATAGTTAAGCTAACTTTAGGTGTTGTATTTTCTTCTTGGAGATTTGTTTGCCTACTAAATGTAAGGGTAACACAAGTGACAGTAAAGAACAGTATTGATTTCACACAAATTTCTGTTCTGTGCATTTGACAAACATTTTCTATTAACATATGAACTCAGTTTTCATAGATCCTTATCATAATAAGATGTCTAATAATGGAGGCTGCAGGACCAAACGTTTGTAATGAAAGGATTGAAAACAAGCATATCTTCTGCATTAAATTGAAGCAAACAGTGGTATAGTGCCCAGCATCTCTACACAAGGAAGCCCAAGGCAACTGTTTGCAGTAACAGCTGGCACTAGGAAGTGAAAGTGGGGCTGAAAGGACCAAATAAGTGCTCTATTGAGAACCTTAAATCTCATGCAGAATCCAACTTCTGTCCGTGAAACTGAGTTGTTATGCTCACTCCACCCAAAACTACATAGGATCTTAGCACCAGCATTGTGTACCAGTTGAGATCTCCTAATTGTATGTATTTGGAGTCCAACTGGTTTCTGAAAGGGACCCCTAGTTCTACATCAGGTAAAAATGAAGTCATATATATCCAGGTATAAACTGCTAGATTGAAACAAAGCTGAAGCATAAGGAGACAAAACCAATTTTTGGAAGTGAACTAGAGAAAATGAGTGACCATATCCAGTGAAGAAGAAAGTCACAGGTGTTTTCTATAAGATAATGAATTAACTTGCAGTATCTATTATTCCCAGAGCCACTGAATATTAATGTTAATCTCTCACTCAAACACAGTAACCAAAACCCCAGGTTAAAGAACATTATTAATGTTGCCAAGGCAAGCACTCAGAAGTTAAGAAATGCCAATAAATTTGTTTGTGCAGACTTGTTCCCACCCCTCAGACATGGAATGCATTATGATAGTCTTTAATTAGGCATCTAGTTCCCAGCCCCATTTTCCTTGCTCAGTGAATCTTACCTAGACCTTTTCAGCCTTCCAACTGAATGTCTAGGCATTTCTAGTCTTCTGTCTTTATCTCCCAGGCATGGTTTCTCTTTCTTTCCACCAGTCATAGTTTTGCCACAGATGACTTATTGTAGTTTACTCCTTCCCCTGCTCCTGGTGTGTCTTCTGTTCCAATTGTGTTTAGTCCTCCTCAACCTGCCTGGGTGCAGAGGGATCACTGAGTGTACTTGAAACATTTGAATGCTCTGAATTCTGGTGTCCAACCCATCCTGATTTAGGATTTGCTCTGAGCTGGAATATGTTCATTTGTATTTTGGGATGGTGTGCGTGCAGTCTGGTTAAAAACACAAAACAAAACAAAAAAACTGAGAGGTGTGAGGGGATAAAGCATACTTGAAAGACAGCATTTTAGGAGTGTTTAATACTTAAGCTTTTTCGGTGTGTACTAAGCATGTATGAACTGTGAGGTCTTTCTACAATTTTTAACTTTGCAATATTTAGTAGTTTTTCACTGGAATGGGAAAAGTACATGTCTGACACCCAGGCACAAAAGTAATTTCTTGTGCCTAATTCTCAGTCCCTGCTCTTAAGTGTTTGGGATTGATGGTCAATTTCAAACAAAAGGTGTCAAGAACCTATTAACATGGACAAAAGAATATGTTTTCTTTAGCTTTGTTTTAGGGAATTGCTGGACCATTTTGACTGATTCTTTAAAAAATAACAATAATAATTGTTATTCAGCTAGAGACAGCTATTTTTCATATTCAGCCAGAGGCAGATGCCCAGCATAAAATTTCAGCCTGAATTGATATAGTTTTGTTTAGCAATGTAGTCCATTCTTGTTATTGAACAAGATTCTTGAAGCCAGCCCATTCCTGTTTCACAATATGAGCCCTTTATAGAAAGATGAGATTTGGAACATGCAGCAGACAAGATAGAGCATAGAGGGCCAGATGTTAATTTGGATCAGGATAAAAAGGCCACCGATTAGGAAAGCAGGAAGTCCTGGATTTGGTTATTTGAAAGAAAGAAACAGGGATGAGCTGTCCTATACAGAGAATTCTTGCTAGCTTATAGATGGAGCGCTTGGGGCTGTAAGTCTGTAGTTACCAGGAGAATGGGCCAAGAATGTTGGAGTGCAGAGAGTAGCGTTGCTGAAAGAACATCATAAAAGATACAGGGATAGGAACCCTGCACCAAGAGGAGTGAGCAAAGGTTTATAAGAACCTACAACAGGATCTTATAGAGGGAAGAAAGCCAACCTTACTAGGCAACGCTGTCAACCCTAATTATGATGTCTTTGGCTAAATTAGCCACTTACCCAGTTGTGGAAAACAGAAAAGATATCTAATAGTAACACATTGTGTCAAGAATAGGAAAGAATAATTCTCTCTGGATCCATCAGTAAGACTTTTTTGAGGCTACATTAGTGTTGGTGAGAAGTTCTCTATATTTCTCTGTAGTAGCTGTAGATAATCTTTAGAGACCAGTAACACAAAAACAGTTTATTGCAGAGTAGCTATTAAATTTAAATTTGTCCCAGTGATTAATCTCTCATGATTTTCTTTCCCACCCCCCCAAGCGATTTGTAATTCTATAGCCAAGATTGTAATCAGACCCCCACCCACCATGTCTGAAATGGGGATTAGTGACATCATTTGTAGAAGAGGCCACTTGCCAGGGGCCATTTGTCCATTCAACATTAATCCACTGTATATTCTACAACGATTAATAGAAAAACAGCAGCTTTTTTCTCACTGTCTTAGGTATGTTTGCACTGCATTCAGAAGTGTGATTGCAATGTGGTAAGCATATAGCTCGTGTCACTTGTGATCCAGCTGCCTCAGGTGAAGAGAAGATAAGCCGGCACCCACTTTTGCATAGTCTGTTCAAATACTCTGGGTGTATACTCAAGTTGACTACTACAGTCTGTGCTGTAACTTCTTCACTACTGTTTCTACTGACCTTTCTAAAGGAAAGCTAAGACAGGTATGTCTAGCTGTGCTGTAGTCACAATTCTGAGTGCAGGGTAGACCATAAGCTTGGTGCATTCTTTCCACAACCTTTTATTTTCATCTTTAGAGTTAATGAACTGTTGTTAGGTTCATGATAAGGTTGGTGCAAACCAATTTCATTTCAAGGAGAGGTTTTACATGATCTGGAAGATAATAGGGCAGAGGTATGTGATTTTTAATTCTCAAGGTAGGCAGCCTTTCAGTTGCACTATACTATTTCTTTATGATATTTATCAAGTAAGCTGCTGACTATGGATAGTAGAGGATAATTATAGGGGAATGCTTCTAAATGTATACTTGGTGAAAGGATATATTTGATGGTTGTGGCCAGCTATCTTTTATACAGGTCACTTGAACAGTAAAACCGTAATAAACAGATACTGAGCTCTACAGTTTGAACAGGAGAATAATTAGTCCAAAGTTTCTCTCTGTTCTTTGGGAAATAACAGTCAAACCTGCAGCTGCGAGTTTTTACCTTTTTAGCAGCAGTTCAGAATTTCCCAACATTCTGTAGCAGTTTTGTTGAGTTTCATGTCGTGTGGCTGTGAGAATGTTCCCAGTTTCGTAAGGTTCCCAGTTTTACAGATGGAGAATTTCATCAAAGAGATACTCTCCTCTAAAATATCTTTACCTAAACGGCAACATGTAAATATTACTCTCATTTTTTTGGGGCCAGATTTTGCAATCTGTACTCAGAGGTTAGGGACAGAAATTACACATAAAGCAGTTTACATGATCAGAAACTGGTTTAAACCTGTAACAGAACAGAAGTTCAGTGCACACAAACCAATTTCAAAATGGCTGAAACTGGTTTATGATAATCCTGATTGAATGTAGTATCAGACTTAACTGATTTAGGTCAAACCGGTTTATGAAACTTCTGTCCCAGACCCCTTCCTGGTTCAAGTTAAAATACAGTCTCCCACCATCCCAGCATGCTTTTCTGCCCTGGACTGGGCTATGCTGTCTGCTCCAGAGAGCAGGGCTGGCCCCAACCTTCTGTTCCATAGCTCTAGCAGTGAAAGCTGGCTGACAAGAGTGTGTGGGGAGGGGCAAGCCCAGCTGGGGATGCAGCCCAGTCTATGGGAGGGGCTCCCCCCCTTGGCAAATCCGAGCTGGGGTCTGGGGCCAGGGAGGGGGCTTAAGCACCCCTTCCCTCACTCAGACTTACTGTTGGCTACAACCGTGGACTACAAATCCCACAGGCAGTTGGAAGCAGATTAACCCTGCAGAGTTCTACTGCTATAATTCTGGACTGCAAATCCCAGAAACCTTGAGGACAGCAAGAAGAGGAAGTGAACACACAGCCAAGGAGCCATGCTTTAGCCCGGCTTCTGGCCTAACCCACTGCAGGTATCTGGAGGTGGGGGGCACTCTAATTAGAGCAGCTCTAGTTAAAGTGCCTGGAGCATCATGTGCATCAGTGTTCTCACACTGAAAAATGGTGGCGGGGGCACTTTAAATAAACTGCGTCAAATAAGCTTTAGTTAAAGCGCCCCCCCTGCCATTTTTCAGTGTGGGGACACTGATATATGTGACACTGGAGTCTGCTGGAGCACAGTAATTACCATGCTCCAGAAGATTTGATTAATCAATTAATTGAGTCTGCTTGATGCACTGTAATTACAGTGCATCAGAGCAACCTCTATGTATGTGTATAGGCACTCTAAGTTTACACTTCTTTCCAAAATGTTAGAGCTTGCACTAGCTACTGTGCTACCACTGTTTTTAGTTAAACACTCTGTGCTGTACCATTATGCAAATAATTCAATGATTTAAAGATTAAATTTCAAAATTATTATCCAATATGTTTATATTTAGCAAAATAAATATACTTTCATAGTTTTATAATCAGTCTCTAAGACTGAAAACAGACTCAGAATTTATAGTTATATGCTGGAAGAGATTTTAAATCTCTCTTTAATTTGAAGCATCTGGTCTATTATTTCTGATTAAATATATGGACTGTACAAAAATATTGGTAAGGGTGAGGAGTGAACCCCATTAAAAAAAAGATATTCTGGGCCAGTATTTTAAATTAGCTTCCAAAATTGCACATAAATTTTGTGCATAAATGCTCTGTAAATAGAACATTGCTGAGTTAGGGACCTGTAGTAAAGTACGTAAGGACATGCCTAAATAAAGCATGTCAGTAGTTCCTTTTAATAAGTGTATTTAATCTGAATGTATGAATGGATTAAGCACTGCCATCTCCTGAATGTTTCATAGCAAAGTGATATAAAAAAGATTGTATAATACAGGATGAAATGTTGGACCAGGATCTCATGCGCTTGAGTTTAGAAAGCAATATCCTGAAGGATAGCAGGGAGCTTGGGGACAAATTTATTTTCTCTTTGTCAGCTCTCCATAATCATTATTGATTTATATCATTATTATTTAGATTTATCCTGCCCTTTTTAGAAATGCCCAGAGAGACTTACAGTAACAGACAGGCAGCTCACAAGATAAGAAATAACAGGAGGCTCCCTACATCAAAGCACTAAAACTTTAACAGTCCACCCTACTCTACCCACTCCCACTTCCTTGCCTATTATTCTTGGTCCATCCCAACTGTGCTTCCCAATCCCCATTCACATCTAGGTATATATTCAACCTTTCTTTTGGTGTGATTAACCAACAATAATTTGACAAAAGTAATCTGGATCAGGTATCTATAAAATGTCACTATTTGCTTTAGAATCAGATCTCTCTTCTCTATGGGACTAATAAATAAACTTAGTTAAATTCTAAGATAATGACATTTCAAGTGGTAGAGAGAAGAAAGATCTGTCGAAGTCTGAGATTTTCACCAATGTTGTACATAGGATACTTTTCATTGTCTGTGAGCAAATAGAAATTTAATTTAGATTAGACAATATATTTAGAAGGACAGAAATTTGTCACAATACTGTACTGTATTACATGTCAGTCTGAGTAGAAAGAAAGATGTGATTACAAATTAACCTGGAGGACCCTTTGGAAAAATGTACTTGTTGCTCATATGCATAATGAGCTGGACCTGTCCAGAACAATTGTTTTGATAAATCAATATTAATTAAAAAAATGATGACCGCAATTTTATACCTAATGTTTAATATTAGGCTAGTAAATGTATGCTAAAATAATAATAAAAAAAATCAAGGTCCTGATTTTCAAAACTAATGAGCTTGTGTAGCCTCCCATTGACTTAAAAAAAATCATTTAGGTATAGAATGTCTAGCATAACTTCATTTGAGCCATGGAAGGGATGAATTTAACGCTGGTTGAATCAGCTCACTCTAAAGCATTTTGAAGAATGAATCACAACAGCATGTTTATCTCTTTGCCTACCAGTATCTCATATTAGCATTAGAATAAATCAACCACTTCAGAAACATGGCACTATTTTTCGCCCTCAGTGCGGATATTCCTTTGTCAAGGAAAAGTTAGCAAATTGAAGCCGAGTCCACTTGATACTAAGTTAACTGTTTCCACAAGAAAAGGTACAAAAAAGAATCACTGGGCTACAAAAAAACCTTTTTGCGAAGTGTGTGGGGAAGTTTTGTATAGGGGTTTTTCAATAAGTCTCTTTTCCATGAAACAGCACAGCTTAACAAGATGAATGCAAAAATTCCTTCATTAAGTCAAGATCAGCTTATGGAAGTATATCGTGAGAAGTATGTGCGGGCCGGCTCCCAATCTCGGGGGCGAGCCGGGACCGTCTTTGTGCACACAGGCTGTGGCCAGCAGCCCGGGCATGCGGGGCCGGAGAAAACCGCGGCGCGGTATGGTACGCTCGAGCTAGAATCAGTCACGGAGGCGTAATGGTTGATTGAAAAGATTATTTACTTACACCCAAGGTGGTCGCGGTGTAGGCTGGTCAG
>NW_005841971.1:1492205-1521484 GCF_000455745.1 Alligator sinensis
AGCCGCCACGTGTGCCTATATTAAGACTGGCCAATAATGTGGCGGAAATCTCAATACAAATGGCAGGAACTTCCTTGTACCGTGCATCACCATAATGCAAAAGAAATGCACGATGCAAAGAAGGCTACAAAACTGGCGGGAAAAACTCCTGCACGCCGGTTCTTAATTGCAACAGAACACTCCACCGTGCAAAAGAGCTGCAATTTAGGGGTAACACAATTTAGCAATGCCGAAGCACACACAAACAAGAAAATCACAATTTTGGGTTGTGACAAAGTATAGTATGACCAAGGAAAATGCAACAAGTCCCATCAGTGTCCCACTTCTTACAGATACAAGCATTTTCTGACCACTTTATTATCCATGGCTCTCCCATAACAAAAGATCTTGTTATATTTGCCATCTTCCCCCTATATATTTTACTCATCCCCAAAGCTGTAACAATGTACAGAAAGTTACTTTTTTGAAAAAGAAAAATATTCATATAGAGAAGAATTTAAGCCTGCAAATTTAAGCCTGTTTACTGAAACAGCAAGAACAATAGGGCATATTATTCTTATGATTTGATACAGGTGAAACCTTATAAATTATCTGCCTTGGGAAAGTGATGTAAGATGTTACAGGTTGTGGGATACAACATCTGTTCTTTTCTCTTAAAACTTTGAAGTAGATGGGCCTAAATCAAAATCTTAGTTGACTGTCTAGAATCTAGGTCCAGATTTTGTGGAATTACTTCCCCTCTGCATTTAATAATGAAAAATGCTTAATGAAAGTACATTGTTATTCCGGGATCTCAGAGAATTTTGGAAATCATCTATAAAGGATTGTAACTACTGAGGGTGTGGAAGTGGGGAAAAAGGGGGATTGAAAATGGGATTGTGGAGAAGAAAGAATTTTAAACAAGAATAGGCCAGATCCAAAACCCATTGAAGTCTATAGAAAGACTTCAATTGATTTTTATCAGCTTTGGTTCAGGTCCTGCAAGATATAGCAGGAGACTGGACAATAGAGCTAGGTACAAAAAGCCCAAGGCTGAATCAATTCAGTCAGTCTTTGCAGGTCAGTCTAAACTGCACAGATTAAATTGAAATAACAGTGACCAGACACTTACCTTTGATTTGGGAAATGCCAGCACATGCCTGAAGTGGTGGCTCAGGCCAGAAGCATGACTCTCTGGCTGTGTGTTCATTTCCTCTTCCTACTGCCCCTGAGGTCTCTGGGATTTGCAGTCTAGAATTACAGCAGCAGCACTCTGCAAGGTTGCTCATCATGTCCTCTTCCTGCTTCCAGGTGTTTCTGGGTTTTGTAGTCTACAGTTGCAGCCAGCAGTAAGTTGGAGCGGGGGCAGGGGTGTTTAAGGCCCCTCCCTGGCCCCAGCCCCCCGCCGGGGTTTGCCTGGGGGGGGGAGCCCTCCCCTCCCTTGCAGAATAAGCTGCATCCCCAGACAGGCTTGCCGCCATCCACCCCCTTGTCAGCCAGTCCTTACTGCTCCAGCTAGGGAGCAGAGGGGTAGGGCTAGCCCAGCTCTCTGGAGCAGACAACATACCCCAGCCCAGGACTGCAAAGCATGCTGGGATGCTGGGGGGCTGTGATTAACTTGAACCTGGAAAGGGTCTGGGACAGCAGTTTCATAAACAATGAAGTACAGATCTAGTACATTGCTCTTTTTTGACAGATATTGGATTAATCTATGTGTGTGAAGAAAATGTTTATTCATTTAACCCTCCCATGTCAGTGCTTCTGCACAGAATGAAATTTAGTCTCTTCCACTTCTTTCTACCATTTTCTTTTGCCGCCTCCTACTCTGTGGCATTGAGATCAATTGCTCTGCCATTTATAAAGATGGATCCTAGGGGGTTTTTTTGGATACTAGTTAGTTTCTGCTTAATGGGGTCCGTTTGTTGGCACCTGGACTGCATGCCTGATATTATGTCCAGAGCTTCCCTCTGTTTCATGTAGACTTGGTTATTTTTCAGATCTCTGATAATGGAGTCTGTTGATTGTCTTGTTCTCATAGACATCTAGGGAATTTTTACACATGCTCCGGGGATGAGGAGGGATGCTTTAATTTGAGCAGCTCTAAGATCTACTCTAATTGGATCCTGCATTGGACGCCTGCAGCGTCTCATGTATCAGCATCCCCTCGCTTCAACATGGCAGCAGGGGCACTATAACTAAAACTCGTTTGGTGTGGACACTGGCTGGAACGTGCTAATTAGCACACTTCAGCAGACTCAATTAATCGCACAGTAATTACAGTACATTGGAGCAGTCTCCCAGCATGTCTTCAGGCACCCCTAGTTTCCTGTCTGACAATTTGGTAATCTCCAGCTCTTGCAGCCAGGGATTAGCACTGATATTACATTTGAGGTAAAAATCTTTAATTTTGTTTTAGTGATATACATGTAGCTTTGATTTTCGTGTTGTTAAAGTTAGTGCTGTGAAAAGCTCTTCTGTCCTTGATGTCACTTCCTGTTTGAAGCCTTCATTGGTTATCATGGAGTTGGCCAAGCAGGTAAACTGATCTATCATTTTCACAGTTATAGCAATGGGAGTATGAAAAAGAATTTCTGTTAGTGTTACTCATTCAATTTTTTATCTTTCAGCAGTAAAAGACCTTATCTAATGCTCAGAATAACCTTCACAAGCTTTTAAAAATATACTAATAAAAATACTAGCTAATCTGGTCTCTGTATAGACATCATTGGAGGGGAAAGACTGAGAAACTCACCTAAAAGTTGCAGGAAACCCATTGAACTTTCTGGGCAGTGAAAGTTGTGGCTGTCAAGTTCAGTTTATTACATAAACTGGCCTGTTTTTGAACACTGACATCTCTGCATGAACCTGAATGCTAACTTGGCAAGTAAAGAGGGCTAAATGTCAACCGATGGTTTCTCCCATCCTTCTTTATGTAAAAATAATTGAAGGGAAGGTATTCAGTGACACAAAATGGAGTCATACACCTTACTTAGACTAATTTGCTCCACCTTAAATTTTAAGAACTAATGCAAAAGTTATGGGTGCGCTGCAAAAATTATTCATTGAAATGTTGTAGCTTATGTTACATAGGAAGTCAGATTAGCTGCTGCTGATGGTGCATTTGGCCTTAAATTCTTTGAACGTCACTAATCTCCCTCAAAATGATGTGGCAGGTTCTGTGCAGTTATGTGATCACATTGGACAGGGATTAGTTAAGTTTAGAACAGGACTGGAAAACTGTTGTGCAGGTCCAAACCAAAATGCCAAGGCTGACTTTGTATCTTGTCAACATTGGCCACCAGATATGTACACAAAGAGAATAACCCTAGAATTTAAAAACTGTTGTTGGAAAAATGACACTGTGCAGGTGCTGTTGCTTACTTTCCAAAATAGCTTCTTTTAGAAGTCATTTTATTTTCCCCCCAATTCCCAAAGGCAGCAGTCCACATAATGAGCTAATAGCATAAAAACTTTGTTTTTCTTAAGCCATGTTGAGATATAAGATAGCACAAAAGCACCTAAAGCTGCTTATATATATTCCCTCTCTCCAAGGGCTGACGGTGCTACCCCCTGAAAAACAAGGGATTTGAATAGAAACATTGACTGCCTCTTTAAGAAAAAAAATGTTAACATGCCTGAAATGAGGAAGCACATTCCCATATGCTCTTTGCTGGAGCAGATTGTTGAAAATATGAATAGATTTTCCATGTCATTTTGTGGAAAATCATTGGTACTGTGGAAAAACCCAACACATTTTGAACATTGTTTCAGCTTTGTAATGATGTCATTAAGGAAAAGATGTCAGTGGTAATGTGAATGATACCTTCAGGATCATAATACTTTTGAATACTGTTATGAATGATGAAGGAATGTTTCTAAAGTGCAAATATGACATTTCAATAATTATTTATTTCAATTGTTGCAAGGCAAAATTGTATATGTTACTGTACTACTGACATGGGCAGATCTAGAATTTTGAAAAGCAGGATACAGATGGTGAGGTACATTATCACATATACAACACACATTTTTTCCAGTTAAAAATAAACTAGAAGCATTATTAATATTCTACGGGCCCAGGCCTGTATTAGTCAGTTTAAGATTGAAGCACAGACAAATTTAGCTTCATTGGAATGAGTTAAAACAATCTGCAGGACTGTGAAGTAGGAGCTCCATTACCAGGAGCAGCTGACAGATAGCAGAATTGCAGAATGAAGCAGAGCTGGATTGGTAGAAAAAGAAAAAAGGGATGTTAACATCTGTGGAATAAAGAGTTTAGAAGAGATGGGGTAAGTTATAATGAGCCTTGAAATCAATTGACTCCCTCTGTACTGCTTGACTTCTGAAATACTGCTGCCATTGCTAGGCAGTTAGTTTTAAACTTTGGGTGGAGCAGAAAACAAAGTGGGGTCCAAGTGCACCAGTGTACCCCCCGCATCCCCTCTGATTCACCCCTGTCTATTGAAGTACTGCTCCTTGTGGCAGTTGTTAAGAAACCTTCTAAGAAAGCATCCTCACCCTGGTAGGTTGAAACAATTCTTATTCTAGGCATTACATAATTCTGTCTATAATACTTAAAATCCTCTGCTTATGCTTAGTTGACTAAGGTATTGGAACTACTCCCTGTAGATTTGTTGAATGTTGTATTATTTTATTAATTGTTTGCACATAGTCCAGTCTAGATAGACACATCGCCTCTGCTTTTATCTGTGGCCTTTTGTCAGGTGCTCCTTGTTTTGTGCCTTGTAATTGTGTATGAGGGCTTGGAGTGAATGATACTTAGGAAATTTGGTGGTATCGTTGCCTGTGAAGGTAGGGAATTGGACTTGATGGCCTGGGAAGCTTCTTCCAGTTCATGTGTCTTTCAGCTCAATCAGGGCACATTTTATCAGCGTCTGGTTCAAGGTCGTACTGTATTTTTACAGCCCATAGCAACTAAACTATTAGCATCTCTTTGATACCTCTCCCTGTTTTGGGCTTCTCTCCTCTTCTTGGAAACCTGACTTAGCTCTCATCAATCTTATCATCCCCTTTGGTCAGCTTTCAGGTTTGAATGAAATCAGGCTTTCGGGTGACTAATTCTTAGACTGGAAGAATGGGAGGAATACATCTTTTATAAAGATAAGGCATTTCTCCAGGTTTCTTCCTAAGGTAGTCTTACATTTCCACCTCAGTCAATCTATCTAGATATTAGTTTTCTTTTGAGGCTTCATTTTATCCCAGACTTCCTCATTCATATTCCAGACATGTGGCAAGGCAATTATCCTTTTCTTTGGACAGAAACTCTTCTAGACTTTTTTGCAGAAATGGTTATAGGGCACCCTATTTCTATCTAAACATGACCATCCTTCAGAAGATGGATCCTCCAGGTCAGATGAGATCTCATTCTCTTAAGGTTTAGGCATCTTCTTCTGGTTGTTTGGATAACATCCTGATGTCTGAAATAGCTACTGGTACTACTTGAAGCCCTATTTCTACATTTTCCTCCCATTATTTCTTGGTTCAGGCTTTAGAAGCAGCTTGAACCAAGATTGAAAGAGTGCTAAACTGCAAGAATTTTTTAAATAAAACCCTTTTTCCTGTCCCCAGGCTTGAGGTAACACAGGGAGCAGAGAAACTTGTATGGATAATTGTTCCAAAAAGAATGACTATGTTACCGTAACCCTGGTTCTTCAAGATATATTGTCCACATGGATTACATGAGCCACACACCTATGTGGAGTCTTCTCCAAATAGTATTGTTCTTGCCAAGGAAACTAAATAACACTTGAGTCTCCATCTTCTCTTTATGTTCTCAGCTATGGGATTACCAAGGCACATGGTATATAGGTCCAGCTCCAGCAGATACTGCTTTTCAAAAAAGTAGTGTGCATATTGGAGGAAACCCAAATGAGTAGCCGGGGTAGTGTGAGTATGAACAAACATCTAAAATGTGTCAGCTTTTAAAACGAATAACAAAATCTGTCATGAATACATGCAGCTAACCCTGAGATGTCTTTTTGAGAAAGCAAGAGACTGTAGCTCTGAATGTGAACGTCTTTATTCATTTCAGTATGTGCTCTCTGATATGCCATTAATGATGGTTGAGCATTGGTGTGAGTAATTATTTCACTGCCCATCCAAACTTACAAGAAAGGAGATAGGGTTTTTCTAAAAGTAAGTTGAGTTGAAAGGTTAGCCAGGGATGGGCAAACCTGTATACATTCAGAGATATAGGCTTTTAACAACAAATGTTGGAAACAGAATGGGTGCATAATTTGTTTTTGCTTCCATATGCACAGCTTGGTTTTCAAAAATCTGGAGGCCACTACTGTAGAAGATTGAAGGGTGTTCCAAAATAATTAACAAAATAATGGGCTATATATGTATTAATTTTACCATAGGGTGTAACTCCCAAACTGAAAATGATCTGTGCTACCTAAAGAAAATATATTTGTTTGTCTTGTGCATAAGTTAATTACAACTCAGTGACTTGCAGGGGGGAAAAAACCATAGGCAGCAACAGAAACAATATATTTCATAGCCTAGTTTATTTTTTCTGAACAAGTCTGGCCAAAATATTCTTGATATCAGTTGGGTTATAGCTTGTATTGAGTGAGATAGAAGATAAAATGCTGAATCCTTAGCAGATGCACTCTTTAAAAATATCTCAACATAGGTCTTCCTTATATCAATGTTAGTAATGTGAGTCAACTATGTAATTCTGATATATTTGGTTCATAGGTAGAGTTGGCATATATATGTGTTCTCAGAGTTTAGTGCTTCCGTGTGTCAGTGGCTAAGGTGATAGACTATTTTTGCAATTCCTCTAGTATTTATTTAACTCCTCAGAGAACATATATCTATTTTAAAAGTGAAGTCAAGGTTGTTTTCTGGCAAGTAGCCTATCAGAATGCTATAACTAATTTAGTTTTATTTGGTCTCCTGTCTTGCTCAAGAAAACTAGGCAAAATGACATGCAAAAATATTTTTCGTTTGAATTACATGTTTATTAAGGGGGAGCTTTTTTTCTTTTTCTTTTTAACACTCCAAAGAAAAGTGTTTGACTTTGTCTACATATCTAACAAGTATAAATTAATTGCCACTTGGAAATTGCCAGCCTTTATTATTTTAGGAACAGAGAGGAAAGGCACCAACATAAAAAGGAGATGGAGGAAAGCATTAGCAAGAGGAAAGTGAACTTTTAATAGCAGATACACAGAACGTTCCTTATAACATAAGTATGTTACCTCTCTTCTCTAGATGGGAAGATTAAAGTAGGCATTTTTACAAGATCAGCAGAGCATGATATTGCAAGATGCTGGACCCTGGCTCCCATTCAGCAAAGTGGTTAAGCACAAGCCCAAATTTTAAGCATATGAGTGTCTCTATTTAAGTTAAGAGTGCTCAGCATCTTGGAGGATCAGGCTCACACTCCCTTCAGCTTAAATGCAGCACAGGCTGCCTTAGGAGTTGAGTAAATACTGGTGTAGGTAGCATGTGCTCAGGTCTGCCATGGTATACTGCTTTCAAGACCCAAGCTAGCTAGTTTTAAAACTAGCTCGGGCAGGTACTTTTGAGCTGTAGTGATAGCATTGTAGACACACATTTAGTTTCTGTGTTTAGTGCTTGCACTAAGATGCCATTTCTATTACTATGCTCTGCAAACTTGTACAGACTGCCTTATTAATTGGAAGTGTGAGTTCATTGGGTCATGGGCTAAGTTTGTTATATAATGAATCAGTGCCAAAAGTAAAACTTTATTTTTAGGGACTGTTTTTCAGGCCTCCATTTTTTGAATTTGCCTTAATGGTGCCAGACCTCATTTATGATTTTTCTTGGCATTTTCTTGTAAGTGCAAAATTGTGGATACAGGACCCAATCCAGAAAAGCACTTAAAGACATGCGTAGCTAAGCACGTGAAGTCTCATTGGACTCGCTTGGGAGTGGGGTAGATAAAATGGAAACTCTCTTCAGTTTCCTGAAACAACTTCATTCATTTTTTCCCCCTAGAACAGCATTAATTGTCAGCCTAAATGGATCTCATATTAGGCCAGCTGCTCCTCCCTTTCTCTTCAGTACTATATCAGGCGACGGGGTTGGAAAGGTAGTGGCTCCATTGTGAAGATGGGGTCTGAGCCAGTGCATAAATGTCCTGGAGCAGCAGATCTAACATTTAGGGTGTTTATAGCCAACAGCAAAACTTTCGGAGAATCACCTGTTTTGGGCCCCTTTATACATGTAGGTAAGGATGCAGTGGGATCTAATGTGTGATCTACTCAATCACACTGCCTGCCATGCCACATGTGCATGGCAGCAGACATGATTATGGGATCGCAAATCAGATTACATCGCACCATATTGCTGCTGCAGGAGGAGCCCAATTTTGGGCTCTTTCTGCACTAGCAAGAAGCAAGCACCTGCAGCTGGAATCTCTCTCAGCTAATGGGGCAACTGCCCGGGTGCCCCACACACCCCTGCAGCTCAGAGACAACAGCTGCTCTAATCTCCCAGCTTCAGGGCATACATACACCTCTGCAGCTGGGAGACCACAGTGTATGTGATCTCTCAGTTGCTGGGGTGCACCATGGACCCCTGGGGTTGGGAGATTGCAGCACCACCCCCACAGCTGGGAAACTAAAGAAGATATGATCTGCCTTCTGCCAGGGTACAACATGCCCCTCGGGAGCTGTCTGAGAAATCTCATGTGGCTGGTGTTTGGGCCCCCTTCCCCAGCTGGTAGCCCTGTTAGAAGGGAGCAGGCTTGGTGGTGTACATGGTTCCCCCCCAATAGGGAGCTTCAATCATGGTGGGACTCTCAACCACAGGGGCTCTGGGCCACATGTTCAGTTCATTGTGCGATAGGAAGCAGATACCAAGTTATTACACATATGTTGTGGAATAACTTTGTAGCTTCTTCCTCTTGTTATCATGCCATTAATTGATTGAACAAGTGGCCAGGTGACCACTTAAGTTATGATTAACCAGTTAATTATGCCTTAAGTGTAACATGCAGATGAAGCCTTAATCCACTGCTTCTAAAATATTATTTTTTTCCTGGCAAATTTCCAGATATCTGTGTGTGAACTGGAAATTGATTGGGAATGATTTAAAATTAAATTACTGCTCATTTGTTTCTCTGTCCTTTTCTCAAAAGAACTTTTCACATTAAACTAAACTAGGAAAAAAACCCTTAAACTGTGTTTGATTTCCAGCTTATTCCTATAGCAGGTATTTGTTAACTTAATCTGCCATGTCCAGTGTTTCATTAGCTTTTTCAGGAGCCCAAATATTTGAAACATTAGCATTCAAGTTGATGAAATCCAGTACACTAGCCCTGACTTCCAAAGTAGGGCTTTCACACAGGGGCAAACCAAAAAAACTCAGAATACTTGCACCAAAAGCAACTTTGCCAATAATTATCTTTATTTCCTGTGCTGTCATGGAAGAGACATATGTGTGCGTAAGAGCTATTTTTCCTAGCAATCAGTTTTTCTCTTTAGATTTGATCCTGAACTGAAGCTCTGATATTGTGGGGGGGGAGGGGGTTGTCTTTATTGTATTTTATGTCAAAGGATTGTGATGTAGCAAGTACAACCTTCTATGTGACTGCAGCTTCATTATAGACTGTAAAAGGCATACAAAGTATGGACACTGATGGAGAACTTTTTCATCATTTTAACTAAGATTGCAAGGATTTATATAGAAGTGCAGCACATTCATCTCTCAATTTTCTGTTCCATTCCAATGTTTTGGGTATTCTGATTCACTGGATAGGCCACATATACATTTGTAGGGCTTTAGAATAAAGATGGTCAAAGAGTGATTGGATATTACTCTTGTTATTTATTACTAAAGGGTTACACACTACATTGTTTTTTTAG
Source organism: Alligator sinensis (assembly GCF_000455745.1). Lineage (NCBI taxonomy): Eukaryota > Metazoa > Chordata > Crocodylia > Alligatoridae > Alligator > Alligator sinensis. Next base: position 1,502,048 of record NW_005841971.1, read on the forward strand.
GTCACACGTATTCCACGAACAAGTGTTCCTTGCATCCATCCATCCGTCCTCCCTCATAAGCTTCCTGTGTGCAACCTAGTAATCCCCCATGTCAGGCCTCCATGTGTCCCGAGTCTTCCTCTCCCAGACACCAGGAGATATGTGCTTTATTTCTTCCTTCCTCACAAACCTTTAACTATACTCTATCCTCCATGCCAAGAGCTCTGCCTGCCCCACCATTCTTTCAGTCTTTATCTCTTCATTACCTCCTTTCCCATTCATGACAGGGGCTCTATTTATACCTTAAAGCCCCCTTCTGTATTTCATGGTTTTGCATTCTTTCCCCATACCAGGGTCTTCCTGTATCCATCTTCCACTCCTTAACCTTTCCCCCAGAGTTTCAGAACCTTGAGGAAATCTGATCTCTTTTATTAAACCAACTCAAATAGTTGGGAAAAAATTTCCAACTATTTAAGTTGATCTAATAAAAGGTATCAGATTTACCCAAAGGAGCTTGTCTGCCAGAAAATCTGTCTTGTCTTGTCAGGAATGCAAAGTGCTGCACCTAGGGAGGAAAAATGTCCAGCACACCTACAGCCTAGGGAATGACCTGCTGGGTGGCACGGAAGTGGAAAGGGATCTTGGAGTCCTAGTGGACTCCAAGATGAACATGAGTTGGCAGTGTGACGAAGCCATCAGAAAAGCCAATGGCACTTTATCGTGCATCAGCAGATGCATGACAAATAGGTCCAAGGAGGTGATACTTCCCCTCTATTGGGCACTGGTCAGACCACAGTTGGTGTACTGCGTGCAATTCTGGGCGCCGCACTTCAAGAGGGATGCGGATAACCTGGAGAGGGTCCAGAGAAGGGCCACTCGTATGGTTAAGGGCTTGCAGACCAAGCCCTACGAGGAGAGACTAGAGAAACTGGACCTTTTCAGCCTCCGCAAGAGAAGGTTGAGAGGCGACCTTGTGGCTGCCTATAAGTTCATGACGGGGGCACAGAAGGGAATTGGTGAGTATTTATTCACCAAGGCGCCCCTGGGGGTTACAAGAAATAATGGCCACAAGCTAGCAGAGAGCAGATTTAGATTGGACATTAGGAAGAACTTCTTCACAGTTAGAGTGGCCAAGCTCTGGAACAGGCTCCCAAGGGAGGTGGTGCTCTCCCCTACCCTGGGGGTCTTCACGAGGAGGTTAGATAAGGATCTAGGTGGGGGCGAATCTATGCCTATGTCCTTAGACCAACATGGCTACAACCTAAACCCCTGGAACCCTGAGGAAGCACACATCCTTTGCTTCTGCTTCCCATTTTCACTTTTCTTCTTTCTATCTGCTGGATAAGACAGTTGCTGAGTTTTTGGTTGTCGCTGTGTTGGTCTAAGGACATAGGAAGGCAAGGTTCTTTGGGTAGATGTGATATCTTTTATTAGACCAACTGAGTAGTTGGTAAAAAGTTCTTAGCAAGCTTTCGAGCATAGTCACCCTTCATCAGGCATAGTGAGTCTCTGTTAGTCTGAGACTCCAAGGAATGAGAGAAGCTAAAAGCTTCCCCAGCTCTGGACCACACTGTCACTGCTGCAAGGAGCTAGGGAAAAGACCTTCAGTGGCTGCAGTGGAGGGGGGAAACAGAAGCCAGGTCAGGCATGTTAGCCTGTCTTGGACCCGAAGTGTTTCAAGTCACATAAGTGTGAAAAGTAAATATATGTATACACACTGGTGAGTAAAAGTCCCTTTATTGTGATATAAGCATAACAATATACTATTCAGGATGCACATTTTGCACCTGAGCACACCACAAAACCCTAAAGACTTTTTAAGAGCCTTGTTACGCAGTAGCTTTGGGCGGCTTCTGGAGCTTTTTAACACCTGAACTGTCTGCACATTAACACTTGAAACTGGTCTTAAGCACTCCTTATGCAGGTCAAGTCATTCCACTACAAGGTAGGATTATCCACTGCAGCTTCTAAAGGTCTTTGGCTCTGTGGGTCTCCAGGCTGGATCCAGCCTGTGGAACATAGGTTGCCAACCTCTGTTTCAAGGGACTTCAAACTTCACTGCTATGTGCCACCCCTTAGTTTGAATAATCAAATCCCTACTATTCAGAAATAAACTTGATTTTTTTCATGTTCCCTTTGGTGCACTATCAATTTTTGGCAGCCTTAGAACCTGTTGCCTTTAGAGTCTACTAAGAATTTGACCAACACTGTGTCCTTATGTATTAAATATATTTTAAAAATTACTGCAGGAATTTGAAAAGTCTAATTTTCAACAATTAAAAATAGCCATCTGAACTCAAATTCCTTCTTACTTTTATTTATTTATTTATTAAGGCCAACAGTCTTTATGAATGTTATTTGACTCCTGTTTTCCTATCACGGCTCCTTTAGGAACTGTCAGGCTCCTAGTAAATACAGCAAACATTTTAATATATTAAGCATGCATAGAAAGGCTGTTAATCTATAGTGTTTACAAGCCTGGCCTTATAGGAATTTCTAAATATTAACTAATTTTTTATGCTTATATTTTTACAGTTAAACAAGTTGCCACATTTTTAAAAGCAATATTGTTTAGGGAAAATAAGTGCACAGTGTGTTCATTCCTTGGATTCCACTGAACTCAAAACAGCAGGTGGTCTAATTCTGATCTCGCTTATATTGGTATAAATCTGGAGTAACTCCACTAAAATTAAGTGGAATTTTTCCAGTGATAAACTGATATGAGTAGAGATTCAAGGTCTGACAGTTTAGAATATTCTTTCCAATGCAGATGTTTATAGTACCCATCATCATAAGACCTAAGCATCAGCTAACCTCACCTGTCTTATTTTCATCTCAATATTCTATCACCTTTTCAACTGAGGTCAAAACACTGTTTAAATTGCCTTTCTTCTATTGGCATATCTCACAAACTGGGAACACAACATTAACATTACTTTATTTACATTTTAATAATTTTCTAAAATTCAGCTCAAATTGAGATAGAAATTCCCTGGTGAAGAAAGAATCCTGTAGTGGAAAGAACTAAACTGAATGATCAAATTATCTTAAGAGGATAGCAAAGAAAATAGGAAGCAAAAATCATGGGTAAAAGGAAATAGAATGGTAGGTCATAGCCTGCCCTTGAAAAGGAGGCAAGGAAAAAGAAAGGGGACAGATTTCTACTAAGAGTTTCTTGTAGATTCTCTACAGCAGAGAAGACTTTACATATCTGTAAGAAGGAAGTATAGCTTCAAGGGTCACTCCAATCATGATCCAGCTAATGCATTCTGAGCTATAGGGTGACTACCAAAAGTAGCTTTCACTTTCCCCTAGCGAGATCAGACAGCACACATAGGGCACAAACAAAAGGGCAGCTGTGGGTCCAACTCATGGCACTTCACAGAAAGCACCATGAGTTAGACCATGGGTGGGCAAAATGGCCCCAGCCACATGGCTGGAGCCAGTTTCCATGGAGACCTCAGCAGCAGCTGTGCTGTGATAGCATGAGGGCAGGATTTCCATGGAGACTAGCCCCAGCAGTGCTGGCAGGGTGCACGGTAGGGCATAGAGCTGCTCTGGAGCCAGGCTGGAATTTTACGGTGGTGACAGTGTGGTCCAGAGCCAGGATCTGCAGCCTGCATGCCCCAGGCAGAGATGTGCAGACAGCAGATTGTAGCTCTTCCCTAGCTCCTTGCAGCAGTGACAGTGTGGTCTGTAGCTGGGGCAGAGTCACAATGCACTGCCTACACATCCCTGCCTGGGGCGAGCAGCATGCAGACCGTGGCTCTGCCCTGGCTCTGGACCATACTATCACTGCCGCAAGATCCCAGCCTGGCTCAGGAGCGGTTCCCCGCCCTGCTGTACACCCTGCCAGCAGAATCGGCACTGGGGAGGGGGGCTGGGAGGGGGTACAGCCACCTCAAAATTCCACATAGCCCCCCCCATAGTGAATCCTCCCAGTAGCGCCACCACTGCCACATGCCCCACACAGGCAGCAGCAACTAAGCCTGCCCCACTCCCACCTAAAGCACAGCCCTACCACTAGGAAGAGGCTGGTGCCGCTGCTACCGACCAGCGCTGCTGAGGCCAGTCTCCATGGAAACCAGCCCCAGCCATGTGGGCAGGGGCTGCTGGGAAATAGAGTCCATTGTCAGCCAGATTCATAGATTCATAGATGCTAGGGTCGGAAGGGACCTCAATAGATCATCGAGTCCGACCCCCTGCAATGGCAGGAAAGAGGGCTGGGACTAGATGACCCCAGCTAGATGCCTATCTAACCTCCTCTTGAAGACCCCCAGGGTAGGGGAGAGCACCACCTCCCCTGGGAGCCCGTTCCAGACCTTGGCCACTCTAACTGTGAAGAAGTTCTTCCTAATATCTAGACTAAATCTGCTGTCTGCTAGCTTGTGGCCATTATTTCTTGTAACCCCCGGGGGCACCTTGGTGAACAAAACTTCACCAAATCCCTTCTGTGCCCCCATGATGAACTTATAGGCAGCTACAAGGTCACCTCTCAACCTTCTCTTGTGGAGGCTGAAGAGGTCCAGGTGCCCCGCAGGCTGGACTTTGCCCACCTCTGAGTTAGACCGATTCTCCTTACCCAACAGGCATTAACTATTGGGTTGGGGGGGGTGGAGACAGAGCTCCAAATTGAAGCTGATCCAGGGAGAGAGGTTGTAACTCTGCAGCCTCTTCCTCTAGCTCTGCAACCACTCTCCGAGCTCCCGTGCAGACTCAGGATGGGAGGGGGAGAAGGCAGGGGAGGGAGATCTATTCTGGGGTTTCATCAGCCATACTGGAGGTGGGAGTAGGTGGATTGGAGCCCCCTACCTTGGGTGGGGCTCCAATCCACCTACCCCCCACTCTAGCACAGCGGGGAAACACCAGAATTGATCTCCCTCCCCTGCCTTCTCCCCCTCCCATCCTGAGACAGCACCAGGGGCCAGGCTGTGCTGCAGCAGCTCAGCACCAGAGCAGGCAAAACTTAAGGACAAGAATTCAATTCCTTCATTAAGACTTTAAATGAAAAGCATTACATTTTTAATCCTCTCTGGAAGTAACACCGTGTTATGATCATTTTATATTTGTATTTATGCATACAGTTTTTAATTCTGTATCTTGATTGTTTGAGACTTGTTTAGGACACTTGCTTTTAATTGGAATGTTTATCCAAAATCAGCTGTTTTGATTTAATCTATAGCAGAATTAGAACCACACTTTTTCCTTTCTTTCAAAAGGCCATATCCTTAAAGGTACCACACATCCTCTGAAAGATAAGAAGAACTATGAATTCTATTGATTTGAGGGGGCCAAAGGGGTCAAATTCTGGTTCATTGACATCAGTAGAGTTTTCACTATTGATGCCAGTAAAACCAAGATTTCCCTTGGGGAAAACAGATTAAACATTGGAATCTTCTCATAGCTACATTTTAAGGTGAATATTATTACCATGATGTATAGAGACGTGATCCAAGCTTTTTGAAGGCACTGGAAGTATTTCCATTGAATTCTGTAGTCTTTGAAGATCAGGCACTAAATGTGTACACTGAATCTAATTAACAATATTTTTGGCCATTTGCTCTCTGATATCATTAAGTCCATTTCCTTTCTGTATGTAATGAAAGCAGTAAGGTTTGACAAGAGGTTTGACAAGAGCTAAAACAAGATCAGGTACAGACCTTATGCTTTTCTGCTATAAGTGATCAGAAACTGGTCTATACTGTAACAGAACAGAAGTTCAGCCCACATAGACAGGTTTAAAAGTGGCAGAACCCAGTCTAATATTTGCGCACCCGGCTCCTTCCTCCCCCCCCCCCCCCTCCCCAGGCAAATGTATGCTCTGCTTGCTACCAATTTAAACTACACTGCTTACAGAAAACCATGCAACTTAGATCAATTCCACTTTTGGCTTTTTTAATTTCTTTGTGATAAATCTTGAGATTTAAAGGAAAGACTTGGTTTTCTTGTATACAGTTGAAGCCATTTGCGGCCCTGATCATAAAAGTAGTAGTGTGAAATCAATGGGATTACTTCTGTGTGTAAAGTTATTCAGATGTACAGCTGTTTGCAGAACTGGAACCTCAAATATTTCTGTTGTTGTTTTTTAAATAAATCTTATGGGTTTGGGGGGATGGATAATTTTAAGCCTTTTCTATTTCTGATGTCTCCCTTTCCCCACAAGTCCTGCTATGTGAATGAGTATTTTAAGGTATAAAGATTATTTTAACCATTTTGAGCCTAGAAATCATTTACATTTTTCTTCTGTACTCTTTAGTTTTCATATTTGTTTTTCTCATACAATGTATCATTATTTTAAGGATTTAAAATGTACTTGATGTAGGATTTGAGTCCTTTAATTCTTCAGTTAAATAATTGGAATGGTAACAAAGAAAACCGGAAAGAAATATCTTTTTAGTATACCTATGCAGTTTGACTGTCCTTTAACTCTGTGTACCAAAGGCATTTACTGTAAGGTGGTCTGCTTTGCATTGTTACATTGATACAATTATCTTCTCTACATGAAATATTAGATTTCTTGTATACATTTTCTCTTTACTATGTTCAATTATCTTAATGCATATTGTAAATGACACTGATTCATGGGTTTAGTTTAGGCAGAAGTTCAAAGACATACATCGGGAAAAGATCCAGGAACTAAAAATAAGTGAATTGTCTCCATAATTAATTAATTTCATCGTACAACTTCACAGCTCTACCTTGACAGAAATTTGGGGGTTGGATAGAAGCATTTTTTTCCTCCTCCTCCTCTAATGCATTGGATATGTTGGGTGTCTACATGTGTTACGACTTGTTAAGAGACTACTTTAAAAAAATCATGGGTATATGAAATTGCTGGCTTAAAAGGAGATATTTACATATTACATCCCTTCTGGTGGAGGAAAAAGTAATTTAATAGCTTAATCTAAAGAGGGGGGAGTAGAAGCCCCGATTAGTTTCTCTTTAATCTGGTTCATGGATTATTTTGGATCAGATCTGTATTATTATATCGCTATACAGCAGATGAAAGCAGAATAGAGGGGAAAAGAATCATACGTGTTACTAATATGCTTCCTACAGGCCTTTTTACATTATTTTGTATTATTTTGTTTGCACGTTTCAAATTTCCTTGTAACAGAAAAGCCCTGTGGCAACCAGGTATAAGGTTTTGCTATTTGGGAAGTCTTAAGGAAAATGGAAGCAGTTCTTCTTTTCCCCTGAGGGGCTGCGTTTGAAATATGACTTCTGATTTGGTTGGGACAAATTTGTGCCTGATATTTAATTAAACAGACATAGTTTAGGATTTTGCTACCTAAAACCTGATCACACCTATCATTTGGGATGTTTGATGACCCTTAGTTTACTCCTACATTTTCTTGCAGGGATAAAACTATTCAAAACTGGATTTAGTCCCATGTAAAAATTGTAGTACTACCTTTTCCACTTACTAATTTGAATGTAAAGCTGCTTACCATATTTATACTGTTATGTCCTCTGACCTTAGCCTTTGTGAAATGTAATTATACTAGTAAGTTTAACTGATATTATATTCTTTCCCTTCCTTATTTTGCTGGATAGTCTCACTTTGACTAAGTACAGACAAGTAAAAAAGCCAGAGGCTGAATCAATTCAATCTTTGCAGGTTTCATAGTTGTTAGGGGCTGGTAGGGACATTACAAATCATCAGGTCCAGCCTCCCCTGCATATGGGAAGGAAAGGTTGCTGGGATCAGATGACCCCAGCAAGGTGGGCATCAAGACGCTTTTTGAAGATCACCAGGGTGGATGACTTTACTACCTCTGTGGGGAGCCTGTTCCAAATCCTCAGCACTCAACTTGTAAAGAAGTTTTTACATATGTCTAGCCTGAAGCGATCCTCAATCTGCTTGTGCCCATTATTTCTTGTCCTCCCCTGGGGGGCCTTGGTGAACAGATGCTCCCCCAGGCCCTGACGTACGCCGTTGATATACTTACAGGCTGTTACCAAATCCCCTCTGAGTCTTCTCTTCAAGCTGAACGGTCCCAAGTCTTTCAGCCTCTCCTCGTATGATCTTGTCTCTAGGCCTCTCTTGCACTCCTTTGGACTCTCTCGAGCTTCTCCACATCGTTCCTGAAGTGCAGTGCCCAGAACTAGACAGAGAACTCCAGCTGTGGTCTCACCTAGGCCAATTAGAGAGGGAGGATGCCATCCTGGGCCTTGCCCAAGATGCCTTGGTAAATTCATGCCAGTGTTTGATTAGCTCTGCTAGCTACGGCATTGCATTGGTGGCTCATGTTCATTTTATTGTCTATCATACCACCCAGGTCTTGTTCAAATGTGGTGCTAGCAAGTGTAGCACTGCCGAGCCTGTAAGTGTGTTGTGGGTTATTTCTCCCCAGATGGAGCACTTTACATTTCTCCATATTAGGTTAGTCTAAGCTGTGTGGATTGAACCAATAAGTAAGTGAACAGACATTCACTCTTGATTCCGGAAATGCAGCCATATGCCTGCAGTGGCCCAGGCCAGAAACCAGAGGGCACTAGAGCATGCTTCCCTGCTTGGCTGGAGCAGATGGCTTGGGCCAAGGCTAGCCTGCCCACCTTGCAGGGGGGTTTTGCGGGGGAGGTGCAGAGCATCTTGGGATGCTGGGGGTCTATGAATTAACTTGAATCTGGATGGGATCTGGGACAGAAGTTCAGTAAACTGAGTTAACCTAAATCAGTTAAGTCTGATACTACATCCATCCAGGTTTATCTTAAACTGCTTTTGGCCATTTTGAAAGTGGTTTATGCGCACTGAATTTCTGTTGCATTACAGATTTGAACCAGTTTCTGATCACTTGCACCAGTTTATGTGTAATTTCTGTCCAAAGCCATTAATTTTTTGTGTGTGTTTAATGGAGATAACATTTTTTTTTTTAATTTCCATTCATGTATTTTGTTTTTTGTGGTATAGGTAATGTATTAGGGTAGAATAAAGAAAGTCTGTAAGATTTCCAGGGCAAAATTGTAGTCATTTTGCTTTACTAGTATATTTAATTCATTCTGGAAGTACATCTTGAAAGGAAAAAATAGCTTCTTGTCTTTGAGACTCCTGATTCATAACCCCATTATGTACTGCACTAAACATAGCATTTCTCATTTATGCTGATCACGTTCCAGGAATGTATTGTGTAACATCTGGTAATGGATAGCCAGGGACCTGATCCTGTGAGACACTGAGGTCCTTTAGATGATTTAAGTAGGATTTGAGGTCTCTTGATATTTTGCTGAGGGCACTTTGACACCTCCCAGGATCAGGCTTCCGTTGGCTGTCTTTCCTCTAGCATGTCACTTTATCACCCAGCAGTAAAGTTTCAAGCCAGAATATAAAGCAGTTCATATTCTTTTCTTCCAAATGCTTTTCACTGTTGTGTAATGCTGTTATTTCAGCAGGCACAAAAACAGTTCTTTCATGAGCAATGCATTGCTAATTATAAATACTATATACCCAGTTTATATTTTTACCATTTTTCCTCATAGTTTTTTTCAACCTTTCTTGTTTCTGAAGCTACATACCTAGATCATGATTCATGTTGCCACATTGCCAGAAGCTGGTCATAGTTATACAGAGGTTGCAGTGGGATCACTCTACTCCGATTGTTGTTAAATGTTAAAAGATTTAACAGTGTTTTTCATATAGTTTTCTGAGTCCTGAATATCTTTATTCAAAATGTCTCTGTCTGTTGAAATCCAAATTGATTTTTATGAAATGCTAGTTTATGAAAAGATGACCTCTTGATCCTGTTTAATACTAGAGTCCTTAGACATGACAGCTGTGTTAATTTAGGCACTGTGATGTGGCAAATTTTGACAGGTGTCTTTCTAATTAATTTAGATTAAATAGTAATTTAAATTAATTTTAACTAAATTAAAATGCACTTTATAAATCCATCTATATATTATTGTTTGTATTATTGAGTCTCATAAGTGTTCATGATGCTGTGATATCATAAATGCGTAGTCCTCACCTAAATTACCTAAAGCCAGGATTCAAATGTGGTATTTAGGCACCTACATTTAAGCATTGCAATAAGCTCCTTGCTCTGAAGAGTGATTAAGTTTGACCAGGTTAAATGCCCACGATCCTTTTATACACAGTGGAGTGATGCAGAAGATACCCAAGCATGATTTAGGGGTAGGTGATCAGCACAAACTAGGGTTGCGTACATGTGTTCAGACAATCTAGAAGAATTCTCTTGGGGCATTTTTACACACGCTTCAAGGGGTGGGGGGTGGGAGGGAGGCACTTTAATTAGAGTGGCTCTTGGAGCCGCTCTAATTAAAGGCCCACAACATCTCCTGTATCTGTGTTCCCATGCTTCAAAATGGTAGTGGGGGCACTTCAAAGCTCATTGAGTGAGCTTTAGTTAAAGCACCCACACCACCATTTTGAAGTGCAGGAGATACACAAGACATGGAGGCTGCTGGAGGTGTACTAATTAGCATGCTCCAGCAGTCTCAATAAATCGAGGCTGATCAGATGCATTGTAATTACACTGCTCTGATGTGCCTGCACATCTATAGGCACTCCTAGGTTTGTTTTCCTGGTAGAGAAACTTACCTGAAGACACCTGAACCTCTGCTGAGCCCCTGGAGAGCCAAGAGCTTGCAGTGCTGATGCTGCACAGCCAGGGGGAACCTGTGCACACATCTCAGCATGCTCTGCAGCCTCCCTCAGTCTGCCAAAGGCATAATGGCAGCAGCGCACAGGGCAGCTCTGACTAGCTGGCCCATACCACTCAGAATCAGCCTATGTCTCCTTTGACACCTACCTATATGTAGTACAAAGTATGCCTATTAGTCCAAAGGCAAAGGCTCATGGCTTACCACAGAGTTCATTGAACTGGGCCACACCAGAGCCATGGTGACCCCACAGTTGAACACGAGGGAATTCCAAGTGTAAAGTACAGTATTAATAAAGGCATGCAGATAAGACAGCATCGCAGATATGAATGGAGCATTAAGAAAGGAGACTTAGGAGGAGTAGAAGAGCAAAAGCTGTCCAGGAAAATATGTAAAAAAGATGCGACCCTCATTGGTTCCTTGCAGTCTGTTTTCCATTGCTGAGCTCTGACTTTTTTTGTTTCATAATGATTTTCCAAGCCCTACATATTTTAAAAATATCAGCATTTTAATTTGAATTTAAGCAGTTGCAGTCCTGATTCCATTTTTAAAATGCAGCTGCTGAGACTCAGTCAAGACTGTTTACATTTGAATGTTTTTCTTGATGAGTTACGGTCAGCTTTTTGCCAACTAGCACACACACAACTTCAAAATGAGCTCTGTCATAAAACTATTAAAATGTAATTGATGAGTAGGATTAATAATTTACATTGTTTTGAACATTGTGCTTTTTTTCTCCCATGGCTCTATTTCAGACTGAATTTTTTGTTGCTTGCTCTGATCTCTGAAAAGCAGATCAACAGGCCTCATAATATGGCCCTACAAGGCATTCTAGTTATTCTGTCTTGCTGTGGAAAAGTTTAATCCTACTGGGGAACAATGAAAATAATGAGAAAAAAACTGGATAATTTTGTACAAACACAGCATCAGCAGTCTCCTCTCCATAGCTCCTCTTAAACAATATTAATCAGCAGTGTAGGAATCATCCAATTCCTGTTCATCTCTATATAAGGTTATCTTTTGATTTCTTTAGGAGTAGTTAAAGTTCTTTGTTTTGTACTGCAATAGAAGCAAATACCATATTTGCTCACAAACTACACTCAGCTTCTCACTCTCCCCCCCCCCCCCCCAAAATCAACCCTCCAAAATTGGGGTGTTTATCTTAAGCAGGGAAGCTGATTTTTCTTTGCTGGGTAGAATAGAACAAGCAGACACTGTGACTCCTGCCTGTCACAGTCCACAGTGTTGGCAGCCGCAAGTGGACTGGGGGTTGCAAAGGTAAGCCACGGTTTGGAGCAACAGGATGCAGATCTGAGTTACAAGCTTGGGGATCAGGAAGTAAGCCAAGGTCAAGCCAAAGTTCAAACAGAAGCTAAGATACAGAGCCAGGGGGGTGTCAGTGGTGAGGAAGCAAGCCGGAATCAAACTGGAGTTCAAACTCCAAGCCGGAGGGTTTACCAGAATCAGAGGTCAGGAAGCAAGCCAAAGGCAAAGTGGAGTCTGAAGTCTGAAGGGCTGGGTACACAGTCAGGGGTACTGGGGAAGGAGCCAGGCAAGTGAGAGGCAAGAGCGATTGAAGCCAGCACATTGCACAGCAGAGCCAAGGTGCTGCAGGAGTTCCTTAAAAGCAGCCACAGAACCTATCAGGGGGAAGGGCCTGGTGCTCAGCTGGCCCTGCTTAGGGAGTTGAGTGTGGCTCACCTAGCTGCACAGGCTGCAGTACAGAAGCCTTACAATGGCTGCTGCTTCTCTCTGGGACTGCTGCCCAAGGCAGAGTCCAGTATTAACTCTCACAGCCACTGGTGTGTAGTAGTGGCTGAAGAGCTGTTTAGCTGGCTGAGGGTGAGTGAGCTGTTACATGCAATCTGCAGTATCTTGATGAGGCTCACAGTTTGGAAACAACCCTTTACTATTTACAGGACTTTATTTACAGTAAAGAAGTAACAATCTTCCTGCCCTTGCAAGGTTCTGGGCCCTAGCCATGTTGCTGTCCTCCCACATCAGGAAGTCCCTGCTGCTTCACCCAGGTTATCTTCTGCAATCATACAGTTCCAAGACACACACTGGGTTCCATGTGCTCGGGGTGGGGTGTGTGCTTTAATTAGAGTTGCTTTAATTAAAGTGCCCAGACCATCTTGTGTATCAGTGTACCCCACACTTAAAAATGGTGGCAGGGGCACTTTAGCTAAAATTTGTTCGATGAGCTTTAGTTAAAGCACCATCGCCACCATTTTTAAACACGGGCACGCTGATGTATGTAATTACTGTGCTCCGGCAGACTCTTATTAATCAAGCCTCTTCCCACGCGCTGTACTCTGCTCAGTGCATCGGAGCAGCCTTGCTGCTTGTGTATAGGTGCCCGCTGTGTTTCCAGGAGGACTTCCTCTGTTACACAGTCAGCCATGATTCTGGAAAAAATCTTTTTTTCTGCCTTCTAAAAACAAAGGTGTGCATTTTTCAAGATATGTGGTACGTGAGAAAATACAGTGATTCTAATTTTGCCATTACAGTCTCTCTTCTTTCATATATAGCAGTTCACTGAATGAGTGCTACCGATCGAGTTTATGTAAAGGGGAAAAATACTGATTCAGCCCTCTGACTCTTCCATAAATCCATGCTTTTACTAAACTTTAGCTTTCATAGGCATAGTTCTGTATCGGGAAAAGAACTGTTGATCCTAATTACTGAAAAAATGTTGTGACATCAAAACATTATACTTCTTCAAAAATCTGTTTAGTTGGGTTTTTGACTAATCATGCCTGGTGATCCTTGAAATTAAGGGTGCTGATAGACATGAGGGGTGGGAACAGTGTTTTACCAGAAGAGGAATCGCATCAGTTTGACCTGCCTCCCCATTGTCTGTATAGTTCATGCACTTTGGCAAGGCTTTTTGGCACTTTTATTTAATAGTGGATTCAATCATCTATTAGATAAAAGCACCAAAAAGCCCCGCTGAACCACATGAGCTATACAGATGCTGGTTGAGCCAGGTCAAACTGACACAGTTCCTCTTCTGGCCATGTGTGATGCTTGGTGTGGGGATGCACTGAGCTGAAAGTAAAGTGCTGGGCTTTGGCAGGGTGGGGATTTCCCCTCACATCTGTAAGCAGCTTATCTTATCAAGGGTAACGGTCTCTGTGGTAAGACTGACAAATGTATAAAATGTGTTTTAAACAATTCCCAATGATTTAAAATAATATTTGCTCTGTTAACATTACTGTCTCCAAAAATGTCAGTGGGAAAAGTTTTGTATTGTATTTGATTTTAAACCCACAGAACTGGTTAGAAACTTGTATATAGTCGCTAGTGAAGGAAGGCTTGTGACTTTTTCTGTTACTTAAAGAAACATTGTCATAAAAGCTTGATTTTTTTTTTTTTAACATTCTATCTGTCATCATTAATTACATGATGATTGTGCAACATTACTAATGATATAAAAAAGGAACACTATACTGTCTATTATATGGTTCCATCTTTTACCAAAAGATAACAGTAGACTATTGGGCTCAATCCTGTGTCACTTCATGTGCTCCTATGGCAAAACATGATCATCTTGTACACATGTCTACTAGGACATTTGCCTCCTTGTCCCAACGGGTTTTAAATTTCACCTCCTGATTCTCAGCAAAGTGTTTTAACCACCAGGCCACAGGCTAGGTGCTGTCCAGACTGGTCTCTAGTCCTCCTTTTAATGCTAGCCTACTTGCACTTTGTATTTAATATTTATTAGATAAAATGAATAACTAATAGTGGATAAGTGTTTATCCCATTGGGAACACAAGCTCTGGCTAGAACCTAGAACTCCCTCCCTTCCATCACAGCTTCCATCTCACTGAGCCACACACCATCTGGCTGGTACGTGTCCTCTTGACCTCAGTATCTCCCTCTTAGCTGCCCAATACAAAGGAGAATACCATAGTTTATCGCTTCTCGGCCTTTTGGCTAAGATCATGTATATTTTGACCCAGTCTCATAGATAATAGTCACTTTTGCTGGTCTTTCTTCATTGAAGGTGAATGTACTTGAAGGACACATGAACTTGAAACTGAAAAAATTGTTTTTGTGTAAGGAACACACAAGACTTCTTTCACTTTTCCAGATCAAAAGTTGTTTGATTCCTTTTGGTGGTCCTGTTTTTATATTAGAGACTGAATTCTTTCAGTTGCATCAAACAGCTAATTTGTTGTATTCCATAGATTGAGTTGTACATATTTTGATGTCATATTTATTTTACAAATTATGCATCTTGTCAAATTCTGTACAAAAAGCATTTAATTTTTTAAATGTTTCTGAATGAATTGTCTTGTGTTCTTCACAGTCTCATAAACATGATGAGTAACATGTTTTTTGATAAATTGTGATATGCACCAAGTAATTCCTTCTGCAGTAGGAAATGTCTTGGATTTTGTTTTCCACCAGTTTTCCAGCTGTTGAGAAAAATATGAAACAAATAGCTTTTTCCTTGCTAACTCTTATTAGAAAAGCCAGACTTTTCCAGCCCGTTTCTATTTCCTTTTTAACAGTTCGTTACAGATATAGCTCTTTGGCAATGGAATTAATCATCCATCTCTATTAAATATAGCAACATACCAAAGTCTTGGGCATGTTGAACCCTAGGCATGTTCTTACTGTTGTGCTGAATACAAATGGAGTAAAACAAATGCTTAAACATTTTCCTGAATCTGGACCCAAGCCATGAACTGTCTGTCTTCTTGTGTGTATATGCACAATGGAATCGCAGTTCATGCCTGGGACAGCTATATGCTATGGCAACACCAATAATAAATAATAGTCCTGTACAGTAGCATCATTCAGTATCAAGCAGTTAATTAATTTTTTGATCCAATATAGAAAATAGTTATAATTAGACTCTTGATAGTAATCTGTATTTTACACTTCTTCCCTAGCATAACTGTTCTGAGTGAACAAAGACTGAGCATTACTAATATGTGATAGTGTGAACTTGTTGAGGGATAAATGCAGTTCACACAGTCTAAGAAGGAATTAGCCACAGTTTATGGTCTCAGACTTGGCGGCCAGTTCCGGCCCAGTTTGGCTCCACCTCAGGCCAGCTCCAAACTTTGCCCCCATTCAGCTCGACCCCGGAAGGCTGTACAAGTCTCACATGAGATGCATCAGAAGAAAAAATCCTGAGATTTGAGAGTTCTGTTGCGAGATCATGAGTTGGACTTAATTTTACTTAGAAATTGTGACTGTTGCGGTAATTTCACGAGAGTTGGCATTACTGTCATCTAAGTCAACTTTGAGGGTTGAATAGGTTGGCATGTAACATTCAGTTTTTTGCTGCTCTTTCTGATGATAGTTTCAAGTAAAAGTTCCAGCTCATCCAGTTAAACATTTACCATTTTTTTCTCTATGTTTATTTCTGTTATCACTGATTTCAGTAATGTCCATAGAAAAAAAACCTAATAGAGTATGTTTAACATTGATACTGTCCAAGAAGGCATTATTCAAATCAGTGCTGTCAAGCACATGGCCTGCAGGCCCAATCTGGTCCACCAGGCTACCAACAGGCCAGTGAATTTGGGGACGTGGCTAGTGATAGGTGGGGCCTGTTATTGAATCTGGGGCCCTGATGGATAAGGCCTGCAGTGGCAGGGGGTCAGCAAGCACTGCGCCGTTGCCACTGTCACCCCAGTTAGAACCAGGGCCCAAGGTGAGTTTGGTACCCGTTTTAAATAACTGGGAAGGGTTGGTTTGATTACTGCTTTTCACATGAAGGTTAAAAGAGAGCTGATTTAATGAGTCGTGTAGCAGGAAAAGTAGTTAAGCCTCCTGTTAAAATCATTGGCTGTATTGGGACTCACAAAGGCAGCCACTCAGAATTCATTGCATACTTTCACAGATGCTGTGTTGCCACTTTGTTTGTCAAAAGTTCCAAATGTTCCTTGGCTTTGTTTTAAAAATCTCATCTCTGTTTGTGCTGTTACTGCCGAAGGACTCTTCCTTTTGGGGATCAATATATGTAAAATATATGAAGGCCAGTATGAAATTATGAACTTCTGCATGTAGCTTTATTAAATTGTTGTTTTGACTGTAAGGCTGACCTGTTTTTTCTGCTCTCTTTTTACCATAATCTTGAACTGAAATTCTAGGTTGATTACAAAGGGCTGACAATGAAAAGTTGTTAATTTTTTTAAAATCTTCTCTCCGTATAGAAGCCTTCTTGGGCAAAAAAAAGTGGTGACCAGACTAAGAAAACCAGTTCATCCATATCTTTTTTTTTTAAATCATAAACCTGTCAGTAGAGACTTCCATTGAGGGAGATTCTACAGCCTCTCTGGGTAATCTGTTCAAAGGTATAATCGACCTCTTAGTTAGAAAGCTCTTCCTAATATGTAAGCTAAATTTCTCCTGTTGCAAGTTAAGCTCATCGGCTGCTTGTAGATGTTAAAAAAAAACCCAAAATGGTGCTTTACTTTAAACTCAGTGTGCTCCTGTGGCAGGCCCAGTGCATGCCCAGAAGAGGCAGCATATTAGTTGGATCTGGCTTGCCCAACATCTTTGTAGATTGGGCACTTAAGTGGGGCTTTTTGGGGGCTTTTATCTAATAGCTGATTGACTCAGCTTTAAATAAAAGCACTAAAAATATATACAGATGCTGTGGAGCTGGGTCCAAGTAACATGCTGCTTCTTCCAGTAAAGTGCACGGTTTATTTTTTAATAGCTGCAAGCAGCCAAATTTCTTATCCTGTGCCCTGGGGACACACAGTATAACTGACCACCCACCCTTCTCACTACAACATATTTTGGATTTCAAAACTCTTATCAGATTCCTCCTCAGCCTTCTCTAGGTTCTTTTCAATTTGGCTAAATCTTTCTTGAAGTGTGGTGCTTAAAAATGGATGCAGTATTTTATGTGATGTCTCACCAGTATCAAGTAGTGGAAGAATCACTTCCTATGAATTGGATACAGCACTCCTATTATGATATAAACATAGAAAAATAGGGTTGGAAAGAACTTCTGTAGGTCATCTTGTCCAACTCCCTCCCCAAGGCAGGAACACTTCTGTCTAAACCATCACAGCCAAATGTTACTCACCTGCACTTTAAAATTTCCAAGGATAAAGATTCCAACCCTTCTCTAGCTAATCTGTTGAAGTGCTTATACCACCCTTATAGTTAAAAGTTCTTTCTAGTATCCAATCTTAATATCCTTTGTGACAGTTTCAGACCATTACTCATCCTGTTCTCTATCCCACTACGTTATTAGTTTATTCCAATATTACATTGTTGACTTAAATTGAATATATGATACATGAAAACCTTCATGGGCATGTCCAGACAAGCGCGCACGTGCCTCTTATCCCACCTCAAACCCCTTTGAGACAGGGCAGGAGGCACATGTGGAATGAAAAAATGCAGCCCAGAGCCCCCCCAGCCCCTGCTTCTAGGGTAAATAGAGGCTTTTTTTTTCTTAATTTTTTTTCTTTTTTCTTTTTTAAAGTTATGGTGCCTGGGGTTGGGGTCATGGGCATGTCCAGACAAGCGCGCACGTGCCTCTTATCCCACCTCAAACCCCTTTGAGACAGGGCAGGAGGCACATGTGGAATGAAAAAATGCAGCCCAGAGCCCCCCCAGCCCCTGCTTCTAGGGTAAATAGAGGCTTTTTTTTTCTTAATTTTTTTTCTTTTTTCTTTTTTAAAGTTATGGTGCCTGGGGTTGGGGGGGCATGGTCCAGGTGCAGCAGCAATCGGGGGGGCTGGGATGGGGCATGTGGGCCTTGCAGGGGGTGTGGTAACCCCTGTTGGGGGGGCCATAGCCCCTGTTGGGGGTTCATAGCCCTTGTGTGGGGGCTGTAGCTCCCCAGCTCCATTGTTTTTGCAACCCCCCTGCAGGTACTTGAAGGCTGCTATCAAACCTCCTCTTGGTTGTCTCTTCTCCAGACTAAATAAGCCCAGATCCCTCAGCCTCTCCTCAGAAGCCATGTACCCATGAACCATTTTCACTGCCCTCCGCTGGTCTCTCTCTAAGTTGTCCACATCCTTCCTGTATTGGGGAACACAGTACTCCAGAAGTGGCCTCACCAGTGCCAAATAAGAGGGGGAAAATCACTTCCCTCAATCTGCTGGCAACACACCTACCAATGCATCCCAGTATGCCATTAGCCTTCTTGGCAAAAAGGGCACACTGTTGGCTCATATTCAGCTTATTGTTCACTGTCATCCCCAGGGTCTTTTCTGCAGAGCTGCTGCTTAGCCAGTTGGTTTCCAGCCTGTACTGGTGCATGGGACTGTTCCATCTTAAGTGCAAGACTTTGCACTTGTCCTTGTTGAACCTCATGAGATTTCTTTTGGCCTAATCCTCCAATTTGTCTAGGTCGCTCTGAATCCTAGCCCTACCCTCCAGCGTAGTTACTATTCCCCACAGCTTTGTATTATCTGCAGACTTTGTCCAACTGATCGCTGTCTCTGTCTCACTCTCTGTCTCTCTTTATAGTGGTCTTTTGTTTTACTTGTGGAGGAATATGGATTTTGGGGTATTTTACAGAGTGACTGGGATTTTTTTTATCAGGGATTTTTCAGTTTTCCAATAGGGAACACCAGAATTCCTGCTAGGGAGCCAGTGGCAGAACACTGCCTGCTCAGAGCTGGCACCTTGGACCCAGCTGGCTGTGGCTGACCTCCTGGCCAGATGGGCCAGGAGGACATGCTTTGACAGTTCAAAGCAGGCCAGCACACTGGGTATATCTTCCACGCGATAGCTACCCAGCTGGCAGATGGCACACATGGCAGTAGTGCCACAAAGAGGCCAACTCTGCAGCCACAGCCCACTGGCAGCCGGCCCCAACGGGCAGGGGCCCCTCCTTGGTGG
>NW_005841971.1:1521600-1552090 GCF_000455745.1 Alligator sinensis
ACTCTCAGGGCTGCTTCAGCAGTCCAGCTAGCACAAGGGGTAGTGTCCCCAGGTACCAATTGGCTGGGCCCCAGAAGGTCCTGAGAGCAAGTAGCCCTGAGCTATTTGCCAGGGTGGCTTTCTATACTGCTTAGGACAGCACAGGTGCTGGCCCTGGGCTCTAGCTCCCCCTGGCTGCAGATCGAGGAGGAGTTAGGCAGGGTTATTTTGCCCCAAGTGGCACAATTTGCTTCACAACAAAGTACATGTCCAAGGATGTGCACTGAGGCAAAAAGCCCTGGCTCAAATTTGCACTGCTTCTATTTGAGCTGCTGCAAGCATACATGCTTGCATGTGTGGACGTGCCCCGTGGGTCCTTTTCTTTAGTATTGCAGTCCTGCTAGTTGTTCTCCATTTTGTATTGGGACATTTGATTAGTCCTTTTTAGTGTAGTGTAGTATGGTACTTTGTACTTGTCCTTATTGACTTGTCCTATTTATTTCAAACTGTTTTTCCAATTTATCAAGGCAATATGAATCCTGTTTCTGTCTTCTAAACTATCTGCTTCCCCACCCAACTTTAACATCTGCAAATTTACAAAATATATACTCGTTATCATCCTCCCCTACCATTAACTAAGCTATTGAATGGTACTGGATTCTAGGCAGAACCTGGGAAGCCCCAATTGTACCTCCTCCCAGTTTGACATTTTGTATTCTGAATTGCCTACTTTAACTTGCTAACAAGTAAATGTTAATATTATGCCTTTTTGCTCTTTGCTATTTCTATGGAATAAGTGTTCACAGTTACTCGTACCCTGTACAAAGAAAAACAGTCATCCTAACAACAAACTCTTTGTAATGTGTTCAGATTTCACTCTTGTGATTGAGTCGCTGAAGTAAGTCTGACTGATCTTTTTATGAATATTCCCTTGAATGAGGCATATCCCAGTTAAGCGGTATAGAATGGCTGTTGTAAGTAGCCAATAGCTTATTAAGACTGTGGTTTCATTTGTAGTTCTGCTGGCTGGCTTGGAAATCTGAAACAGGAGTTGCAGTGAACTTGCAAGTCTTTAAGTGTGAGGAAGACAGGCCTGATCTTTGGAATGATTTCTGAACAGCTCATAAACAAAATCTAAGAGCACCTCAGCACTAACACCACCCTGCCACCTACAAGAATTATGACTGGCCAGGGTAAAGTGTATCCACTTAGACTGCTGGAAACTGCTAGAGTGGAGGTGCATTAGGATAAATGGATAAAATTAGGTAACACATTGCTTAAGATGGCTGATTTGTGGGACACACACATATTTCTATTGCTTTTATATTTCAGGAGTGAAGGTGATGTGATCATTAATCAATAATTCTCTTGATAGATTTAAAGGGAAACAGGGGTGGAGTGGGGCAAACAGCATTAAGGCAGAATCTGTGGTGCATGGCTTCCTTAATAAATAAAAGAGCTTGCCACTTATATTGTGCCTTCTATCCAAACAACTCAGAGATTTACAAAGGTACTTAAGTAATGCTAATTTTAAAGAGGGAATTGAGATGTGAACTGCTGTGATCATTCAAAGCCACGCAGAGTCTGTAGCAGGGTCAGGATCAGAGCTCAAGCCTTATATTTTCAAGGTATGTGAGTCTCAACTAGTCCTGTGAACAAGACAAAGGGTGCAGGGCTGGTATGTAGGCTAGAGTGGGTCCACAGGCTGGCCCCATGTGCCGAATCCAGTGTGCTGGGCCTGGCTGGTATGGACGCTACATGCAGCGCATGCCCTGGATTGCCCCCACATGCTGCTTGCAGCACGCACGCTGACTCCAGCCCTGTTTACCACATGTACTGTGCCCTGGCCCATGCACAGTGTGGGGCAGATCTGGGGTGCATGCTGTACATGGCATGCCTTTCTGGTCCAGACTGGCCCTATATGCTGGATCCAGCATAGCCCTTGGGCCTGATCCAGACCAACCCTGGATCCAGTGGACAGAAGTGGTCTGGTGCAGGCAGCACATGCCTTGGACTGCACCAGATCATCACTGCATGTGCCAGCCCCAGCCCCAGCCCCATAAATAACATGGGTCTGGTCTTGGGTGCACACCACATGTGGAACCTGAACCAGACTGGCCCTGAGCTCTGGATCCAGCATGTGCAGGCAGTTTATGGGCCTGATCCAAACCAACCCCGGATCCAGCATGTAGGGCCCACGCACCTTGTGCAGCCCACGTCCCAGACTGGTCCCACATGCTGTGTTCACAGCATGCACAGTTCCACACCCTGCACTGTGTGCAGTGCTTGCCAAACAGGCTCTGTGTGCTGCCTGCAACATATAGGTCTGGGGCCAGCTCATGCTGCACGCAGTGCATGGGACTGGTGGGAGATCCACAGGCAGCACTGCAGGCCGGATGATAGGGTTTCCTAGGCCAGATCCAGCCTGTGGGCCATACCTTTGACACACCTGCCTTAGTTCATGATACCTCTGTTGCATTAGTTAACTTCCTAATAAAACAAACTTATGAAAACTATGAAAAGTGGTCTTTGATTTTTGAGTGCTCAACCTCAGATACCTTGGAGGATGCCTGATTTTTTTCTCTCACACCTATGTTATTTTGGAAAGCACACCTGGTTACATATTAATCATGAAAGTCCACCCATTTCTCAGATCTGTTTCCTAAGATGATAAATCAAATTGCATAATGACTTTGCAAGCAATCAGTAATATTTCAGTGCAAAATGTATTTCTATGAAAGATCTAATTTGCATGCACATGGTATTTGTGTTCATACTTTATATTTACTTTGCCTACATCTGTATGCAAGCATCTAAATGAGAAAATTATGTTTAAATCATAAGGAACATTTTGTTTTTTGAACATTTTGTTTTCATTTTTAAATTCAAAGATTCTTAAAAACCATGTTGTGGTTTAGAAATCCAAAGAGCTAATAACTAAAATAATGTGGGGATAAAGTCTTTCCTCTGCAAAATATTAACCTATGTCAGAAATGATGGTGGACTGCAAGATGCTTGGTATGATTGATGCCTACATTTTGCCTAGCATTTCTATTAAAGGATCGTATCACACCCCAATCCATCTGGTCCATTAGCCTACATGTTCAGGGCAGTGGTGCCAAATGAAAAGTCATTTAAAATGCTGATGGCAGATTATTTTATTGTTTATAATTTCTGACCTTACAGATGCTCTATAAACAAGCGATTTTACCCCTGGAAATCCAAATGTATTGTGTGGACTCTTTTCGGAGTAAATGCATAAAAAGGTCTGACCCAAGAATGAACAAACAAATGAACACACACACACCACTCTCTCTCTCTCTCTCTCTCTCTCTCTCAAAAGCTTGAAACACAGGTCAGGTTCATCTAGTTACTTGCTGTGATGTGTGAATATTTCAGCAATCCTTAGTCAACTTCTATTTTCAGATGGAATCTTCCTGAAAATTAAAATTTAAGAATGTTGCCAAATCTACTAATAAATCTGCCACTTTGATGCGTATAGAAAACCTGTTTCACGTTTAAATTGGTACCAACTTCACCGTTTTAGATTTGGTCACAGTGTTTTTTTGTCAGGGCAGACTAAAATTTAATGTTCTTGATCCTTTTCTCTCTCTTGTCTCCTTCCTTTTAACTTTCTTTTTGTATTTTCAGAGTCAGACTCTGTAAGTGAGATATTTTATGAGTGTCAAAATGGCTATTTCAGTGGGGAGGGTATTGTATAGATTGAGCCTTCTGTTTTATCTAATGTTAAACTTTCAGGGTTTATTTTTTCCCCCAAAAAGCTAAGGTAAGCCCTTGAGTTCACCACTAGACAGAAAGCTGAAAATTCTTGCATCATTTGCTTAGATATGGTTTTATAATATTTGTCTCTAAGTAGTAATTGTTTTTGTCTTCCACGGTGCCATTTGAGTCCACTGTCTCCACAAACATACCAAGTTTCTGATTTTTTTTTTAACTGTGTCAGTTCAGCTTAGTCCTGGTTAGTGTCTCGTATGCCCTTAGGATATTCATCTGATAGCAGACTATCCAGAGCATACAAATGTTTTCCAATTGTGGCTTGGGATATTGGAATTTGTTATAGTGCCAACTCTATCACTGCTATTCCAATATAAGAAGATGGAATGGATGCAAAGTCTGCAAAATTACTGTAGAAGTGAGTTTGTCCAGTTTGCTCCATGATAAAGTTGTGCTGTGAAAAAGCGAATTCTAACTATAATATTTGTCACTTCCTGAACTGTTGTTTTTCTTCATCCCAAGGCCTGGTTCAGGAAAGCATTTTGGCCAACTTTCCTCTATCTCTAAATTCATTGGCTACTTAGGAAAGTTCTGAAATATATGCTTAAGTCTTTGCCTTAATCAGGACCCTGGCCAGCCACCAACTTTCTTTATATGAGACCTCATTTTGCATCATTGCAGCAAATAGGAAATTCGCCATTGATATCAGTAAGAACAAGATCAGATTTATGGTCAGATACCTCTCTCTCCAACCACAGTCTTGTCTCCCATGATTAGTTCTTTCTTACCTGTCACAATTTGGATCATGCTGTTAGCAAATGAACCACATTAAATTAGTGTTAGCAGAACCCTTTTTAGACATGCATTTAATTTTTTTAAAATTTACTTTCTACATCAGTAAAATTTCAGACAGGACCTACATGTTAAGTTGTGTTACTTGCAATGAATATGACACAAGGATAAGTTTAAATGTCTGGTAGGATTTCACAGATTGTAGAGGGTGTGAATTAAATGTATATTTTGGAAAGTGTTTTTCCCAAGGAATAACATCAAGGACCAAATTCATTGAGTTCTACCAGGGATTAATTGAGCTTTTATGTTAAGAACCTGGGGACAACTTCTCATTGGTTTGGTGTCTGCTTTGAAGATGAAAATGTATGAGAGTGATTCTACAGAGTTTACAAATCACCAGAGTGTGTGTGAATATAGTTCTGAAGTAGTCTGCTGCCACTGTATTAAATTTCAGGTCCTGCTCTATATATAAAAGCAGTGAATATTTATAATGTCATGTTTTCGCATACGTTTCCCTGACTGCTGTGTATCTCAAGCATCATTTCAATATGCAGGATCTGAAAAAAATGGGGAGGGTGAGGTAGTGGGGGATGTTTGATGTGCAAATTATGGAGCCCTAATTTTGTAGCTACACGGGTTCTAGCTTTTTAGCAGCAATGAAGTGGATGGGGGTGTGTAAACTGAGAATTATCTAGAACTGACAATCTGTTATATTCCTGTTGAGAGGTTTCAATGATAAAAGGTTAGCCAACCTGACCCCTGGATGACAATGGAAATCGTAAAAACATGCGCTAGTAGATCTGTAACCTTATTCCAGTTATAGGCAATAGCTCATCATACAAACTTGTACATTCCTTATGAAATCTTCAACAATAAACATTGTGAAAAGATTACATAAAGTTATAGTGGTTTCTGTCAGGAAAAGAAGGGTGATGGTTGTGAACAGTTCAGCCTGTGGCAATTTTCTGCTTTTTTAGACCTGAGATTGATGTTTATAGATAGTTTTTTAGATAGGCAATTTCATTTGATGTTAGTAATCTCATCTATTTGGATGTATAGGAGATGCTCAGGAAGGACAAGGACGTTCTTAAATGTTTTCAAAAGCTTTTCTCCTTTTGTTTGTTGTAAACTTTTTCCAAATCTGCCCAAAAATCTATTTTGTAGGTAGGTAACATCCTCTCTAGTGATCAGAAAAATGGCAGTTTAGTATGAATATGACATTCTAACTTATCATTTCATAATGCAAAATACAGAACATGATACAGTTGCACTGCATCTTCTTATTGTTTGTTTTGAAGAGGAAACTTTAAGATTTGTAAAAACTGAATAAATTGTCATCTTTCTATCAAAAAGCTAAAATTAGGAAAGTTCAATGGAATCAAACTTGCTAAGATTATCCATTTTCACTGAAATGGTTACTGTTCAAAGCAGTCTGAAAATTGAAGCTTTTTGAGTTGCATTGTATTTTTTTTTTTGCTGTTGTTTTCTTATTTGTAGTCTGATCAAGCATTGCTCATAGATTAAACACTTCCAACTTTTGTATCCAATTAAGTCACTCTTGGTGCCCTTCTACACGTGAAGGTAAAGGCGCAATAGGCTTTAATGCGTGATCCACATGGCAGGAAGCACAGTTGTGTGGATCATGCATAAGATCCCGTTGTGCCTTATTGCTGGTGCTGCAATCTCCCAGCCACGGGTGTGCATGGGGCGCCCCACAGCTGAGAAATCACAGCAACTGTGGTCTCCTGTGGTCTGTGTGGGACCCCTCAGCTGGGAGCACCAGTCAGCTGACAGAGCTCCCTGCCATAAGGGCCCCTGACCACACGTTCAATTAAGCATGTGATAGGAAACAGCTACAAAGTTAGGCATATTTTGTGGAAAAGTTTTGTAACTTATTCCTCTTTTTATCATGCAGTTGATTGGACACGTGGCCAGGTGACTACTTAAGTTATGATGAACCATTGAATTATGTCTTAAATGTAATGCGAGATGGGGCCTTATATTGAGTAAAACTTTACTCTGTGATACTACCGTTATCTTGAGGAGTTAGCTTCAGCAAGAGGGCATTCTGCCTCTCCAAGTGTTGGGACCAATTATCATACACACCTGTAAAAGGCTGAGAGACGTGCAGAAGGGAGACACCCCTACAGTAGATTCTGAAACAAGGGGCTTCAAAGGGTAATGAGGCTAGGTAGGCAGAAAAATGTTCAGTCTTGTCTTTGTGATAGTGCAGTGGTTTTCAATCATTTTTTTAGACTCAAGGTACCTGTCTGTAGACTCAAAGCACCCTTCGTAAAATGTCAGTTCTTAGTTTTCACTCAGTTTTTGACTACAGAAAAAAAACAGAGTAATTATTCTGTTGCAAATAACTCAGAAAGACCACAAGTCAGAATGTTTCTAACACTATGGATTTCATTTTGAAAACTCTGGTTTTATCTTCTGAATTGTATTTGCACACCTAACAGTGCTAACATGGCATGGCACTCCATGGCAGTCTTGAAAGCATGTCAAGGCATCCTAGGGTGTCATGGCATCCTGGTTGAGAATCACTGTGTTAGTGAATGAGAAAACTGACCACCGGAAGAGTCAGAGCATGGCAATGAGTCCTTTTCAAATGGGGGACATAGGCCAGTTGTCTTATATATAGGCAAGCAGCTGCTGACAGCTTCCAAATCAAAGAAAAATGCAGCATAATTATTGTTGGCTTGTTTTCTTCTTCAAAAGTCAAAAGTAAGACCATGCATAGACCTACATAATGTATTTGAAAATTCTACTTAGAAAGTTGCCCACAAGCATAAATGTTTGTAAGTCAGCACTAATAATACATCTCAGGGAGTACACTTAACATAACTAGGCCTCTTAAGTTTGCTTCTTGTAACCAAATTTGTTTTTAACTTTTGTTACTAAGTAGCCAAACTCACCCAAACATACTGAGACATTACAATTTGGATCCATTTCTTGTCATTACTACTAATGATCTGAAATGGGTTGTACTTTCTTCCTAGTCACAGTGAAAAAGACTATGGTGTAGTCTTTATGCATGTTGGATACGTGCATAACTTGCTTAATTGAATAATAGGATTCTGGTTGCAGTCTTTTGCCTCTGGCTTTACATTATAACAAACATCAGTTATCTTTCTTTATAAGGTTAAGTGCCTAAACTGGTTAAGTATCTGAGAACTCTGCAACTAAACAGTCTACTTTTTAAGTGTAATTGTATTCTATTTAACTGCATAATTGGTGAAAGTTCATATGAGCCATCAATTTCAAAGTTTCTGAGGCATCTCTGAACTAGTAGGTCCTGCCAGTTTCAAGGCTGTGATTAGAAGCACTCTGAGAAATGAGACAAGGAGTGTTAATGAGGTGCAGAAAGCTTTCTCATGTGGTTCCTGTAGTTAATAAGCACTGCTTATATTGAATTTGGGTAAGTGCATAACCTGAGGCTACACCCTTAAACAGACTTTATTGTAATATGCAAAGAATGGCAATGCTAAACATTAAATCAAGCATGTTACTATTTTCCACATAAATTTGTCCTCAACTATGATCTACTTTTTCACTTCTATCAGTGTACAAAAGTGTTTTTTACTGAACAAGTATAAAAACTTGTTTAATTTGAATCTTTATTTTTTAATACCAAAAGATTAAGTTCTTTAGATTGAAGCATCAAGTGTACATAGTTGTATTATTTTCCTTAATAGCTAGAATAAGATCTACAGAAAAATTACAATATAAGCAACTTGACTGTTTATTTTCAAAATATAATGAAGATATAATTTTAGTTCTCTTCATATCCAGTTATGATAAAAATATACATCTTAAAACCCCTGTCATTTCTCCCTTTTTCAGTTATTTATGTTTGAAAGCCCTTCTTACAAAATATGGAAGAACATCACTTTCAATGTATTCCTTCCTTAAATTAAACTAGTCACGCTGTTATGTTTCTAAAAGAAACAGGTTTTTCTATGAATGTGTTTTCAGAGAAGAGAATCGCTTGCCAAGGGAATTACATTTGGGATTGGAAAGTGCTTCATAGTAGCATAGAAGCCACTAGCTTTTTTTCCTCTAACCTGTAGGCAACTCACCATTGCCTACAAGGAAATGTCTAAACGTAAAGTAGCTGGAACAAAAGGTAGATGCAATGATTTGCTTCTGGACATTAAATATATAAATATTCCTTTAAGATTCACTGAAAAGCTGCCTTGTTGATTACTATAGATGGATACTATTAAAAACTCCTTTGTGAACCAATAGGCCTTTTTTTTTTTTCTTATATGCTTCTAAAATAATAGAATCTAACAACCTTCCTTTTACTGAAGAGTATGACATGTACAAGGAGACATAGAGAAGGTGGGGCTGGAAAGGACCTCCAGAGGTCCTTTAGTTCAGCACCTTGCCTGAGACACGATTATCCCTATCCAAACCCTAACACAACATAGACCTAACACCCTAACCTGCCACTCACACAGCAGGGGAACCATGGCAGCCAATGTCCTATTTCTATAAAATGTTGCACTTAAGAAGTCCCGGGTAGAGGGCCATGCCCCTTGCTACAGAGGAAAGTAAAACCCACCACAGTCCATCCCAATCTGACCATGAGGCAAAATTCCTTCTTGACCCCAAATATGGCAATTGGTCTGACCCTGAGCGGTGGGGCAAGACCCTCCAGCCCGGAACCTTGGTTTTGGCCCCAGCAGGAGACTGGCACACTCCAGTTGAAGTTGCCAGCCTTGGCTATAGCCAGCACCCATTGGGAAGGTTGAAAAAACACCCTGATGCATACAACAGAAAAAAGTGGGCGGGGGCAGGAGCAACCAACAAAGCCTGGAAGTATGAGAAATACCCATGATAGAAAATAGGCATAGCCATGCCCAAATCATCCCTGACCAGTGGCTACCTAACCTCTTCTTGAACACCGCCAGTGATGGAGAGTTCACATCTTCCTTATGCAGTCTATTCCACTGCCTCATTGTTCTAAGAGGGAGGAAGTTTTTTGAGACATCCAATCTAAACTTACTTTGCTGCAACTTCAGGCCATTGGTTCATATCCTCCTCTCTGCAGCAAGAGATAAAAGGTGCTTTCCCTCTTCTCTATGGCAGCCCTTTAAGTATTTGAAGACTGCTATCATGTCCCCTCTTAAGCGCCTTTTCTGGAAGCTGAATATGCCTACCTCCTTCAGCCTCTCCTGATCTGACTTGCCTCATGAATTAAATCCAAGTGCACCTTATTGCCAGTGTAGGGCACTTTGGTCAATCCTGGGCTTGCTCTGCATCAGCAAGAAGCAGGCACCCATAGCTGGGAGGTCCTCTTTGCTGAGAGGGCTCCCAGCCATGGTGGTCACACACAGCCAATGAGGCACAGCTGGGACCCGTAGCCCTCTCAGCTGCGGAGTCTCTTGGTCCAGGCTCTGCATGAGGCACAACCTGGACGGGGAACCCATGTGGGCCCAGGGGTTTCATACACCCCTGAGCCTTGGGGATCATGGTAGTCACAATTTCCGGGGCTCAGGTTTTTCACGCTGGGCACTGTGCACCCTGCAGTTGGGAGACCTGTCAGCTAAGGGGGCTCCCAGCCACAGGGAACACATGCAAATTATAGCAAGGAGCTATAAAGTTAGTACACATCTTTTAGGTCTGTCTTTATAGCTGGTTGGAGCTTTTTATCATGTGATAGCTACTTTGCATGTGTAGCTGGTCTCAAGGTAATTGCACAATTAACAGGTTAATTGTGTGATACCTGTAATATGGAGGCCTGAATTCATCTGAAGTGTAGGCAGCTGTTCAGTAGTTGATCCATCAGTTGTCATCACCATGTTATGTGCTATTTCAGTTAGATTGGCTCTGAGATAAGTTACTTTGTCTTCACTACAGAGTTAACTCATCTATGCTCAAGTCAATTCCTGGCTGTGTAGCCTCACTTGAATGAGAGAGTCCACTGTTAAATAATACACGAGCTGAATGAAGCAGTTATTTTTATCAACTAACAAGGTATACTATATCCCCTGGCAGGCCAGAACATGGGGTTTAAAAGCGGCAGCACTCTCAAGCGTTTTGGGTTTGTAGGCAGGACTCAAGTTAGAAGCAACATTCATGTAACAACCAGAATTAACTGCAGGTAAGACAAGTCCTTAGATAACATGATGCTTAAAGTGATGGTAACAGCAGCTTTTACTGGGGCTTTCAAGGTGTTAACACTGGTAGAGATGAAATGGCAAAATATTTTAAATGTGTACCTACTATATATAGAATGAGAAGAGTAAAATTAGTTTACAGTCAGAATGAAGAACATGATTATGTTAAAAAATCACATACTTGGTAGGTGTAACTCACAGAAAGAATTGGGTGAAATTGTTTATTTTGTATTGCCACCATTATTTTTTAATAAGATATTTATTATAGCATAGAAATCTCTCCTAGTACAAAAACTACAAGAGCTCCACCTTGACTAATAAATATTTGTGGATGAGAATCAAAGCTGTCATTGACTTCAGTGGTGCAGGGTCAAACACACAGAAGTCCATTTTCCACTATTTTTCCTTCTGCCAGCAGAGGAAGAATGTATGATGGCTGTATACATACTTTCAAATGATCTGAGCGAATTCTCCCAGGTATGTTCTTATGGCAGAAAAACTTACCTGGTAATACCTAAACAGACATTTGGGTGCTGAGTCCTTGAAGAGCAGAGGAGAACCTGCAGTGCTGACAATGTTCAGACAGGGGGACCCTGTGCACACATCTCAGTATGTTCTGCAGGTTCCCTCAGTCTGCCCAGAACCAGAATGGTAGTGGGCATAGGGAGGCCCTGATTGGCTGACCCAGGCTGCTCAGAGTTAGTCTGTGTCTCCCTGCAACACAGTGTGGGATTGTGAAGCATGTATGTTTTGGCTGTCTTGCTCAGCTGCAGCAGCAGAGTTCAGTGAGCAACATGCTGCCTCCCTGGGTGGGGAGGTGTGATACAGGAGAAAAGCACTCTGTAATGCTGGAGGACTGTGGTGTGGCTTCTTTCAAAAGAGTAAATATTTGTACACAGTCTGCCAGGAGAAATTCTCCTGGGAGTGATATAACCCAGGTTGTTCCCCAGTTATTTTTCAGCTGGAGTATCCATTTTTGCTCTGGGAGAAAAATCCTGAACATCTGTACACTTGTGGTTTCTCCTGGGAGAGCAGTGACCCTCCTTGGGAGAAAATTAATGTCTGTATGTGGTCACCGTCTATGAAACTAGCATTTCAAAGGAGGTCACTGTTGTACAGGAGTAGCAGCATCAAAGCAAATGAAGGGTTACACATGCTTTACAATCAGTCTTTGTGAAAGAGAGCTATTGTATTTGTGACCTGGGTAATTGAGAAATAGGGCTTGAAATGAGAGGAGTCTCCACAGCCTTTTCATTATTTCTGGGCTCACCCAGGGGTTGGATTTTGTAATATTAGTTTGCGTAGTTCTTTATATTTTTACCCCTAATAATTTCTGTATAAACATCATTGGGAAGATGAATTCAAATGAAACCTAATAAATCTGACAGAAAAATGTTGTGTAACACATACATATAGATGGCAATGACTCCTTAGCTTAAGTCTCCCATGGCTTTTTTATTACCATATTTTTAAATGTTTGGGTTTTTTGCTTTCCTAAATTTTGCGTACTAGATTTTCATTAATGTAGAAAGCGATACATAATTCTTTGTGGAGAATTCTTTAGTCACACATGATTGAAAAGTTCAGAAAGATCAAAGACAGCTTTGAGGCAGGCTTGAGAGTATATTTCATGTAAAATCTTCAGCTCCCTGCATTTTGAAAGTATATATTTTTTCAATTTGACATCTACCTTATAGAAAAATGAGACATTTTAGAATATTAAACAAGAGCATTTTATGAATGTTGCCATTCTAGAAGTCCAGAGTGGTGTGAGTATTAGTCCCAACTGAAATAATTCTGACATTTTCTGTTCATTAAGTGGAAGACAATGTCATGCAATAATTATTTTCACCTGGCCTCTGTGGGTTACAGGTATTGCACAATTAACTGCTTAATAGCACAATTACCTTGAGACAAACTACACATGAAAAGTAACTGTCATGCCATTCTTCTCCTTCTCATGTCTCTACACCACATTTGACCATTTTGTTATGGAAGTTTGTGCTCATTTTTTGTACTTTGCAAGGTCTTTCATTGTACACGTGCCTTCAAGCAGTAGGCATTGCAGCAGGTGTTGCGTAATCTGAGGCTCTGTGCCACAGTAGAAACGTTAACGTTGCAACCCCTGTCTAGTAATACCTGGTAATACCTGAAAATTCTGCTAACATTTCAAACCACAATTGTGACCTCACAATTTGATCAACTACCATGCCATAAAAAAGTCCAACCATCTTTTGTATATTAATTTTATAGCTGGTTGCCACTAAGCTTAACTGAGAACCCCAAGGTGCACCATGCCCAGCCGGGGCTGGGAGTCCCACAATTGAGGGGACTCTCCACCCCAGCAGATGCCAGTTCTGGGTCCCAGAGGTACTCCCCAGATGCCAGGACCCAGAGTCCTGCAGCTGTGGAGGCTGAGTCCCTGCAGTGTGCTTCCTGGTGCTGGGATCCACAGGGATCCAGCAGTCACAGGCCATGCCTGTGATTCTCCCAGCCCTAGGGGTGTGTGGGGTGCCCTTGTGGCTGGAAGTCCCTTGACTGAGGTGGCTCCCAGACGTGGGAGCTTGCTTTTTGTCAGTGCAGGGGGAGCCCAGGATTGGGCTTCTCTTGCACCAGCAGTATGCACCAGCACAATGGAATTTATTGCATGATCTTACAATCATGCCTTGTGCGATGCACATGTGACATGACGGAGTCATGATTGTGTGGACCATGCATTAGATTCCATCGTGCCTTTACCTAGGGCCCGAAATTACACATAAACCAGTATAAGTGATCGGAAACCAGTTCAAATCTTGTAACACAACAGAAATTCAGTGCACATAAACCTCTTACAAAATGGCCAAAACCAGTTTAAGAAACCTGAATGGATGTAGTATCAGACTTAATTGATTTAGGTTAAATCGGTTTATTACAGTTCTGTCCCAGATCCCATCCAGGTTCAAGTTAACTCACAGTCCTCCAGCATCCCAGGATGCTTTGCATTTCCCCCTGCAAACCTCCCCCCTCCTCTCAGGGTGGGCAGGCTCCCCTTGGCCCAAGCTGTGTGCTCCAGCTGAGCAGGGAAGCGTACTCTAGTGTCCCCCAGCTTCTGGCCTGGGCCACTGCAGAAATGTGACTGCATTTCCAGAATCAAAAGTGAATGTCTGTTCACTTGCTTATTGGTTCAGTCTAGGCAGTTTAGACGAACCTGCAAAGATTGAATTGATTCACCTTTGGGCTTTTTGACTGTTAGTACTTAGCACCTATGCCTTGGTGGAATCAAAGTTTTGAAGGGCATGGTAATGGGATGGGATCAAAATGGATAAAATAGAGCAAGATTGTTGGCTTTTTAAAAATTTCAGTAAGGTTTTGTATTCATTAGGCCTTCACTGAAAAATATGTGACACTAAAGAAATTGGTGTGTGAGACATGTATGAAGACTTGAATTCAGTGCAAAGGGAAATCCTTGCATGTCAGTAAAGGAAAGGAAAGGAAAGTTTCCTGTACCATTAGTACAGAAAGAGATTGACTACAACATATATTTGGTAAAGAGGTGAAAAATTAGATGTGATCTGGGAGGAAAAAGCTCCTTAGTTTATATATGCTTGGACAAGGATTATAACATGCCAGGGCGTGAATAGAGTGATTACACTACAGGCAGTATAGGATTTGGCACATTCATTAGTGTGTGTGTATGACATGCAGGAGGAAGACATAAAAATAATACAATGCCCTGAAGGTTGATACAGATGCTGCAGGAGAATGTCAGTATTCTTGTTTCACAGCAGACATCCCAACCAGTATCTTTTTTAAATACAAGGTTTATGTTCATTAATAACAACACCCCTGCTTCTGAAAGTGTGCTGGTTTTGAACTGTATTAATACATATTTCTTGGTAGTTAAAATAAACAGTTGTAAAAGCAATAAGTAAGTGAAAGCCAAGACGACTGATAAATAATAGTAAATTAGAAAGCACCAGCTTTCTGTAAATGCTGTACTTGGAAAGAAAGGCTATAATGGATCATAGCTGATTAGAAAGTTTGCAGTTGTGCAAACTCTCTGTCATTAAGTATATTCATATTTTTCTCTAAAATCAATTTCCAAACTTTATAAAACCCCCAAAACTTTGTCTATCTGGGTTTTTTTTTAATTTACAGCATGTTTTGTTAGATTCACACATATAAATCAGGCCCAATCTTTCAGGGCATTGTATACAAAAATGGCAAGAAAGCACAGGATGATAAACGATAATAGTCTTGCTTGCATTGAATTAGTGTTCTGTACTTAAGCTCGCCAAGTATAATTCACAGGCCATTACTTGAAGCAAGTGTCAATAAAGTGCAGTGACTAATAGGGCATAAGGCAATTTAGGGCATTCTGGAGCCTGTTAGTTGCTTTATTTAATATGCTCATTGTCACCCTGTTGACATATGTATTGTACTCATTTGCACATGTTAATTTCCATTGTAGTATAACTTAGAGTGTAACTGATATCTTTTTATGCAACTTTCACCCAGTGTATGTCACTGCAGGTGATGGTCCAAAGATTTCAATAGGAATTGCACTTAAAAGTAGTAGTAATAATAATAAGGCTACCTGTGTTATCAAGGTACCAGTTTGTCAATTTTGTAATAAGTGGTTTCCAACCTGAAGAGTTTCAGATCTCAATAGATGAGACAAGCAGGAGATATAAACAAGGTAGTATTATTATTGCCATCTTACACAGGTATGGAAAGTGATGTATGCTTCAGGTTTCAAAATTCCTACATTATTGCAACTCATAGGTTTGCTGATCCATATGGGTGGGTTACCTGAACCTTCTACCATGCAAGGGAGATACAAGTGAGTAATCTATACTACTGGTTGGGTCATCTGGTTGAGACTGAGCCAGAACATCTTCTGCAACCTATATTTGCTTATTATACAGGATACTGGGGCCACTGGATCTGCTTTACGTTAAACAACAATCCCCAGACAACTCCAATGGTGACCTTCTAAACTATTTGTTTTGTGGCTGGCTTAGATTTCTGAAAAAAAGTAAAATTTGCACAGACACCCTTAATGGTTCTTTTGCTAACTGATCCTGCACAGGCTGTTGGTGGGTTATAAGTGCAGTAGAGAGAGATACACTGACTCCCCACCTCATGAGTATATTTCACCGTAAGAGTTCAATTAGAGAAATATTAGAACGGTGCCAGATATTGGCCATGATCTTGTACTTTGAGAAATGGCCAAGGCTGACTACCATGCTGTTCATATCAGCAAGTGCAAGTCCTACTGAGAAGCCTTTCCTATATGACAAATACCTCATTATTTCTGAAATATCAGAGATGTGAGGAAGGGGTTAGTGAGTCAATAGGGAAATAGTTATTTTTATTCATGTTGTGCATTTTGCAATAGCCAGCTGCACATATTGGGCTCTCTCCAGTTTTCTGCTCCAGCTAACTGGCTAGCAACAGGTACCCTGTGTGTGTTGAAGAAACGTCCAACTCCAGATTCACTGGTTGAAGGAAGAATTTCTAATAAACCAGGCAAAGAAATGAGATCCAATTTTAGGTCAGACTTGTCCTTTGGGACAGGTAGGAACTCCCATCTATATGTTTGGTTTCTCCTACTTCTCTTTTATTTGTAGTGTCATGAGATATTTTGAGTGGAGCCTTACTTGCGTTCTAAACCAGG
The DNA here is from genome assembly GCF_000455745.1 of Alligator sinensis. Classification (NCBI taxonomy): domain Eukaryota; kingdom Metazoa; phylum Chordata; order Crocodylia; family Alligatoridae; genus Alligator; species Alligator sinensis. The sequence goes on from NW_005841971.1 coordinate 1,537,900, forward strand.
TGAAGTCAGACTTAAGTTTGTCTTCATGCTTGTTTTTTACTCCCTTATTAAACACCATTGAGTTAGATGTTAAGCTGATATATTATTGGCATAGCTCTGTTGACTGCACACTGATCTGTAGCAGCTGAGGCTATAGGCTATACAATAAACTGTTGGGCCATATGAAATCAAGCACAACCTGTACTTTGACCATTTAGTTCACCTCTCTGGAACTGATTCTAACATCTGAAATCTGTAAATAAATTCAAAGAAAGTTGATGGCAGTATGCCAACTTTTCCTTAGAAAATAACAAGAAGTGGAGATAAAGATTAAGCAGATATGAATATCAGTACTGTGAGTTGGTTTGGTGTGGTGAGTCATTAATACTAATGGAGGTTAAAAATACTGATTTGTTACAAACTTTGTAGCACTACTTTGGCTTGTCTGTTACTGTCACTGTCCTTCTCTTCCTCCTCATCATAAGATTATTGAATTTCCAGCTGTTACAGTAGTGTTTAGAATGTCACTAGTCCAGCAGGTTGTGGATTTTCTTTTCAAACGTCTATATTATTGGATAAAATGTCAAATATCCAGTTTTTAGAGTCTAAACTTCCTGAAGTAGAAATGCAACTTTTAAAAAGATAGGTTTTTTTTTTCAGTGGTCATGTGAAACAATGCCATGTGAGTTCCTAAATGGCTTTTAACTGCAAATATGCAATCTAAATATGTGGTTGCATTTGTTTATGTGTATCTCTATTATAAATGTTAACTCGAACTGAACCGTTTAACGTGCTTAATCCATTGCAGATGTAATGGTCAGTGAACTATTTCTGTAAACCACTTCAGTTGGCATTCTGAGCTTCCTTTAGTATTGATTCAATTTTGGCCAACTACTCAAACTTTAACCAGAATAAACTGGTGCCAGACTATGTTTCAATGACATGTATTCCTCGGAAACCCCATACAATTGCAGATTTCTCCAGCCTGTATGACCACTTTGTAACTAATTAGACTAGACGTGGCACTAAAGAGAAACCACAAACACAGCAGTGTGCCCTGATAGATATTAATAGAGTCCAGCTTCTTAACAAAGTGAACAATTGCCCAAATAATGATTTCCTGCTGCAGACTTGTTATGCTTTGTTTGTTAAATCCTATTTTCCTTCCTACTTTCCTGTTGACTGCAGCAGAATTGAATTTTGTTCAACCCATCTCTCACTGGGTCAGCAAAACTCTTCACCTTTGTGAAAGAAAAAAATAACTCATTGAAGGCTGCCTCTTTACAGGCATAGTTTACCAGTACACTTCGCTTCCAACCACTGGCAAATATAAGGGGTGAATGGTGTGTTTTATGAAATGTGGGAGAAATGAGAAAGTAGCATACAGGTCATTAAACAAAGCCAAATTTCACTGGACCATAGTTTGGTTTATTTTCGATTCCAAACACTTTGTTAAGAAAGAAGTAGCTATTCATTCTTGTTTGTGGCTGCTCATTGCTTTTGATATTAAACAAAAAGTTGTGCTCAGTGCATATGAGGTAATATTTTTAGTGGTTGATAACATACATATCACTACAAGAAGTGAGACTATCATGGAGGTCACTCCCATGCAATAGTATATTTCATTTAAGAGAACTGGAGCATCTTTTCTGGTTCTGAATGATGTTAAAAGATGTCTGTCACCCTTCTTTTTAGTGGTGGACTGAGAGAACAATAATGTGTTTACATTTTAATAGTTGTAACCAATGTAATCAATGTCCAACACACACAAATTTGATGGCACTGCCCTTGTTAGTGGTTTAGTATTTCATAGTTGGAAGTCCACACAGCTTTGTGGCATTTGGAATTAGTGTTTTGGACAGTTGAACAAGGTATCTCATGCAACATCTTACGTGTAAATACAGGAAAGTGAAAGGTCAGAAAGAGATGTTTTTGATCCAGAATATTCAATCAGAGTTTTAGAATTTGTAATGAACTTCTCTTTCATAACGAAATTCATGGGTCAGATTTTCAGCATATGAAAAACAGCTTGTTGAGCAGTTTGATTCAGTACAAAATGATGTGACCAATAGGCTAGTGTCACTGAAAATGGGGCTAGCTTATTGGCATGATTACCAGCACAAGAAGTATTATGCTATATTTTTGTCATTTCTAATTTACCTTGGTTGTCTCTTTTTTTCACTTTGAACTGTCCTTAAAATCTGTTTCCGAATATAGTACACTAAACCAATAGCAAATACTTCAAACTGGTGTTTTAAAAGTTCATATTAAAATAAGATTTTTTATGGAAAAGGGAAGATCCCTCTTTTAAGGCAGTCAGATTGTGTTGAAACGAGTAGTCTCTTTGCTATCCTTTAGAAAAAGTTTAACTTCCCAGTCTTAAAATCTACACAGAGGCATCTGCATCATATTCACATTTTATCAGTTTTTGCAATATTTCTTGAGTTCTTTCATCTGTTAAGATTCTATAGCTTGAGCCTTCTGCTAGGAAAAAGGTTTGAGAAACATAACAAAGGAAAAGTCACTTATTATGTAGCAGAAGAAAGTCTAAAGCTAAGCCTCCTAAAATTGCTTTCAATATGGTGGTAGTTGCAGATGCCGTTGAAATAGCAGTGGCATGCTTCCTGTAGCCTTCATTAACCTTTGAAAGATTAAACAACATGTGGTTGTTTTTTTCTGAAAGCTTGGATGAAAAGTATTCCCCATTGCATAAACTTGCTCACCTGTGAATTAATTAAAAGTTATTTTCAGTGCATCTCAGATTTAAAAAAAAAATTTTCATTTCCTTACTGAATGACATGGTTTAGATGTTCAGTCATTATCTTTCTCTGCAGGCATGTACAGGTTTCTAGAGCAGGCTGCTGTTCTTATGGTGAAAACTATTGTTATTTAGATGGTGTCTGTGAATTATTTTGTGCTCTTGCCACAATACCATGAAAATATCATGCTGTGCAATGCTTTATAAACTTGAAAACATCATGCAGTCTAGAAGTTAAGATGACATATGCCTCATTTTCTGTAAAGCAGGTAGGTATTTGTGTATGTCCGCGGAGGGTGGGAGGGAGTATCTCAAAAATGAAAATCTCACGTGTCCTACTGCAGTACTGTATCTTTTAGTATATGAACCATATCCCGCTGCACCCTTTGTTCCTCCCTCCTATCCCAAAAGGAGGTTTAAAATTAAGGTACATCTTGTATACCAAAACAATGTATTGAAAAACAGCTGAAATCATCATAATAAAAACCGGCCGCAATTCAATCAAATTTATGATAAAGATTTTTCCCCACAATTTTATCCTTTTTGCTAATGTGCTTTATAAGTACATGTTATACTCCAGAAAATACAATAGGATCTGCAAGGGACTTGCCCAAATATATTGGGATCCTGGGCATCTAGTAGCTACCTAACTGCCACAGGATTTTTAGAGTCTTTTATTGATTTTCAGCTTTAGCATTATCTCTTATAGACATTAATCTTCACAGTACTTCCATAGATTGAGTAACCATTATCATCACTAGTAAAAAATTAAGGCAGAGAGATTAAATAAACTGAATAACCTTAAAGAGGGACTCTATCCTAAGTGCAGACTTCCTTTGATTTCTGTTCCACTCTTAGCCCACTCTGTCATTGCGTTCTTGAGTGATCCCTCACTATGGCCAGCAATCATACACTCTGCTCAGCACAGAAAATCAGCTCAGCTACAAACAGTTGCTGGGCGAGAGAACTTGCAGAAGCACTGAATTACTGCCCCTCAACTACAGGAACTTAAATTAGCCCTGATATTTCATATTCTTATTATTCACTGACCACGGGGCTGACTTGGCTAGCAGTTCTTTGTCATCATGTTCCCTTCTCCAAAGGATTTACTTTACATGGGAGATTTACTTTCACATTGATTATATGCTTCCAGAGTGAGTCAGCTGCCCCCACTCCCTACTGGAATATACTGCTGATTTTATTAGTACCAAGAGTGGGCACTCAATGACCCAAATGTCAGTTTTGGATTAACTCATTGTCTGAAGCCTCAGATTCAAATATTAGGAGGGTTTGTTCAGGTTTTTGTTCTCTAAGGTAATAAAATTGAGTACCCTTCCAATTTTTATATTCCTTTTATAGTTGAGATCCTAAAAATATTCTGGATTGATCGTAAAAATTACTATTCACAGATGAATGGGTTTGCCATAAAGTCCTGCCCCAAATGGTTGTGCCATTCTGTCTGTATATTGTGTCCATGCACTAAATGCTTTTCTTTCCACCTCTGAGTGATATATTTCACTTATGGAATTTGTATGCATAAATGGGCTTAATTTGATCTTGCTTATTGCTGTGTAACTGAAGAGGAGGATCTGGGAAAGTGTGGGTCCCTTACTGAATGGGGGAGGCAACCTTGTGACAGATGATGCAGAAAAGGATGAAATGTTCAATGCCTTCTTCACCTCAGTATTCACAGGCAAGGTCAGCTCCCAGACTACTGCACGAGACAGCACAGTTTGGGGAGGAGGTGAGCAACTGACAGTGGTGAAAGAACAAGTTAGGGACCTGTTTAGAAAAGCTGGATGTGCACAAGTCCATAGGGACCTATTTAGAAAAGCTGGATGTGTACAAGTCCATAGGGCTGGATGGGAAGCACCCAAGGGTGCTGAGGGTGTTGGCTGATGTGATTGCAAAACCATTGGCCATCATCTTTGCAAACTCATAGTAATCAGGAGAGGTCCCTGATGATTGGAAAAGGACAAATATAGTGCCCATATTTAAGAAAGGGAAGAAGGAGGATCCAGGGAACTATATCCCAGTCAGCCTCACCTCAGTTCCTGGAAAAATAATGGAGCAGATCCTCAAGGAATCCATTCCTAAGCACTTGCAGGAGAAAAGGGTGACTAGGAACAGTCAGCATGGATTCACCAGGGGCAAGTCATGCCTGATCAACCTGATTGCCTTCTATGATGAGATGACTGGCTCTGTGGATGCGGGAAGACCGGTGGATGTGGTGTACCTTGTTTGATTTTATTAAGGCTTTTGATACGGTCTCCCACAGCATTCTTGCAGGCAACCTAAGAAAGTATGGGCTGGATGAATGGACTGTAAGGTGGATAGAAAACTGGCTGGACCATAAGGCTCAGAGAATAGTAATCAATGGCTCAATGTCTAGTTTGGAGCAGGTATCAAATGGAGTGCTCCAGAGGTTGGTCCTGGTGCCGGTTTTGTTAAATGTCTTCGTCAGCGACCTGGAAGATGGCATAGAGTACATCCTCAGCAAGTTTGCAGATAACACCAAACTGGGGGAAGTAGTAGATACGCTGGAAGGTAGGGCTAGGATTTAGAGTGACCTAGACAAATTAGAGGATTGGGTCAAAAGAAGTCTCTTGAGGTTCAACAAGGACAAGTGCGAAGTCCTGGACTTTGGATGGCACAATCCCATGCACCAGTACAGGCTGGGGACTGACTGGCTGGGCAGCAGCTCTGCCGAAAAGGACCTGGGGGTTACAGTGAAGCTGTAGCTGCAGCTGAAGCTGTAAGCTGAAGCTGAAGATGAGCCATCAATGTGCCCTTGTTGCCGAGAAGACTAATGGCTGCATTGGTAGGTGTTTTGCCAGTTGGTCAAGGGAAGTGATTATTCCCCTCTATTCAACACTGGTGAGGCCATATCTGGAGAACTGTATTCAATTTGCCCCCCTAACTACAGAAAGGGCATGGACAAATTGGAGCGAATCCAGTGGAGGTCAGCAAAAATGGTGCGGGGGCTGGGGGACATGACTTTTGTGTCCATTAAGCCTAGGAGAAAAACTACATTAATGTTTATTTTATAATTAGCATTAAGGAATAATTAAGATTATTCAAGAATTTAGATTCTTGTCCAGATCTCCCTGTTAAGAGTTCGGGGGGGATGTGTGTGTCATGCATATATATTAATATAATATGTTTAAAAATGTTTATGTTCCTTTGAATCTTGGTACGACTGTCATAAGTGATTAAGCACATATTATAAGTGTACTTAACAGCAGATAGACACAGTGTTTGTGGCTCACTGACATTGAATTACAACAAACCATACATCACCTAATCACAGTCTTTTAGTAACGACAAAAAATATCATAATTATGGGCAAAAGATATCATCATAACTAGGGACCTACCTAAGTCATGGTAAAGGTAAAGATAAAGGATTTTTTACAGCCTGCTTGCAGTGTGCAGAGCCAGTTTCATGGGTATTTCATAGTATCCCTGCCCCTCACTGCTGATTGGCAGAGGGACCCCAGCAGCCCTGCCCTTTGCCGTTGATTTGTGGAGAATGCCTTCACTCAGTCTATGTCATTATTGTTTTGGTTTTTTTCGGTTGATTTTGTGGGAAATTGCGGCCGTTGCTGGATTTCCCGGCGATCGTGGACAAAGCTGTTTTTCACAGTTTCTGCAAAATCCGTGAAACTATGATTTAGGTAGGTCCCTAATCACAACTTTTGACTTTAAAGATGCGGTATGCAAAAGGATGTGGCAGAAAGAAATGATAAGCACATTAAGAAGGTTGATGTTGTACCCAGTAGAATGCATTAATTCAGATATGCACACAAGCCAGCTCGTTGTGCCTTCATGTAAAGAACTCAAATGCACAATGTACATAGCAATGCTAACTCATTCTGTCATGTGCAAGACCTAGATCATTGGATTCTGCCCTAATACTGTTTCTGTTCCATTTATCTTAGAAACCAGTAGATTTTTTAAGCTTATCATTTTTATTTTGGGTTTGAATGCACTAACTCCCTTCTCTTAATAGCTGGTGAGCTGTATAGTGTTTTTCCTGCTAGAGAACGCTGACTCAGTCCTGCTTTGTTTTCTGTATGGTTTATATCATTAGCCCTGTGAGACAGATCAGTGTTTTGTATGACTGTCTAGTCTGGGAATGATGCTGTGAATGGTTCTAACTGTTTATTGTTACATTTATTAGATTATCAGTGTAAAGTTATATCACTGTTTTACATTTCTAATGCAATATTTTTAATACAAAAGAGCAAGGCCTTTAGTCATTCTCAACTCCAAATAGAAAACATATATTACAATGCATGAGCTCCCTGTTATCTCCTTAGTTTATATTCAAGGAGTTTTACTTTTTTGGCAATATCCAAAACATAGAAACAGACTTAAAGAAGCTTGGCAATCACTATTTAAGCATGGGTGAGGCAGAGTAGTTGAGACACAAAGCTGACTTGTATCCAGGCTGAACAGGAGCAGAGTAGGTCAGTTTCCCCATTTAGATGCATTGGAAAATTGGATAAAAATACACATTCGTTCCTTCCCTTTAATTGCAATCAAATTTATGATCCCCACTTTTTAAAAGGCCCTTTTGTATCAGGACTGCTGCATGTATCAGCATGTTTCTTTGACAATAGAGAATAGGCTAATTATGAATCATCTATAATATGGCATAAAAGCGTGAATGAGGAAACTATAACTTGCCTCTCACCTTGATTATGCCAGCAAGCTGGAAAAAAAAACAGTGACTCCTTCAAGGACAACTTGGATCTCAAATTTCATTGTTCTCAATGAAAATACAGTTACCTTCTTTATACTGTCCAAAAGGGTGTGGGGCTTTAAATGCAGTTAAATTTAAATGTAACACTTTTCTTCATGGACCAGATGTTATTCATTTCAGTCCTTTCAAATACTGAGGACATTGATTGGCAAGAATATGTAACCTTAGGCTCAAACTAAAAATTAGCTTTTTTGCCTCGTTTTGCTCTACCATTGACTTTTATGTGGTACTATGCAAGTCAGAAGTCAGAAATGTCATAAGGGGCCTCTGATATTGGACACCTGATCCTTGGATGGCAAACTTCTTGAAACATCTTAGAATTTCAGAAGTACTAACCACCCACAACTCTTATTTAAGTCAGTGAAAACACGTGATATTCAGTACACTTGAAAATTAGGTTGGCCATTCAATCAAAGGTACTTCTTGATAAATGTGGCCTTAGCTTCTCTTTATCTCACTTTTAATTCAATTCCATTTTTTTCAGCTCTCCCTTTGGCAAACATTATATAAGTACCAAATATTTCTTCTTTTATACAGTTACACTCTTCCTAAAGTTTAGTGTAGTATAAAATTGAGCAAGCTTTCCAAGGGGAAGAATTTAGCAGATAAAAGACCATGGATTTATTTGCGTTTTCAGTGTCATTAACAGGCTCATTGCCTGGAAGGGAATTACATTTTAAATGTCAAAGCTTTTTCCTCTTTCCCAGCTTCCAGGTTGCCTACAGATTATTGTTTGCATAGCCTTTTCCCCCCAGAATTATGCAAATAAGCAGACCGTGCTAATGAATGGAATGGGAAAAATAAACAGTACAAAAATAAAATAAACAACTCTCATATTCAATTTTGTACTGGCTGTAGCTATGGCATTTGTCACCAAAAGGTAGTGGCGTTAATGTGGCACTGCACTGCAAGGTGCTCCATGCATTTTTCTGTCAACTCTTAGCCTCCATTGAGAATAAATTTAAAGGGACAGGAATTGCTGTCTAGTAACATCTTTTGCCCCTTTATGCCCTTGTGCTTCCTGATGTATTTACGCACAACGAATAAGAAAATCCTACATGGAACAAATCAGTTTTCTTTCTCTTGGACACAATGCTAAATGACTGTTCCATATGGCCAATGCAGTGGTTAATGACAGGAAACAATTGAACTGTATTTCAAAAGATAGAAATGTATTTATTAATTTAACAGAAAAGAAAGCCATATGTATTTATTTTCCGGATTTAAAAAATGTTTCATAATTTGAAACCTTATAATAAATGGTCTCTTTTCCGTGGAAATTTCTGTGTACTGATTGATCTTTGCATTATTTGATTAACTAGTCCTTGGCTTCCTTTCCTACTTTTAAAAGGCTTGTGCAGTAAAGAGATGTGCTAAAATCCCATATGCAAATAACTAAGTAAAATGTAATTGATTAACAAATCTTTTTATTCTTTGGGAAAGTATGTGGATAAGTAACAATGTATAAAAGTGACGTGATAAAGGAGAATCTACTAAATTCTACTAACCCCAAGTTTTTCCTTGGCATCTTGCAAATATGCTTTTCACTGTCAAGCTGCTTGAAAAATAATGCCATTTTTTAATCTTGAATATTACAGCAGTTCTACCCAGAAGACAAGGTTAAATGGATTGCTTTCCTCTTCTGCTTTGCAGCTGGAATGGAAAGCCAGTTTACAGTAGTACCATGGGTGGATCTGGAATTTCCCACACCAGACCATGGAGAAGATGGGGGCACAGCATGGTTGGAGTCTCTGAGCCGGTGAGGAGACATGAGGGAACTAGGCTGGGATTAGGTGTTGAAGAGGGTACCCGCCTGCCACCATTACTGTTGTCCTCAGCTAATGCAGTCCTGAGGGTAGCACAGAGCCACTCTTGCCCTGCTGCAGCCATGTGCTGCAGGGAGCAGCTGTGTGGGGAGTCAGGCTTAGCTGAGGACAGTGGCGGTGGCAGGCAGATCCTCCCCTTCAAGTACAGGTTCTTCCTTCCAGTGCCTATTCTCTGCTTGGCTTCGGTCACCATCCCGGCATCCTCTGGGGCTCCACTTGCACCTAGGTCAGCCAGGGAAGCAGAAGGTGGGGTTCGACTACATCACTGCCCCTCTTCCTCCCCTCCCCTCCAATCTGTCCCTGAGAGTTAGAGAGTAACAAGAAGAATATTTTTTGTTTTGCACTGGAATTAGCATTTTCACATAGTAAATGGCTGTTTACTACTGGAGAGTAGGAAAGCGCTAACTTCCTACAGGCATTTCAGGCAAACACTGATTTCACTAGACACTTAAGCAGGACTTGGGCAAAACTTGATATGCAAGTGCCAAACAGTGACCCAGAATATATCTGCTCAAACGACAACAAAACTGACATCTATATTTGACTCCTACATTCACCAGCATCACTGAGTCCATTAAAAAGAACTAGGGTCAGTTTCTTTCAAACACACAAGAGAAAAGAAGGAGGGTGGTGGTCATGCGGCTGCTCACATTTTGCATTACACCCCAGTGTTTAGATCACTCATTCTTGCCACACTTGTATTCTAGGCCAGGGCCATTCACCTGGCACCCAGGTGTGGCCTGCAAGGAATTAAACTGGAGCCCTTGGGCTTCTGCCTGCCCACAGTAGCAGCTCGGGACTCCAGACTCTTCCTCCCTCTGGCTTTTCCTTGCTGCCCTTTGCCCAAGGGGTGGGGCGGTGCAACACAAAGCTGCTGTCAGTGCTGGGAGCTCAGGAGATTCAGTGCTGGGAACCTTCAGTGCTTGCAAGCCAGGGAGCTAAGGGTGAATTAGGGTGCCCAGGTGCATGATGCTGTGGGAAGTTGGCTTGTGTGTAGTGCAGTAGTTGGAGTGCATGGAGAGCAGCAGCAGGGGAGTGCATGGTGCAGTGGGGAGGCATGGAGAGCAGCCAACGGGCACACAGTGCAGCTGGGAGGTGCCTGGTACAGTGAAGGGGGTGCTTGGGCATGATGCAGTGGGGGTGGGGAGAGCATGCAGCCCCCAGGGCCTGCAGATCCCACCAGTATGGCTTATGGAAGTGTGACCTGAGAGATATGTAGCCCCTGGCCACTTAAAGATTGTACAGCTCTGTTATAGGTCTTCCTCAGTCCAAGGGGGTTAATATTCATACTTCCCAAGACAGCAGCCTAATTACCAGGCTACAGAATAGGCTGAAAGGGGACACCCTCCTCGCCTTCTTTTTGAAGTTGAGCCACTCTACAACCAAGTGTGCAAGAGTCATGGATCAGAAGTGCCAGCAAGAGCAGGCCTGACTAGGACTCAACTAGGGATGGGAAATCCTGGGTTCTTGTCCATCCTCTTAGGGTTACTTCTGTTTTTATCCAATGTCTGGCTAATGTAAAACAGAAACAGTCTGAAGAGCAAAGAAAGTTTCTCTACTTCTAGCTGAATGTCCGAACTTCTCAGCTATTAATTACCTTCCCTCATCAAAGGACTCAGTGCTATGCATCTCAAGCAGAAGGAGCTTAATGTACAGCTCTGACTCAGTCCTGACAGAGTATTTCCCAAATGTTTACCTCTCCATGTGTCCACACACAGTATCCAAACTCTTGGATCATCCTTTGGAGGCACCTAACTCTCCCCATTAAGCCAGGCTCCTAACCCTGTTTCTCCCTGCTGGGGCCAGGTGCCTAGTTTTTAATATTTCTAATATTTAAGATGAAGTACCTAAGTGGCTAGTTTGGCTAGTGTCCTCAGAGATTAAAGCATTATGTGCTTGCAGTGACCAGGAATAATCACTCTACTGTACCAGTTTATTAAACTTGTATTTGAACCAGCTGGCATACTTAACAGTGACTAAATTTCTCCCTGAGGCATATGCATCAGCACACACTTTTTGCCTGCCACCTCTGTTGGTTTAGGCTTCCAAATAAAATGACTCTTAACAGAACTGGTGTGAGACCTGTAGCTCTCTTGGCAGAGAGAACACAGGATGCAATTTATCTAGTATTCTTGCCAGGACAGCAAGCCAGATTCTGATCTCACAGAAGTTCTACAATGGCGTAATACTAGTTTATAGCAGTATGTCAAAGATCAGAATGGATCCCTGCATGAATAAATCTTTTTCCTTTTATTTCTAGCCTCCATCAGCAATTCAGCTTTCAGCCCACTGGTGGGTCTTCTAAACATATTAACTTTTTATCTGGTCTTTGCAGATTGGTGATATGGAGTCATCTTTGACTTAGATACGACAAAAGACTTGTTTTTAATTCCTCTAGGTTTTTCATGATATAGCAAGAAGCTGGATCTGGCAAACTCTCCCTTACTACAGAGACTTGTTACTTTCTGACCTGCTTTTGAACTTGACTTTGGTAACTGCTACTCCCCAAATATTTGCAGACTCCCCCAATATTTGCAACTGTTGCAGACTGACTGAGCAAGGGAGATGAATATTCAGTACTTCTCTGGAGTGCTGAAGTAAGATTTTGACAAATCCTGAATTTATCAAAGATAGGAAGAACAGCCAGTACATAATGGCCTATCGCCATTTAGCAAACACCCTTATTATGACATTAAATCAGATGATGGCTGAAGTTCAGCTGACTCAACATGCAGCTGTTGAAGACCCACTTCTACCTTTCAGAATCTAAGGAAATTTAGGCTCACTTGAGGAAAACAAACTCTCTTGAAAATCTCTGTGGACTGGTGCATCTGATATTTTTTCAATAATAAAATCGCAGTCAAAGCACGTATCTGGGGACAAGAACAACTGATCTTGATTAGCATTCACTAACTGAGAAGTTAGCCTTTTTGCCCTGAATAGAACCATTGCACGAGGAAATTTAAAGAGGTCCTTTCATACTGTGACCCACTTGTGAAGAAAAAGCTAGTGTGAAAGCATGTTTATTTTATCAGTAAGTTTCTTTATTCTGCTCAGGTCTGTTTTAGATTTTGAATCTTTATATATTATGTAAATGGAGATGCTCTTCGTTGTCGTTAGAGTGATCTTATACAAACTTCCTCTTCATTTTTCTGACTGGGCATAATTATCTGAGCATATCAATGGGACAAAGGTGATAAAATTGTAGTGATGACTGATCTGCTGTTTGGGAAGAAGAGAGGTTAAGAAGCATCTGTACTTGGAACTAAACCCAGTGCATCATTCTGCACAACATATGACACTTTATGCTGGTGTAATTATTGTTTTATTTATAAATAGGATGAACTGAGCTCCCATATTTGCTTTTGTACCATCTGTAGTATAGCATTTGCCATCACAGGGACTTGTAATAAAGGAATCGTCAAGGTAGATGGAATCTTTAAAAATAGTTCAATTTTGTCTGCAGTTTCTTCTCGGGCCCTGTATACATACCTACCACTGGAACCATAAAAAACTATGACAGTATGCCCTAGGACTGTTAGGTGCCACTCACAATTAAAATATCTATTCTTATAACAAGAAATTGCAAAAGGTAGTTTTAACCTCTATATTGGTGAGCCAAATTAACAAAGTCTACATATGGCTTAGGACTGCTGTGTTTGTTATTTTCTGTACTATATAGCCAAATGCTGTGGATATCAGGAGTCTTCACTTTTATGTCTATTTCACATTAGGTTATAAGGAAATTTCTTAAATCCTTCCTCTTTTGACCTAGGCGGAGAAAATAGTATCTTTCAGAGGTAATCAGCATACATAGAATTTACAAACACCTTCCTCCTATAGAAAGCTGACTTTGACAAACTCAGGAGGCTTGTCAGTGAGGCCCTAAGGGACCACGACCCCAGGGGGAAGGGAGTTCAGGAAGAGTGGTTGCTCCTCAAGGGAGTGATCTTCAATGCACAAGCTAATTCTATTCTATCTCAGAGGAAAGGCAGCAAGAGGGCACAGCAGCCCCCCTGGCTCTCCAGGGATCTAGCAGAGCTCCTGAGGCTAAAAAGAAAGGCCTACAAAGAATGGAGGATGGGATTCACCTCCAAAGAGGAATATCCTGCACCTGTCCGGTCCTGCAGGGAGCAAACCAGGAAAGCCAAGGCTGCAGCTGAACTCTCCAACTAGCTTCGAGCATCAAGGACAATAAAAAGTCCTTTTTCAGATATGTGGGGAGCCGGAGGAAAAGCAAAGGCAACATTGGACTCCTGCTAAACCAGATGGGACAACAGACAACTGATGCCCAGGAAAAAGCCAACCTATTAAATGGGTACTTTGCGTCAGTCTTTCATCAGTCCCATGGGATGCCCATGCACGCTACAGGACAGGGAGGTCTGGGTGAGGGAGATCCCCTGCCCTCCATCAATGCTGACCTCATGAAGGAACACCTTGAGAGACTGGATACCTTCAAGTCAGCCGGCCCTGACAATCTACACCCCAGGGTAGAGCTGGCGAGCATCATAGCCCAGCCACTGGCATGGATCTTTGAAAACTCCTAGTGCTCTGGTGTAGTGCTTGAAGACTGGAAGACGGCCAATGTGGTGCCTATCTTCAAGAAAGGGAGGAAAGTGGATCTGGCAAACCATAGGCCCATCAACCTGACTTCTATCCCGGGGCAGATCTTAGAAAAGTTTATTAAAGAGGCCATCCTTAATGGACTGGCCGACGCCAACATCCTGAGGGATAGCCAGCATGGGTTTGTTGCGGGTAGGTCTTGCTTGACCAATCTCATTACCTTCTACGACCAGGTGACCTATCACCTGGACAAGGGAGAAGAGATTGATGTCATATATCTTGACTTCAAAAAAGCCTT
>NW_005841971.1:1552556-1593344 GCF_000455745.1 Alligator sinensis
GCATGATCAGAGGTCAGGAAAACAGACCTTACGATGACAGGCTGAGAGCCATGGGGCTCTTTAGCCTGGAAAAGCACAGGCTCAGGGGTGATCTGATGGCCACCTATAAGTTTATCAGGGGTGAGCACCAGTACCTGTTGTTTGCCAGAGAGCCCCAAGGGATGACGAGGCTGAACGGTTATAAACTACTGCAAGACCGTTTCAGGCTGGACATAAGGAAGAATTTCTTTACTGTCCAAAGCCCCAAGGTCTGGAATAGCCTGCCATCGGAGGTGGTTCAAGCACCTACATTGAACACCTTCAACAGTAAATTGGATGCTTATCTTTCTGGGATCTTATGACCCCAGCTGACTTCCTGCCCTTCGGGCAAGGGGCTGGACTCAATGATCTTCCGAGGTCCCTTCCAGCCCAAATCTCTATGAAATCTGCAAAATCTATGAAATAGACATTATATACACATATGTATGTATTTGTGGTGTGATTGTACAGGGCCCTCAGGGTAAAACAGGAGCTAAGATTGATGTATTTAAAGATTAAGGAACAGGTACTAGATATAAATTACTGTATCTCAATTGAAGCTACAGTGAGTTTATTCTAGCAGATGATTGATCCCTAATCCATTAAAAAAAACAAACCAGAAACTGAATAATTTGTTCTAAAAAGCAGATTCATAGATTGTAAGGCTGGAAGGGAGCTCAGAAGACCATTGGATAATTCATTGCAACTGAACTTTCCAGATTACTGTGCAAGCGGAATACCTTAAAAGCAATGAAAGATAATACATTGCAAAATGTACTAAGTTCATTGGTTTTTGCAAGCCTATTGCTATTTATTTGTATTATCATAACACCTAGCAGCCATAGTCATGGACCAGGGTCACATTGTACTAGTTTTACAAACAGAACAAGATGTTCCCTGCCCAGGCACCATACTTCCCTGCGCTAATGGAGCAAAGTGTTCTCAGGGACTGTTGATCACAAGAGTGCATCTCAAATACATAGCACAAGGTTAAAAGCCATACTTTTACTGATGTCTAAACCTGGCTGTGTATCCTTTAGCCTCAATCGTGAATCAGCCTCAACCTTTATGGAGATGGCTAGGTTCTGAAACTGTCAGGCACCCAAGGTAGGCATGAAAAAAGCATGCCATTTCACTTGATGTTCTCATTGTCAACAATGAGGCACTAATTCACAAGCTGGAAATATACAGAATAACTGTTGCTGGCATCACGGAAACTTGCTTCAGAAATAGTGGTCAATGTGCTATCACTTCAATCTGAAAGTCAAGAACATAATAGCAAAGTAGCCAGAGTTCTCTTTCCCACCGCTCAATAAAGTATTGGTTACTTGTTGTCCTATTTCAGACATTTATTTTATGTTCACCTGCCTCATTGTCACAGTCACTGATCTGTTGTCATAATGGATGCTCCCACTTAGACTAGAACAAGTTAAGACTGTGACATGTCTAATGACAATGTTTTATGGTTCATTCTGTACCTTTTTACAGTGTACTGCATCTATGGGATCTCAAAATGATTGCCACGCTTTGAGGTTATCTATCAGTGTACAAAACACAGCTCAGCATTCATACTGCAGTAACTATCATTCAGTCACAGTACTGGCAGTTCCCAGAAAAGCTTCTAACTGTTTTTTCTTCCAAAATTCATCTGTGGATGAGTTGTAAATACTGCCCAACATAGTCAGCCATGGATATTGTGGTTTGTCTTACAGCAATTGGAAGAGATACATCAGGAATTTGTTCACCCCTTAAATGTACTTTCATTCCCTTAAAATCTGCCTTTTCTTCTGTAGACAAATGCCTTATGGAA
Organism: Alligator sinensis; assembly: GCF_000455745.1. Classification (NCBI taxonomy): domain Eukaryota; kingdom Metazoa; phylum Chordata; order Crocodylia; family Alligatoridae; genus Alligator; species Alligator sinensis. Next base: position 1,554,385 of record NW_005841971.1, read on the forward strand.
AGTTATGCCTGGCATTTGCTTCCTGGATATCCTGATGAATTTAATATTCAACCCTCATGTGGGTGCAAGAGCTAGGATAGAGGGGTTATAACTGGCATCTGGCAAAGCCTCACATTTGTCCCAGACTTATTCTTTCATTCTGTAGAATGTAGGTTAGAACAAGATAGTATGTAGTTCAGGAATCATGATTGACAATGTGACCTTCACAGACCTGGACTGTATGGACATGTGGCTCTCTTCAGTGAGTTGGCAGAACACCTGGAACATGCACTTGAATGCTTTGAGGAAAAATACCTCACTTTTGTTCCAACTCTCCTGGACTAAGACCAAAGTTCAGAATCTGGCAGCGGGTCAAGGTGTAGAATATGCAAGTTAACAGCAATTCCACCAAGGGAGTTAAATATATGTCAAAGCAGTCTGTTTCAGACAGGTGTCTGTTGGATGTACTACTAAAAGGATTTATCTATATGCATATGGAATGGATTAACTGTGGACAGTATGGAAACAGCATAAGCTACCACTTGTCACAAAACCAGATTTGTGTCGTACCTGTCCTATAACCTGGAACTAAAATGTGACTGTTACAGAGAGAGATTGACACAAACTAGAGGCATTTCACATAGGTTACCAACATTGGTCACACAGTATAATATGCTATGGCTCACAACACAGTGACATGGAGCACTTTTATCATCTCCAGATTACATAAGCCATAGTGTCCAAACAAGAATTGAACCATGAGCTCCTGGATTTCAGTTCAGTATCTTACCGACAAAAACATCCTTTATAATATACTGCTTCAATGCTATATATTCTGTAAAATCTTTTTGTCTCAGCAATACGAAGACTTGTTACAACCTTTTACTGGCAAAACTACAGAGAGATAGAGGATGAGAATGCCCAGTTTCTGAGGCATTTAAGTGGTTATGAAATGAGTGATAGTGATTTACTTTGTGGATTATTTGGGGATATAAAGAAACTTACTCTCATCTACCAATTTACCTAGCATCTTTGATAGATTAGCTTGCTCTCAGTGCGAATGAAGCATAATTCTCAAACTTTATTCCAGAGAGCATTACTGCAAGACATGGGGCGCTCATGGATAAAATGGCTTGTAAATCAACTAAGTATCATTCTGGAGCTTCATACTCCACTTAAATCAAAATTTCTCATGATTCTTGGAGAAAGCCATTTTCTTTTTCATTTAAAATGTTTGTTGATTTTTCTTTTGGACTTCAGCTGAAGCTATAGCAGTGGTAAGATATTCACTTGTAATGCTCAAAGTATTACAGTTCTATTTGCTTTCTCTATGTAATTTTGAAAGATTTCATGCTACATATGCCACAAATTATCATTTTTCATAAATTGTTGTCTCTGCAAAAATAGGTATAAATGAGTGCCTTGAATATTTCTTTGTAGTGATGATGAATATATTGCCTACATATGGCCAACATACAAGTATTCCCATTCCCACTGATTCAATAACCAAATCATGTCAGTACCACTGTTTGCAGGTGCATTGTCTATGCAGTCTGATATCTTTTATTAGACCAACTCAAATGGTTGGAAAAATTCTCCTTAGCAAGCTTTTGGGTGTAAATATTCTATCCAGGAAGAGCACACACCAACTGCAGATGCTTCTTCAGCCTGATGAAGGGTATTTATAGCAAGCTTTCAGATTTAAATACCCTTCATCAGGCTGAGGAAGCATCTGCAGTTGGTGTGTGCTCTTCCTGGATAGAATATTTACACCCAAAAGCTTGCTAAGAAGAATTTTTCCAACTATTTGAGTTGATCTAATAAAAAATATCAGATTTACCCAAAGAGCCTTGTCTGCCTATGTCCTTAGACCAACATGGCTACAACCTCTACCCTTATGCAGTTATTCTTAGAATAGCATTGTCCTTAATCTTTGTCAGAAAACAATTACAAGCAGATAAGAGGATGTCAGTGCTGTAGAAAATATAGCTGAACGTGCTCAATTTCATCTGCTCGGTGGGTAAACACCTTTCTGAAGCACGCTTTTTTAGTTTGTTTATTAAATAGTGGCCAACTTTAGTGATTGCCATATGGTGACCATACATTCTGACCAAGTCTTTTTTTTTCAGTTGAGCAGGACTTGAAACCTAGCTAAAAGATAGGTTTCTTTTCTTAATTACATGTTAATTCCATGTATCATTCTTGCAAACTATGCAATAATGTTTCTTAGCAGCATGTAAAGTACAAAGGAGACTTCCATAGCAAATTTGGTCATTTTGGTCAGTTTGGTATGCACTTTGGAACAAAAGCTTTTTCTTTTCTAAAATTACTTTTGTTCAGTTGTGAAAATTTAAAATGGGTGATAAAATTTCAAACACTTTCATTTTCTCCATTGGACTATTTGAGAAAAATCAATGCAGTCAAAACCTGTGCAGAGATGAAAAAGTTATTGAGTACTTCAGCCTTTTCCACATCATCTGTCACTAGGTTGCCTCCCCATTTCTTTCATTCTTCCCCCCCCACCCTTGCAAAATCCCACAAAATGTACACCTACATTTTTCAGGAATTTTTCCAAGGGTCATTTAACCAGACATATTCAGCTCTACATCAAGTAAGAAGGTTCCTTTTTTACCAATCTTAAAAAAAAAAAGACGTGTTCATGTTAAGTTATTGCTGCATGTTTACAGTGTAATTATATTAGAAAAGTTATTAGTTTCACCTTAAATCACTTTTCTTAAGCCAGTGGAATTACATCTGTTTTATTTGAACCAGGGTCCAGGAGGCACAAAATATTGATTAATAGCTTTGTTCCCTTCAAAATGGGCAAAATGAAAGCACTGTTCCATGATAGCATGATCTTATCATCCCTTGACGGTTACTTCTCATAGTCAGCCATGCATTACTACCCCTACTTCCAGCTCTGTGTAAAAGCATTTATTATGTTGAAGTGGAAAAGAAAACTGTTTGTGGTTGCCCTGAATAAAACCTTGGTGTCTCACTTTTGTACCGAAAAAAAGGAGAGGGGGAAGGGGAGAGGGTAGGCTAGACGCCAAGGAGACACTATATATAGTTTTTTCTTTGCTTAACAAGATAAGTGGTCTGAAAGAGAGACAAGTGTTGTTTCCCTATAAATTGTGTGCCAGCTGCTTTATCACTGAACACTGTAGATTATGTTGAGTAGAGTAATCAGAAGGAAGAAAGGGAGGCTAAAATAACAAAGTGATAGGACTATTTTGACTCCACAATCAAACCCTCCTTGACTTCTGCCCTTTGGGTGGAAAGTGCTTATGTTACAAAACAACATGAGGTCAACCACCAGACACTGCTCTTAGTTTCTTTCTTACTGCTATTTGAGACAGTAGTTGTCAAATATATTTGCATTCTTCTTTTTTGTGTCACATGTTAGCTCATATTACCATATTGGGGATGCTAATAGAATCTGCTTACCCCCCAAAATGTAGAAAGGGTTGTTGAATTTCAAGTGCAAAAAGCTGCTTAGTTAGGTTTATCCAAGATTGTCAGTATTTTAAGGCATCCTGAAAAATATATGAGATCCCAATTTTCAAACCTTCTCTTCCTTCCAAGAAACTCTGCTGTTTGGCAGATAATTTTTGGAGCCATTAATCACTACAGACAGTTAATTTGGACACATACCATTCCTTTACTAGTATCCAATGGAAATGTTATATTGAGAGCATAAATCGCACCTTTTTAGTCTTGAGTGCCTTCTGAACTCTTATCAGATCAGCAATATAATTGTTTGATTAGTGATGCAGTGGTAGATCCATTATGTACAAAGGTGTGGGAACCTAAGTGTAATTTTTCTTTAAAAGCATGATACAATGAAGGGAGGCCCTTAACGGGAAGCAATAAAATACTTATTAAGTAATGATTGTGAAAGCATCATATTAAGGTATAAGGTTAAGGTGCTTTCTTGTAAATCATTGAATTTAGGATGCTGAAGCAACTGTTTAGCACCTGCTTTTTTATGGAAGTGGGGATTAGATGTTGGCTTGCCTGAATGTACGTAAGCTACATTAAGGAATCTAAGGGAGTTGAACACTTAAAGTCCTTTCGACCTTTCATGGGATTTGGGCACCTAGTTCTCTTAGGCTCTTTTTAAAATGCCAGCCTAAGTGGCTCAGAGACTTTTGTTAACTTTAATTTCTGAAGATGGATGACAGGAAGATTTTGGTATGTTCATTTAGGCTACAAGAATTTTAATTCAGCCTGTTGTTTGATAAGTCTTTTCTAAATTACAAAATCAGTGAAAAATATCTGAAAAAAAAATCCTATCTTGGGAGCTAAATTAGCAAGCACACACCTAACTTTCAAGCATGTGTGTTATCATTGAGGACTGACTTCTGTCTTATGGAGCCCTAAGCACATACTTCACTTTAAGCATGTAAGAAATCCCGTCCCCATAAACTGAACATTTAAACATGCTTAAGTCTTACTGAAGTCCACAGGATTAGGCATGTTATCCAGTTTCAGAAAATAATTAAGCATATGCTTAAATACTTTCCTGAAATGAGAAAAAAATAAATATATGTAATATGAGTTTGTCATAAGCGTATGTGTATATGTGTACATGCATTTGCACATGCTGCTGTATTAAAAAGCAAATTTTTTATAAGTTTCTTTTGTAGCTGTCATGGGTGACTGGTGCCTCCCGAGTCTGGGGGGGGGGCACCAGATCACTGACCGGGGGGGCGGTCCCCCAGTGGCCGATTGCCAACCAGGGTGAGGAGGGTTCCCGCAGCGGCCAATGGCCAAGCCCCAAATCACCAGCAGCAAAACTGGAAGTGCACTTCCACCGGCACCTCTGGTTTCATGGCTAGCATATCCAGGGGGTGGACGACTGATCTCAGGGGGTGCACGTGCACCCGCGTGCACCCCCTATGCATCACCAACGGTATCTGTGATTTGACAGCTGTAACCTTGGCTTAAACCTGATGACCACATTTAAATGCTGAAATATCCTATTTGTAGATGTCTTGGGATTTTTTTGTTTTGTTTTGACTGTTTTTCTGAACACTTCTAGTGAAAACAGTCACAGATTTTCCCTCCTGAGCTGTGCCATTTTGGTGGCAGGTGCCAGTCTTAGGGCTTGTTCCAGGGGAAGAGCAATGTTGCAGAGCTGTGTGAATGCAGGAACTCAGCCAGAGCCAGTGCAGAGAACTGCTCACACAAGCAGAGCTCTGGCAGAAGCCACACTGACATTCGGGTGAGCTCAGAGAGTTCACTGTACATGGATCACACAGTCAAAAGAGAGGTGTGACTGCACTGCCACACCTCCCTTGGATTCACTCCTGAATGCACGTGCATAGTTATGGGTATTCTTTTTTTCTTGTGCTTGCAGCTCTTAGGTTTACTTTTAATGAATTATTCTTGGTCCCAAAATATTTGAAAAACATGTTTGTTATAGTTGTACTTTTATTTGTAATAGAAACTATTTTTGCCTTGGTAATATCCAACACTGATCGGTATAGTGTTAAATTACATGGCTATCCCATGCCATTACAGTGTATCACAAAGCAGAATAGTCTTCTGCATACCATTTTGCATGCACATCTAGACATTCTGTGAGGGATTAATCTGCTGTGATTAAGAAGTATAAACGATGCTCTGTATATCATTCTACACTTGAAAATTAAATAGGGCAATCACTACTCTGAAATGAGCACAACACAAAACAAGCCTCAACTGTTTTTCTTTTAAAAGATATATAAATTAGGACTCCGCACAGATTTAAGGTCGATGCTAGATACTGTACTCTATTGTCTTACTATGTGTCCAGTAGTTAGAGCATTTTTGCATCAAAAATTGTCGAATAAGATTGAGGTTTCAAAATTGTGGGATATATCTGTCAGCAGCCAAATCCCCTTCTATCTTACAGGCAGTTGTCACAACCCAAAGGGTGTGATTTTTGTTTTTGTGTGCTTCGGCACTGCTAAATTGTTCCCGCTAAATTGCAGCTTCTTTGCACGGTGGAGTTTTCTGCTGCAAAAGAGAACCCCGGTGCAAGGGAGAATTTCCCGCCAATTTGAAGCTTTCTTTGCAGGGTGCATTTCTTTGTTGCAGCACAGACGTGCTCGTTGCAAAGAGTTCCCGCCATTTGTATGCTAATTTGAGTCCCATTATTGGCCAGTTCTAAATTATTCACATGTGGCGGCTAGTGATTGGCTTGCTAGCCGTATAAAAGGCTTGAGTGGTTTCCGCCCAAGTTGGAGGACTCCACGAACCCTGGGAGGAGGAGACTTCACGCTGTGTGAAGATCTCTAAGCGCTGCAGATCCTTACGGACCCAGCGCATTTCAACCAGGCAACAGAGGTCTAATCAACCTCTAGCCTCTCCCTGTCGCCGATCGCAGCCCAGACGTATCCCTCCCGGCCCGCACAGCAGTGTCAATGTTCATATTTTAAATTATGGATTCATTAGTCTTATTGTTGATATTTTTCCCACATTTGTCTTGTTGATGATATTTTCTTTTTAGAAAGTATCTTACATTTTGGGGGGTTTAATTAACACAAGTTGTTGTGAAAGTCCCCAGCTAAATTCCAAAATTTGGCTGTAAAGTTAAAATAGAAGCAGCACCTGATGCAGTATTATACAAATCCACATCATCAGCATAAAAATTAATGTTTCAGCTTTTTACCATGAGATATTATTGCTGTAAGTGAACTGGGGTCTGAAACAGAACCTTGGGAATTCTCTTTACAACAGACTTGAACTGAGAAAAAAGGCCACCAACTCTAGCACACTGCACCTCATGACTTAAGCAACCAAAACCCATCCATTCCCAAACCCACCCTGAGATATCTGTTATGATTCAGGGTCAAGACTGTTTAATGGTTTAGAGACTGCATGATTTTATAAATGCTGTTACACAGTTTCTCTCTCTTGAAAACAAAATGATTAGATAACGTACCATTTCATTCTCAGTACTTATATTTATTTTATGCACATTATTGTAATTACTTATCGAAAAATATTCTTATAGGAAAGAAAATTGAAATGTCTTCTGCTTTTAAGATTTTGATGCAAATCAGGTTCTTTTAAATTAGATAAGAGTTTAGTCTGAATTATTAGTACTTTACAACAGACATGTTCACCCTTGTTGAATACAAATCAGATTAGATTATACTAATATTTTAGGATCTCAACATAACAGCTGAAGTCAGATGAAGTTTTGCAGTACATGTCTATATCAGAGACATTTTGTCTTAGACGTTGTGCTTCTCTCAGTGATGATGTAAGATGGAAATTGCTGACATCTTTTTTTTAATGCATTTTAAGCTATTGAATACTGTGAGAAGTTACATATTTGGTAGTTTAATGAAATGCATTTTAGACTAACTCAAATTTAGTAATGCTAATTTAAAAAAGAATTACTTCTTATGTTAGAATAGATAACTTTAGACAGAGTGATTCAAAGCAGTCCTTTGTGTAATGCCATTGAAACTGGTAGAGTTACACCAACAATTAATTGGGTCCACTAAATTGAAAGCTACCTATTAATGTTTGGCTCAGTTTTGTATTAGTGAATGCATACTGGTTGTGTTTTCTGCAGTAATGAGTTATTAATTAGGGCAAATAAAAATTGGAGATGCATCACTGCAATCAGTATGTTGAAAGGAAGAATGTGATGCAGAATAAAACACTGATGTGGTTTGTATGATGTGCAGAGGAGGGTGGACTAGCATCTATATCGCTATGTATTGCTGCCATATCCAGCTGGAAAACTGATTGACCTTTTCTTCAGCTCTTAATTCAGGCAATCATATACAACTGTTTCCTGTCTGTGAGATTTCTCTCCCATAGCTTCCTTACTCCAGCTCCAGAAAATTGGAAAGAGAAAGTTAGTTTGTACGCAATGAGGTCTTTTCACCCTTTAGTGAAATCACGGCTCTATTTTCTAGATAGGACCAGTGAAGGACCTGCCTACCTTGAGGCTTAAATTTGAGTCCTCCCTGGATAGCAAAAGGCTGATTTGTAAGTCAAGAACACCCACAGCTCAGCACCTCTTCAGTTGAGCATCTTTTTCCCCCCTTTGTTCACACTTGACACACTATGAGCTCCTATAGCAAAGGCTGTTGAGAAGCATAGTCATTACACTGACCTTTCACAACATATGTAGCTTTGTACAGCCTGGGTATTGCACTCTTCTGATTCAGAGGAATGCAAACAGAATATTTTAAAAAATAGCCTGTTTTACTCTGTTAGCAATAAATGTTCTTTTATCTCAGGGCTAGAACCTTCATGCATTATGAACCAACATCCAAGTGAGAAATATTTTATTTTTAATCACTCTCATAAGCCCTGTAGATTGTGAAAGACCTATTCAAGAGAGCAGGATGTAGGAAGTAAAAGTGGTAGTATTAAAAGCTTGCTCTTTCACTACCAGTCAGCCTCAGTACAGATGATAGGAATTGGTTATTTGCAGCTGAAATACATAAATTAAAATAGACATTTGAAAAGAAAAATATACATACATGGTATGTATTTACCGATTTGAGTTCCGGAAAAGAAACTTTAATTCAGAAATATTGTGCTGTTAAAGCAAAGTCTATGGCAGTATGGCAAAGTGATGAAATGTTTAAGATTTTTGCTAACTGTCCAGGAATATTGAGTAGCTGAAAAATAAATAGCAAATGGTAAGGGAAGGAAATGGATTTTAAGCTCCATTTAAAATTAAACCTAGTGTTTATTACTATCAATACTATTATGGTATTACTTCTATATGAACATACTGTTGCCAACAAGGACCATTTAGGAGAGGGCATGCTGCTGAGATCCAGACAGCTGCTGTGGCTTAGTCATTTTTAAATATATAATAAATTGGCACTTTTAAAATTAACTCATTTATTGCTATAAATATGTGACTCCCCCAAAAGTCCCAAATACTACCTCATCTGGGTGAACCCAAAGATTTACAGAAATGTCTTGATCTGAGGGATCCTGCTTTTCTTCACAGGACTGCCAATTCCTACACAATACAGTAGATCCTTATCTTTTGTGTCTTCTGAGGAGGCTACCGAATGTCCTTCAATGTCACCCATCCTGCCGTCCTTTGTTTACACCCTCATACATACCAATTCTGGTCAGTTGTTGTCAAATGTATGTCTTGGAAAATTTGGTGATAAACTGCTGTATCATTTGCATTCAGCACTATGACATTTTTAGAATTCATTTATAGAACTGAATTTCCTTCAGCTCCTCAGCTAATCAAAGAACTGTTACTTATTTCCCTGCCTGAATTTTCTTACTCAGGGCCCAATGTTGTAAAATGCTGGCCTGTCCCAATTGCACATTATGAAAAAGTGCTAATCTGCAGTTGGTTTAGAGCATGATAATCTGTCTGCTAGGGGAGAGAATGAGATCAATAAACTCCTTTTCATTTAAAAAAAAATCTAAGCTCAGCCTCAAACACTGGCTATCCAGAGGAAAAGAATCTGTGGAATGAGTATCTTGCCCTCTGCTATGGTCTTCTCCCCCACTCTTCAACACACCATCCTTTGTCACTGCTTTTGATCACATGACTCCATTCTTTATCAGTCCCTTGGCTTCCATTTACTTTCTCTCCATGTTCACACTTGCTGTACTTATCTTCATAACTGACCATCTCCATCTGACCTCAGCTCTCATTTTGGCCTTCTATGATCCTTTACTCACTGAAGTCCAGTGGTTTGTTTCTTCTTTAAAACTCCTTCTCTTCACTTAGGTCCCTCTTTTCAAATACTCTTCTACAATCATTAAATAACATTCCCTTAATATTATTTCAACCGCTTTGGGACTGATTCTTCAGCCCATATACGTACCTGAACTGTGCAGCTTTAGATTGCTAGTTCCAGAAAGTTGGAAATAATGTCTTTCCTGGTTTATACAGCACTTCATGTTCAATACGTAATACACAATCAGATTGATCAGTATAAACATGCCAGAAGCTCTGTGTAAGCAAGGCTTTGCATAAGTTAAACACATTATTAAATGCTTTGCTAGATCATGGTTGGCCTTCATATTATTCTCAGGATTTTTCCATGTTGTGACAGGGGGCCATCCCAGGGCTAGGTCTCATGTCGGCCCACCTACCTGTCTAAGTAGGGCAATCTGCCCAGTCTCACCTGCCATGACTTGCTGGTTAAGTAAACTGGTGGTAAATGCAGGAGGCTGCCCATTTTATGCCCCAATGCCAGGGGGCACTATCCAGGGCTCTGTACCACCCGTACACCATGGCCCATGCCTTGCAGATGGCATCCAAACAAGTTCTTACATTTTGACCCTAAGTCAGCGTCTCTGTCTGAGGACTTACTGGGGTCTCCCTCTGACCCAATCATGCAGCCTTGACATGACTGAGGTCTTACTGGGGTTGTGACTCACCCTAGCTCATTGGCTGAGCCACACACTTGGCCTCTGGCCCAATTGCAGCCTCAGGTGTCTGTAGACTAACCTTGGCCTGTCCACCCCATAACTAGGGCTTCACCTAATACCCTCCAGCTAGGGCATTTCAACTATGCCTTCACTATACCGGTCCACCCAATACCTGGGGCTTCAACTTATGCTCTCTCACCAGGATCTTTCAGTGTAACACCGATGTTCTTACTTATGTGGAGGGTTGGCCCATATGCTGCTCTTCTGGTCATCCTGCAGTCATACTCAACAGACCCCCTGGTGCTGCTCTTGAGCCCTACTCAGCACCAAGATTACACACAGCGCTTTGGGTCGTAAAGATGCCCCCTACTCTGTGTGGGCCACCTCGGTTCTCATGCCCTCTCCCTAGGGCTACACTACTGTCCCCTGTCTGGGGCCACACCACTGCCCCCTCACCCTGGGGCCTCCCGGGTCTTCCACCTCTATGTGGATAAGGTGGCCACAGCTCTACCTGGCCCCACTCCTCCACTGGGGTCTTACAACCCCTGGGGCTCAGGTGTCCTGGGATGTGCCTGGCCCTCTTACCCAAAATGTTGTGGTGGCTGGGGTTATTAAGGTGCTTCTACCCGCTTTTCACTGCGGAGGTGAGCTGTCCTGCTATTTGAAGGCATTGCCCTGCCACGGGCAGTCCCACCAGGCCTCCCTACCCCAGGTGGGTGCAGTTTCAGGTCATGCCCAGGACCAGGAGCCTCCTGCTATCCCCATAGATCCTGCCCTTACCTCCAAGATGTTCCAGGAGCAGTAGCTTTGCCAGGTGATGTTACTTCCTCAGCAGCTGGCAGCAAACTGCTGCCTCACCCTGTGTGAGCTGAGTCCTAAAATGGCCACCCTAATCAAGCACCTGCTGGCTGCCTGCTCTTAGCCTTAAAGTGGCAGGCACCCAAAAGTGCCCTGCCACACTTGTGTCACCTCATTTTTCTCTGGATTTAGCCCCAGTCTACTTGCCGTCCTAATTTTGAATTCACTCAGGCACTAGGCAAAGGGACACAACAGTATCTAGGTCAGATGGGAATGATGTCTTTGAGGTGCAATAGAACATAAAAGATGGATAAACAGTACAAAATTCATATTTGGATCTATGTATCCAACTCCAGAGTTGAGAGATGTTTAGATCTGGTGACTTTGATTCAGTGTCTTTTAAGCAGTAGTCATCTACAAACAAATCTAGATTTCAGTATGAAACCTATCTTCAATCAAACAGCTTATAAATCAAGTGCATGTTAAATATGCATTGACAGCAGTAGTCACCAGTCTATATTGTATTTTTCTACATTAAAATATAGATAGAAAAAGGATTTAGCAGCAAACAATGGTACAATGGCATAGTTAGATTAACATGCATATGCACCAGGAGATCAATAAAATTCTAATGCCAAACTTATCTATCACTATAATACTTATAAACAGAATACATAACTTGTTTTTACATAGTTGACCTGTTGAACATTTGCACGTTTTTAATTTGTGTGGGATTGTTCTCTCTCAGTAGATTCCATTCCTTTTTTTAACTTTATTTCAATAGAACAGACACTTAAAAATCTTAACAAGCATACCTGACCATTGAATAGAATTTTTTACCAAAAGTATTGTACATAACTGTGATATCCAAAGGGTACTTGGATATGATTTAGGGGTAAAATAATGCGAAGAATCTAGACAAGTTTATGGAAAAAAGTACAACATAGTGCCAGACAACAAAAATAGTGCAAGCAGTTTAGTGATGTGTATAATTTCCCAGCCATTGTATTCTGGTGTGCTACCAAACTATGTTATAATGGTTAGCTAGTAATAGGAAGCCACCGTTTTCATTGGAAATCAACAACATTAACTCCCGTGTGTCAGAAGAACATGTGCATAGTATAATAACATAAACTTATGTCACCATTGTAATGTAGGCGTGAAACAAGGATACTCAGCTTTAAAGATCCTGAATCTGTCTTTAGAGCCTGGAGGAAGGCCAGGAAAGTTCATGGATTTCATACCTAGCAGTAGACATTCCAAATGTTTCAAGCATTTGCTTTAGTTTTGCAGGTGGATTTATTTTTCTGCACATCAGCTGGACCTGCTGCCCAAATTTCACTCTTAATTTTGTGCTGTACTTTTTATTTGAAGTGAAATGGATTTATTTACATTCTATCTCCTCAGCCTTTAGAAACCCATTTTGGTTTCTACTTTTCTTCAGTTGCCAAAGTGCTTCATAGATGAAATCTTTTCAGACAACAAAACAAAATTTTACTTCAAATTATTGGTATTAGGAGGAATCATTTTTATATGCTCTTGGACAAACTAAAGGAGAATTCTTATGTTTAGTTAAACAGAGGGATTAACTGATAAGGTAGATAATACACCAAAAAATACTCTAAAATGTTTTAGGTACATTATATCATTGTGAAATGTCTCTATTGTGTGTTTTCTCTTCTGCATAATTGCTTAATTATAGATGCTCTGGTATAGATTAGTCTGAAAGCCTAGACTCAGTAGGGTGAAGTTCTATGCTGTAAATATGATATTGGGGTGAACATTAATTCCCTGTTGGAAGTGGGACAAAATCTTTTATGTTTATAAAACCCAAAGCAGCTTAATATAAACTAAATGTAAAATTGGCAAGCAATTTCTCTATAGTATGTTTGGGTTACTTTTTTGAGAGGAATTTGGACTTTCAGGGCAACAAACTTTTTTAATGTACATCACAACACTTCGAGTGTGAAATGGAACAACACAACAGAGCACAGGATTTGGTCTTTAACTGGCTTTGCAAGCCTACATTCCAAATAGCTGTGCCATGAAGCTTGGCTAGAGATATTTTAGTGTCTCGCTTGTCAGGGTGGAATATTTGTACATTGCCTTCTTGTTTAAAAATTATGTTATAGAATAGGAAAAGGCAGTGGGGTCTAGTTTGTAAAGGCCTATGCACATGCTTCATTTTTTAAATCAGAGTATATATTCATATGCCTGCAAGCAGACTTACACGTTGCAGCCTTCGTGATGGAAATGTATTTGGAGCTTGATTCCATGTGATCTTGAATAGCTCCTGAAAGTGCTGCCTACCCTCCACTGCCAAATATTTGTAACTCTGTAAGTAAAGACTGTAAAGTGTGTGCGTGTGCGTGTGTGTGTGCGTGTGTGTGTGCGCATGTTCAAACTATTACCAGAGTTGGAGATTAGGGGTTAGGTCATGAGTTGACAGTCTGCCCCAAGAAAGGGGAAGACCATTATTGCCCTGCCTACAGAGCAGCTTGTGGAGAAGACTTTGACTCAACTAGTCATAACCCCACCCTTGCTGTTCAAGGACATGGATTAACTGCAGTAGGTCATTAGTCAGTGCAGTGTCCATCTGCCAAAAATCCAGTATAGTTACACTGTCTGGTGCAAGAGGGTTGAAATTAATCCACCACCCCCTTCTTACCCACTCACATTGTGGGATAGGAATGCAGTGGCTTTGAGGAGAATGCTTCTTCTCCTCAACCTCAATATAGATAGCCAGCTCATGTTAGTAAGAGCTCATCTTTCACCCTTTAACTACCATTTGTGGTGTGTAAGCAGAGCCATAGTCTAGCCCCAAACTTTTTTTTCGTGACATACAAGGTCTTGGTGTAAAATCCATGAAATCGAGAGAGAGATTCTTTCTAGCTGTAGTAGGTTTTGTGGTCTAAATTGGTCACTGAAAATAAAATATATACCTAAAAGTGTCTTAAACCCTTCACAAGAGAGGAGCATAACATGTCTATACTTTGTGTAATAGGCTTGGAACAGCATCCTATTTTGATGCTACTATTGGGACTCCCAAAACACTACTCAACAGTGTAATGGCATGGCAACTTAGCTAGGTATGACAACAGGTTAATCAAGGGATCTCTCACATGTTCTGTAGTAATTGGAACAATTCCCTTGAGGCAAAAATCAAAGGAAAAGCAGACTCTAGATTTTTTTTCATGTAATATACAAATTAGATGTCATTAGTTAAGAAGATTTATTCTTTCTTATGCAAATTTAGCAAGTGGGTATAGAAGAGCAATGCAGATGTGTAACTTTTTCAGTGAATTCTTAAAATGCACTTAAGATTTCCCAGCAGATCTATTTCACCTTTAACATAGTTACCATTTGCATTTGTAAAGGGAAGCTGCCAGCATTATGGAAGAATCTCACAAAGTTATGGTTGAATTCAAGGAGGTACATCTGAGTTAGACTGAGTGTTGCAGTGGCTCAAGTTTCCCAGTTTGGAAGCTGGAGAATCAGAATACATATTTGTTGTCTGTCAGGTTTAAGGTGAAGGAGATGGAGAAAGAACTCGAGTCTCCATGTTGCTAAGTGCTCTCAAGTTCCAGAAAAATCAGTGAAGACCTGAGGGAACTCAACATCTCACAGGATCTTGTTCATCCAAAACAGAAGGAAATGCCATTATACAGCCTGAAAATTAGAGCATAAGTTTAAAAAAAAATCAGAGGAGGGCTCTATATTTTGTTTACTTCTGTTGAAAGGCACAGCTTGCCAAGCCTCATCTAAGGCTCTCAGCTGCTGTTAGAGAAGAAACTGAGGGTTATGTTGATGCCAGTTACAGAGATAATTTAGCAGCAACGATAGGAAAAGAGATGAAAATCTTAAAGTGGTAAACGAACAGGTTAGGAATTACTTAGAGAATCTGGATGCTTTGAAGTTGGCAGGGCCCCATGGATTGCACCATAGGGTATGGAAGGAACTGGCTTCAGACCCATTGGCTGAGCTCTTTGAGAACTCCTGGAGGTCGGGTTAGATCCTGGAGGAACTACAAAAGGGTAAATATAGCATCCATCTTTAAGAAGGGGAAGAAGGAGGATCCAGGGAACTACAGAGCAATCAGCCTCACCTTGATACTTGGCAAGATCATGGTGGGTCCTCAATGAGTGGGTTCTCAAGGAATCTATTGTGGAAGCACCTACAGGAGAACAAGATGATCAGGAAGAGCCAGCATGGTTTCACCAAGAGCAAATCATGCCTGACCAACCTGATTTTTTTCTATGACAAAGTAGTATACCTTTTTACGCTGTTCCTCCCAATGTGCTCATTAACAAGTTAAAGAAATATAGACTAGACAAAAGTACTTTAAGGTGTCATCAACAAGTAGTCATCAGTGGCTCAATGTCTAGTTGGGAGGAGGTATCAAATAATATTCCCCAGGGGTCTATTCTAGGTCTGGTATTGCTTAACATCTCAATTAATGATTTACATAATGCGATCAAGTGAACACTTGGCAAATTCATACGTTGCACCAAGTCAGGTAGAGTTGTAGATACTTTGGAGGGGAGGGCTGTGATCCAGAATGACCTGGGTACACAGGAGAAATGGTCCAAAATCAATCAGGTAAAATTCAACAAGGACAAGTGCCAACTCCTGGACTTGAGACAGAATAATTGTATGTGCAAATACAGACTGGGAAATGATGGTTAGGCTGTTGCACTGCAGAAAAGTACCTGGGGGTTACAGCGAACCACAAATTGAATGTGAGCCAACAGTATACTCTTGTTGAGAAAAAAAACAAACAGCATGCTAGGCTCTATTAACAGGAGTATCACTTACAAATCAAGGTAAGTGATACTTCCACTCTTCAGCACAGGTGAGGCCTCACCTGGAGTACTGTGAACAGTTTGGAAAGAGTCCAGCAAAGAGCAACAAAAATGATTAGAGGCATGGGAGACCAGATTTATGAGGAAAAGCTGAAAATCTGGGGTTACTAAATTTAGAGAAGACTGGGGGTGGGGGGGATTTGATCACAGTCTTCAAGTACTTGAAGGCAATTACAGAGCAGATGGAAATGGACTTTTCTCTGTGACTATAGGGGACAAAATTAGTTGTAATGGCCTCAAATTGCAGCAGGGGAAATTTAAATTGGAGATTAGGATTTTTCTCAACTATGAGGGTGGTCAGGCTTTGGAACAGGCCACCTAGAGAAATTGTGGAATCTCCATCCATGGAAGTTTTCAAGAGCAGGTTAGATAGATACTTGGCTGGGATGGTTTATTCCGAGTTGATCCTGTCTTGGTTGGGGGGCTGGTCTAGATGATTTTATGAGGTCCCTTCCAGCCCTACTTTCCTATGATCCTCTGAATTGCATTTGAGGAGCTCAGGATATATTCCTGGCACTAATGAATTAAGTGCTCATAAATTAAACAATTGAAAAAGGTATTCCTAGGTCAGAAATACACTGACTACCATTAAAGGCTAAGTACAGACAGTCAAAAAGCCCAAGGTTGAATTTATTCAATCTTTGTAGGTTAGTCTAAGCTGCATAGCTTGAACTGATAAGCAAGTGAACAGACATTCATTTTTTATTCAGAAAATGCAGCCACATGCCTACAGTGGCTCAGGTCAAAAGCCGTGGGGCACTAGAGCACACATCCCTGCTTGGCTGGAATAGACAGCTTGGGCCAAGACTAGCCTGCCCACCCTGCAAGGGGGAGTTTGCAGGGGAGGTACAGAGCATCCTGGGATTCTGGGTGACTATGAGTTAACTTGAATCTGGAGGGGATCTGGGACAGAAGTTCAATAAACTGATTTAACCTAAATCATTTAAGTCTGATACCACATTCTTTCAGGTTTAACTTAGACCAGTTTTGGCCATTTTGAGAGTGGTTTATGTGTACTGAACTACTGGGCTAGGGACAGACACTCAGGCTAGCCTGAGCCTGAATTGATTCAATCTTTGCAGGTTAGTTTAACCTGGCTAGGCTGGACCAGTTTGTAACTATACAGACATCCCCTCTGGACTGAAGAAATGCAGGCACATACTTGCAGTGGCTCAGGCTAGAAGCCAGGGGCTGGTAGAGCAGCCCTCCCTTCCCTTCTACAGTGCTGAGCTGGGAGGGGGTGCGGCCAGCCCCCGGCAAGACGCTCCAAGTAGGAAGGACCCCTCCCACCCCTGCTGTTCCTGACCAGCCCAGTAGGGAGTTGATAACACAGTGTTTATCAGCCCATCAAGAAAACAAAAGCCTTTCTCATTAGTTCAAGCTCTTAAACAACTTTTTCCAAGGAAGGAATGGAGAGACATTACCAGCTGATCTGTTGATTAGCTCCAGAAAGTCCTAAGTAGACACTGTCCTGCCTGCCTGTCTCAGTGAAATACATACACACAGACACCTTTCAGCATTAGCTAGCATACCACATGCTGGCTATGGTCCATGATGTGGGAGAGGGAAATCCCTACTTGAGTAGCAAGTGGAGGGAGGGGAAGCCAGGCAGACACTGATGTGCCTGCAGTCTCTGCCAGAGCTCTAGCCAGGGAGCCGAGGGGTGGGGCCAGCCTGTTCTCTGGAGCAGAGAACCCCACCCAGGGCTGCAAAGCATCTGGGATGCAGGGGGGACTCTGGTATAAGGTAAACCAGGAAGGGGTCTGGAACAGACATTGAATAAACCGGTTTGAGCCAAATAATTTAAGCCTGATACTATATTCAACCAGGTTTATCTCAAACCAGTTTCAGCCATTTTCAAACTGGTTTGTGTGCACTGAGTGTCTGTTCTGTTACAGGTTTAAACTAGTTTCTGATCACTTAAACCAGTTTCTGTATAATAGCAGTCCCCAGCCCTGTTTTGTTAAAGATTTGAACTGGTTTCTGATCACTTATGCTGGTTTATGTGTAATTTCTGTCCCTAGCCAAAATGTCATCCTGTCTTGTAGGATGATGCTTGATTTTCAAGCAACAGTTTTGGAAATTCTTGTAGTTGCATATTTAGATGTAGCAGCCTTTGCACAGGTATAGAGATTAAATGATTCATCCAAGTTCATATACTATGACTGCAGAATAATACAATTGAGGTTTCCTGAGTGCCCAGTTTATAAAGTAAAGCCTTCATGACTCCCTTCCTCTTACATTGTCTATAGAGGTGTTTTTATACCCTTTTAACCATAATGTATTTTACCATATTTACACATTTTCAAACCTTTCCAAGTCAAATAGTTATTCTGGTGGCTAGTAGAATTGTATTAGGTTCAAGTATAAGAATTAGGCTTCTCTTTCAGTTTTATAATATATGTTACACCGCATTCTGCACACCTGGTGATGTGTGAACAAATGTTTGTACTATCCTGAATTAGCTACTTGCCTTAATTCAGACAATTATTTAGTAGCAGCTTTCTCATAAAGTCTCTGACAACTAGATGAAAGAGAAATAAAAGACTAATTGTAGTTCTATTCTGTTTTCTTCACTCTTTAATAGACTCCTTCCCCATCAGGCCATCAGATTAAGTTAGGATGGAAGGGAAAACCAGACATATTCATCACCTAGTGTACTGTGAAGTCAAACAACACATGAACTTTTAAAGTAAACAGAAAAGCAGTGTGACTGAGAAGTCTAGAATGAAACAGTTATGCAAGGGTCAGATAGACAGCAGTGTATAATGTTTCTCACTTTGTTCTTGGTCCTGCAAAAGTTACACCAGTAAGTGTCTTTCCTCCTGACAGCAATCCCATTGATGGGTCAAGATACATAAGTATTAGCATTACTAAGCCCTAATAAAAGCCAGGTCTGTTTTGATACCCCATTAAGCTGTTTTTGTGGCAATTATTCCAAGATATGAGATGGAATAAGATGTTATCGTGACATGCAAAGTGACAAGCTTTTTTTTTTGGTTGCTAGAAAGTCTTCTATGGGCAAATGATAGCTCATATATTCATTATTACTCTCTGGATTCTCCTAGAGTGGAATTTGTGCTGTTAGCACTGTACTGTCTAATCATATAGGCCGATTACCTTGTTACATATAGTGTCAGAAAACTGCAGAGAAATAGAAAAATAAATATAACAATATGGCCTATACTTGTAGGCAAAAGGAGGTTAACTTCTAAAACATAGTCTGTGCTTTCCCTGTTATGTAGCCTGATTTGTGAGTCTAGCTGGCTTGTGACAGATGTCACAACATGTAGGAGTATGGAGCATTTTTCTACAGCTTTGGGAATGAGAAGGGTGGAGATCAGGCAATAGTTCATGGGATCTTACGGATCAACTGTTGACTTTTCCACGACTGAGCAAACAAGTGCTCTTTACAGGGAAGCTGGCACATTTTTTCCTTTGAGGAAGGAGCTAATCATTTCCATTAGTAAATTTAGTTTTTTTGCTTGCTTCCATCAGTTGGGGGGGCAGTAGGTGTGGCACAGTTTGTGCGGGTGATGGCTCTAATCTTTTTCAGATTCCTGACTTTGAGGAAGTGTGGTCAAAGATATGCAGCAGGAGCACAGAAAACTTCTTTTGCAGTGCCATTATAGAGTAAAAAATAATAAAATAGCTGTTGACTAGTGTTCTACACTATCTAGTAAACTGTAGCAGGGATAATCCCCTGATTACTGAAAATATTCTTTTCAGACTAGAAAGGTTGTAGTCCTATAATGAGATCAGCTGCTTTCAGTTCCTCTATTTCCTTTGGAGTTTCTGCAGGATCTTGGTAGGCGGAGTCAGATTGAAGGCCTCTTTTGCATCAAGCAGTGGTTGTTGTCGTCTTTGGCTGGAAATAAATCACATGGTCTCCATTTCTCAGGAAAGGGAATTCCATTTGCCTGTGTTTTGTGAGACTCAGCTGTCTTTGGATCTCCCACTCCAAGCCTGGCTATTTTCCTGCTTCTCTTATAAAGAAATACTGATGTGCCTTCGCTCTGTGCACAAACACTTCTGATTCTACTGTGATGGGCTAGCTGGTAATGATTTGGCCCAGGGGTTTTGAAAGGGCGAAAGATGATTGGAGGACTTGGGATTCCCTTTACTCACCAATCAGGCCCCAGAGACTCACCCTCCGTGTCCCCTGATTGGCCCCTTGGGTCACCTGGAGGGGGATAAAAGGGGCAGCGCAGCTGACTCAGGAGAGACCAGCGAGGGACCATAAGGAAGGAGCTTCAAAGAGCTGGCAAGAGTTGGGCCAGCGGGGCAGGAGCAGTTGCCCCAGAAGCACCTGAAGGAGTGGGACCTGCAGGCAGCAGTTGGACCCTCAGCAGCGTGGCGTGCGGGGGGCAGGAGAGGCTCCCTGCTGAGCTCCAGGATCCCCTACGAGAGGCTGTGGCCAGCAGGAGAGGCTCCCCAGCTCCAGCAAGGATGTGAGCAGCGACCTGAGAGGTTCCCATCCCTGCTTCCAGCTCCTCCAGTAAGAGGCCAGGGAGCTCCATGTGAGGCCGGGGCTCCAGGAAGGTCAAGACCCCTAGTAGCTTGGAGCAATACCAGCACTGGTGACTGGGTGGTAGAGTTTCTGCCTATCACATGGGAGATCCAAGTTCAAGTTCCAGCTGAGGTAACAGGGAGAAATCTTTGTTGCAGTGCAAAGAGGTCATTGTGTTTTCCCCTTCTCCCCCTCCAGGTACCTAGAGAGTCTCTACACCTCCCACAGCGCTTGTGCATCTGCTTTGATCCCTTCAATTGGAGAAGGGGTACCTCTTGGAGTACCTCCTGGGTTACACTACCTAAGGAAGACCTTTAGAGGTGCCTCATCTAGAATGGACTTTTAAAGCCTTCTGATGGTTCCTACTGCCTTCTTTCACACTATGGGCATGTCTACATTTGCACTTAATGCCCCTGAATTTTCTGCATAGAAAATTCAGGCTCATTAAAGCGCTCCCGGACCCACATCTACATGTGCACCCACACCGGGAACAAATTGAGTCTGACAGGAGCAACCCAGTCCAGGGCTGCTTCTGCCCTGCTCTGCCCCCCTGCAGCAACCAAGGGGCTTAGCTCTGAGTTTTGGAGGATGAGGAGGCCTGTCCCAGCTGGGAAAGCAGCTCTGTCTCAGCAGAGGGGATCAGGCTGGCCCCAAGCCGGGGGGGTGGGGGGGTGGAGGCTGGAGCTTTCCCAGCTGGGCTTGGGTCCAGCCTGATCTCCCCCAAGCTGAGATGGAGCTGCCCACCCAGCCAGGACAGCTCCTCCCTCCTCTTCCTGTCCCCCTCCCTGGGCTCAGGGTCAGCCTGATTCCACCCCTCTCCCACGCCCCTCCGCCCCAGCTGAGACAGAGCTGCTGACCAAGCTGGGACAGCTCTCCCTCTCCCCATGGAGATCTGGGCTTAGCCAGGCAGCAGTGTGGCCCCTCCTGCCTGGGCTGACCAAGAGCAAATGGCTCATTAGATTAATATACTTTGCAGTAATCGCTGTGCATATGTAGACGGTGATGCTTTACTGTGCATAAGATTAGTCTAATGAGCAGTAAAGTGTCTCATGTAGATGCACTCAGTCAGTCCCAGATGGTTTTTTCACAAGGGAAAAGGGAGTCTTTGATCATTTGCCTTCCCTTTTGTAACCCCTGACCCTCTCCCATCATGCCTGAGGTTACCAGGCCCCCATCTGCCATCTTTGTGTAGATTTTTTTCCTTTTCAAAGTCTCTCAGTGAGAAAGGAACCTAAGGGGTTATGTAAGAAAAGCAGGAAAGCAGTTATCTTCCAATGCAATCAACGCATCAGGATAAGCTTTCTCTTACTTAATTTTCATAGAATCATAGAAAGTGAGGGTTGGAAGGGACCTCAGGAGGTCATCTAGCCCAACCCCATTTTGTCCCATTCTATAAAAATGCAGTTGTTATATAAAGCCAGGAGATCAGTTTGATATTGAATTGCTAGATACACCATTCTTACTAAGTGCCTAGTGACTGAGTGAAGTAAAATATATATGTTCAAGGTGCTAAAATGAAAACACAGTGAGCATAACTAATGAAAAAGGAGGAAGCTCTACTTCCAACAATAGATAAACTCCTTCTGTTCAAAGTGGTAAGGTGTTTCTGCCAAGGCTTGCAATAGAAACCAAATGCTAGTTGTCTCATACTGTTAGCTTTTCCAAGACACCTCATCAACCACAATTTAAGCTTTTCCTTGCATGTAACTTTGGAAAACAAGATTATTCTTTCTGTTCATCTTCATTTGATAGTTTTCAATGGTTCTTTTATTCTGAAGTTAGAGACAGTGTAAGAGAGAATTTAGGTGCAAACTGCTTCTGACTAAGAGCTTGGATAAAGTTTTCACACAGTCTGAATTCTTGTAAAATTGTATGAGGTATAAGCAAGAAGCAACAAGGCTCTCCGTGTCACCATGAAAAAAGTAATGTTCTTCAAAAGATCACAAAGAATGTTAACGAAGTCTTATGTCTTCAGTATGTTTAAAAGAAAGTAAAAGGATCCAAATAAAAACATTCAGTAGCTCTTATTTTGTCAGAGAACAACTAGCACTTGGCAACCTTTCACCAAATCAACTAAAAATATGACCTTATGTAGAAGGGTCAATTGCAGTTTTATTCAGCTACTTCTTTTACAGGCAGAATATGATTTTGGGATTTCATAGTGACTGAAAAAGAGCCAAGGCAAATTCACAAGTGCGCTTCCTCAAAATTAAATGGAAATTGTGGACCTTAAAATCATCCTGGATACTTCTGAGAAATGTTGCGAACAGGGTGTTCACTAGTTATTACTGAAAAACCAGACCTCTGCCATAAAGGATGTAGTTTTCATGCCTGCAAGGCATTAATGATGGTATGAATGTTCAGTTTATGGATTGTGCAAAGTAATTTATATATCACCTGGAGTAATCATGTCAGTAGCATTAATTGAGATTACATATCTTAACTAGAAAAACTGAATATCACTGATGATACAAATGACTTGTGTAACAACAAAACCCAGCATGTATGGCTGGGAGGCCATGTCTCTTGAAATGATGACCAAATCAGTGTTTATGCCTTTACTTTTCACTCTGTTAGTAATATCTCCCCAGAATACATCTAGACTGATTCTCTCTCATTATCTCAAAAGAGTTCCTTTGTTCTTCACCATTTTTGAACAGCCTTTCCACAGTTCTTCATTCATTCATACTTTCTTTTGTCAGTGGACAAATACCTCTATAATAAGATTTTTGCTCTTGAGCAAAATACAATGAGGTAATTTCATTCTATCTGTTAGAGTACCTATCATCTTCTCATTCCTTGTGGTTTTCACAAGGACAGATGTGGTACCCTTTGTACAGTACCATTGATGAGTATGTTGAAATGCTTTGGTTTTTTGTGTCTGTGTTTCTAGTTTGCCCAATCATGCTGTGAATTTTTCCCTGAAATAATTTTCCAAATGTTGGGCAAACCCATTTCTCCTTATGATCTGCAGGCTGGGGGATTGAGCACCCCTGATTTAGAGCTCTCTGATTTATTAAACAAAGGAAAGTAGGAGGACAGTATGTAGTTCCTGAATTAACTTTATTTTTTCTGGTCATCTTGTCTTTCAGTGTTTTAGGACTAACAGATCTCATCCTCTAGTGCCCTTTGCATTTATTGTCTGAAAGTGTTAAAAAGCTTGCCTTCGTTTATCTCTACAGTGGTTTCTTATCTTTGAATGAACCAGTTATTGAACTGAACTACTTGAATAAATTGAAATGAAGAACATACTCTCTTTGCACTTGCAAAAGGAGGGTATTGCTATAAAAAATATTTAAGCACTTCAAATACTCTAGTTCCAGCACTTAGGCAGTGACTTCCACTACTGGTTTGACTTTAAGGCTTAGGCACCAAGCATATACTGTTTGAATATTATACTGCTATTTAAGTAAAGTATTTTAATAGGATAGATTTTATCATATGTTGCTCTGTTCTCAGATTTAATGTTAAGTAGGTTTAATTTTAAAATAAAAAGTATTCAAATAAAAAATACATAAAGGAGTATTTTAACTAATTTTTTAAACCTTCTAGCAATCTCTGCCTGATTCAGAGAAGAAACTGGAGACCTAGGTCTCTTATGTCCCATATGCATGCCTTTACCAAAACACTATTGGTTATTTTCGGGTAGATTTAATAGATTATATAGACATTAGGGCTGGAAGAGACCTCGGAAGATCATCGAGTCCAGCCCCCAGCCCCAAGGGGCAGGAAGTCAGCTAGAGTCAAAGGATCGCAGCAAGATAAGTGTCCAAACGTTTCTTGAAAGAGTCCAAAGTAGGTGCTTGCACCACCTCTGGAGGGAGTCTATTCCAGACCTTGGAGGCTTGGACCATAAAGAACTTTTTCCATATGTCCAGCCTAAAATAGTCTTGGAGGAGTTTGTGACCGTTGGACCTTGTCATCCTCTGGGGTGTTCCCCCAGATTCTGATGTACACCCTTTATATACTTATAGGCAGCCACCAGGTCCCCCCTGAGCCTGCGCTTTTCCAGCCTGAAGAGTCTCTCAGCTTCTCTTCATAAGGAATGAAGATCTCAATGTCAAAAGTAAAAAGGTTCCTTATGATCCATTTCTGATAGGAAAAACCATCTTAGTTGTAATATATAATCTGTTTTCATTTTATTTTTAAATCTTGTTATATATATTGAGTATATTTCAGTTTAAAATTTGAAGCCCAACAGCTTTTCAGATACTGTATCATCTTAGGGTGGCTAATTCTACATTCCTTATTCAGGTAAGATTCATACCTATTTTTATGGGGAATTACAGCTTTAAGTTCAAAAGAAATTTTGCCTCAGAAAGAAGTGCAAAACCAGACCTTTCTGGCCTGACAGCTTCAGCTATGGAAGAAGTTCTGACTGTGACTGGAGGATAGCAGAGCTCATACTGGTGATGCATGGTTCATGTACCTCCCAAGCAGGTCAGGATGTTGGTCACCATCCATCTCAGCCAAATTAGGAGAGGAGATGAGGACAGATTTCCAGACTAATAGGTAAAACTGACATTAGCTTAAACAGGTACAACTGGAAACCATTTAAGAACGTGTCTTTTTTCAGTAACTTGACATTGTTTTTAGAGAAACAGAATATTGAAACTTGATCTTTCATGGTGAAAGAGTTCCTTTACTTGCACTAGGCTTGAACCCAAACCCATTCAGATCCATTTTGGCCTTTTGTCCATTACTTAATTCCATTTGCCCAGTTGGATTATGCATTCTGATGATAATCTTTACAAATATATGGAACGTATCTATTTTGCACAAAAGTACCAATCAAATTCAAGTTTAGTGATAATGATGGAGCAAATTCTACATATTTTCAGTTTGTTCAGTACCATGTAAGTTGAAGAACTCAGGAGAATTGGGAAAGTCATTTATTTCATGACGCAATAGCAAGGAATGAGCTATTTGTTGTTTCTTTGATACATAAACTCTGTGCTATGATTAATCTGAAAGTTTCCCTTTTTCACTCCAACTTAATTTTGGAAAAATAAATATGTAATAGTTTTTAAGATACTTTCTGAAAAAGCAGATTTATATAGCATCTCTTGTCTGTTCAGTGATGCAAAAGGATCATAATCTAGGTCATAATCTAATGTTTGTTGGATGACATCTTAAAAACATATTAGCTTGTTGCCTTTTATAATGGAATAATGATATAAAGAGCTAGAGGTCCCAAGAACATTATAGGCTATATCCTCAGAGGGCATAAATCAGTGTAGGTTCATAGACATTTGCCAGGTTACATGGACTAAGAATAGGCCCATGTTTTTTGGAGCCAAGTGAAAAAGGTCTTTCTCTTTTACAAAGTTTACCTTCCTGGAAACTCAATGGAAACAGCACTAGATGTGTTACATTTGCGTGACAGTCAGCTATTGAAATTGGCATTCATTAGAGTTGTCCATGGACTACTTCGGAGGTCTGTTAATTGTATATTACTTGAACTAAACCAAATCAAATAGGAATATGGGCAGTTTTTGCCTCCTGGGTTGTAGTAACAGACCAAAATATTAAACTTGGAAGATTTATTTCAAATAAAGTTTTGAGTATAACTCCATTACAGAGACAGGTATATTTTACTAATATATGATCTGGCAGAAAGGAGAACAAAGTTATGCTGTCTGTTGAATGGGATTCAATTTCTGGACTTTGTTGACTGAAATTGGCCCCAACTCTTTTATGCCTTTATTATTGATAAGCTACTGCTTGTCTCAGTCCATTGCACTAGTCTAGACTTCAGGATTGAGACTCTATTAGGGAATCTCTCCATGAAGCTCTTCTGAGTTTTACATAGTGTGGCTGGTCAGTACTGTTTAGTCAATCTACATTTGTTAATAGCAGAAAATTTGATGGATTGGACTGAAATGAAACCATCAGGTTCTTAAACTGAATGGTTCCTTTTTAAATTCGAGAAAAAAATTTAAACCACTGAATAAAATTATGTGCCAATTATGCATAAACTTCTTTACCACTAGAATAAAGGAAGCCATAATTCTGTGGACTTATTTTTATTAAGTTCATCTGTTTTCATTTATAAATAGAGAGAAAGAAAGAATCTAGAGTGGTGGACAGTGGTATAATGTGGCTTCTATCCACTTGCAATGAAATGAACCAGAACCCACAGTTTCTTTCTTTGACAGGTTGAGACACTGAGAAAAAGCAAAATCACTGTAAGAATGTAAGTCTTAGAAGTTATAGTCAGTATATGTTAAAATCAACCTGAATGAAAGCATATTAGAACTTGCCCTCTAAGGAGCAAATTTGGAGAGAGAAAAATTATTTTATAGTTCTTCTGAAAAGCCTTTTAGGCCAGCCTTGACTGAATATTATTAAAGAAAATTTTCTACAAAACTTTTGAAACATCTGGTTTTATTATTTAGAATATATGAACTTGTTTTTGCATATGAGGTTATTTAAAAAAAACCCCACCAATTTAAGTCATCAGTGGGAAAGAGAGTGGGATATTTAAAACATGTAGGGCGCATCCCTACAAGCAGGGACATGTGTTTCCCTGGGGACAAGTAGCAGCAGCACATCTTGTGCTGCTGCTACTTGTCCCCAGGGGATGCCCATGCCATGCACGCTCTGGGACATGGCACGTTGCCCCGGGTGAGGTAGGGGAGGCTGGGGGCAGCAACTGTGCTGCTCCCAGCAGCCTTACTTGGGGTCCTGGGAGCCTCTGGGAGTTGCAGCCCTGGTGCTTGTACAGCAGAGAGCCTGGTTGGCAATCAAGTGTGGCTCCAGCCGGTCAGGCTCCAGTTTTGGGTGGTGCTTGCTGCTGCTGTGTGCGCCACTCCACTTGTTTTTGGGCCTGGGTTTTTTTTCCAGGGTCAAAAAAACCCACTGTGCTACAAAGTAACAGTGCAGGGAACACCTGCATGTGCAGCATGTGCAGCATGTGGCGCCCCAGATGTGTCTGTGGCACCACATACCACATGTCCCTGCTTGTCTGGATGTGCCCATAGAGATCCTAAATTGGGGTAATTTATATAATAGTTAAAATTAAAACTGTTGCATCTACCTCAGCCATCTGCTGGTAGAAAAAGAAGGAAACTTTTTGTTTAATATATTTAGACTTATGGATATTAATTTATTGAAAAAATGATACATTCTGTAAAAGCTGTGTTTTATTTTTGGCTTGGCAGCTTTCTCTTATATTATAATAAAGTCTTAAAATTAGCCATGTTTAAATGTCACTTGGACTTGGAGCAGATGCTTATAATCAAGTTGGTGGGTAGAAGAAATGCAAAATAGCTCCTAGTCAGTCAAACCTGCTCTTAATGAAGATGTTGCTTCTTCAAATTATATTGGTCAACTTAAGAACTTCTATCTTGCTAAAGGAAGATATAGAATGAAGTGCAGGGTGGGTAGATACTAAGTTATGACTATTAATGATGACCGTATAATATTTTCACTGCTTTATTATACTGAACTAATTAACAATGCATTTGGGTTGCACAACAAAAGCATTTGTGGTTACTGGAAAAATGTTTTTGGGTGTGGGTCTGACCAACAAGATTAAATTGTCATCATTTCAGTCGTAGGATAGTTACAGGCATATATAAGCCATTATTAACTATGGCATCTGGGAACAAATAACATAGCCCAGTTGCAAACAACATTTGTTCTAAAAGAAGGTGTCTATTCCCTTCAGGCCTCCAAAGTGCAAAGCCAATTCCCTTGAAATGTTCTGGTATCAGGGACTATAGATTAAATCACAGTATAATCTAAAGTTAAAAACAGCCATAATATTTTCAAATGTATATTGTAAAAGATTCAGGACATTCTCAACTTCATGCAACTTCTCTGGAATTTGAAGGCATCTTCCATAAATCAGCCATTAATTGGTCTGTAGTGATCCCAGTCATTCTCACAAGGATCTATTTATTGGTAATGTGTGCACATATTATCTAACTAAATTATATAAAATAAGTGGTGTTATGATGAACTTCTCAATTTTTATTGCTATGAGTTTAGAATAACTAAATTCTGAAGTTCTCACTCTATTTTGCTTTCTTTACTATTTTGTGTTGGGCATAGCCCAGGGGAGGGCAATTATTTTGGGCAGAGGGCTGCTTAATGAGGTTTGGTGAGCTGTTGAGGGCCACATGGGTAGCCCACCCTTTGACAGGTGCCCCGCCCCCTGGCCACCATCAGAGGACCCAAGCTACACACTGCTGCTTCCCAGGGGCACGGACTCTGCAAGGCTGCCAGCCCCACACTCTGTGCTCCTGCCCAGCTGCAGCCCTGTCCACACCCACCTTCCCTACCTGGTGCCTGATGGGAATGAGACAACAGGGAAGCCTGCAGCAGCAGCCCTGACCTGTGCTAGTGGAGCTGGCCCTTCAGCCCACGAGGGTAGGAGCAAGGCATAATAGGATATGTTGGGGGAGGGTATAGGTGACTTGCCACCACCCTCGCGGGTGGAAAGGCTGGGTGGGGCACAATTCGTTAGGAGACTCCGTGGTCTGGAAGAAAGTGCCTGGTGGGCTGAATGCAGCCTACAAATCGTATTTTGCCCGACCCTGGTATAGCCATGACCCTACACTGAAGATAGTTGTTATAAACCATTAATCTTCTTCATGAAAGCAGGTAGCTGAAACAATAGGAAGTCCAAAACACAGACACATGACATTGTCTAAAACAAGGGTGCATATGAAGAATATCTGGGGAGAGGGTTTTTGTGGGCTTTTTTTTTTTTTTGCAGGTCAGCAGGTATGTTTAGAAAGCAAAATAAAGGTGGGCATATAGCGTAGATAGGGAGACCTGTGCTAGTTTAATCTGCCTTGTATGGGTAGCAATAATAATGATATGATGGTATAAGCTAGCCACCCTATCTGGGACACCTAGAGTCTGTTACATCACTGTTACGCTATAATGGGTCTTATACCAGGCAAGGAGACTAAGACACAGTTGTCCTAAACTAAAAGCAAGTTTATTGAACTTTAACAGATACACCTCTAATTAGAACTGAAGCAACATTAGCGGTTAGAAATGTGAGGTTTGTATCTAGTCAAAGCTCACCACCCCATAATGCTGCACGCAACTTCACTGGTTGATCTGGCAAATGCACCCCCTGAGATTGGCTGTGCACCCCCTGGAAACCCAGCCGCGAAACCAGAAGTACCAGCGGAAGTGCACTTCTGGTTTTCCTACTGGCTCAGTGATTGGCCACTGGGGCCCCAGTTGGCAATCACTGGCCCCACCCCCAATCACTGGCCTCACTGGCCCTAATCACTGGCCCCACCCCCGTCAGCAATCTGGTGCCCCCCCCCCGACTCGGGAGGCATACATATCACAAGTGAGGCCAGTACCGCTTACTTCTTCTCCTATGCACTAGGATTGGGTGCTGAGGGGGTGGGGGGCTGGTGATGTTCCCTCCCACATACTGGGTTTGGACTGAGCGAGCCTGGCAGCCCCTCTCCCACCTCCCTAATGCCCCTCCCCCCCATTCAACCCTGTACACTGGGATCAGGCTTTTCCAGATCCAGTGCTCAGGGCCCTGGGTTCCTCATGTATCTGGAGATTTGGCAGTAGGGGAAGGGTGACACCATTTTTCCACTGGTAAATTTCCAGACCCATGGAGAGCCCCACAGGTCAGATGGCACAGGGCTGCAGGCCAAATCTGGCCCATGGACTGGACATTGAGCACCGGTGGCATAAACTATAGATTCTTTGAAAATGTGGTATATACAGTTCTGCTTGGAGACACCAGGAATATGGAAAAAAACCAACCTAGGCATTTCAGTGAACTGTTTTTTCAGGGCTTGTCTACATGGGGGCACTTCAGGAAAGATAAGGCAAATCAACTGAAGGTCCAAAGTTAGTGCAAAAAAGCTGTATGTGAAACCCCTTAGATCATACTGCTTTACTCCTAAATGAGAGCATCTCCACTGGGTGTAAGATACAATAACTTACACATGTTGACTTCACAACAATAGCCAAAATTAGCCTTAAGGATTAATTCCACTGAACCAAAGGTTGTATTTCCATTTGCTTCAGTGGTAGTTGGCACGACCCCTACAGAGACTTTATAGAGTCTAAACTATTGTTTCTCATTCTAGTGGGAGGAAAAATGCTGTACAGTTATAAAACTTTAAAATCCAGTCTCCCCTGTAAATTTTCTTATTTTGCAGAGGAAAGTACACTTTCAAGATAAATGGAATTTTAAAGCTTTGTAAATAGCTCTGTGTCTAGGGGTTAGTCCCTAGTTCAGCAAGTGCTTGAGTACATGCCTAAATTTAAGCATGAGTAAGCCAATTTGTCAACGAGACTAAACACATGCTAAAGTTAAACATGCACTGACTAGAGTACAGTCAGAGAGACTCACAGGTCTTGGGGGCTCAGTAAATTCAGTGTCATGAGACTGTCCTAAGAAAATTCCCAAGCAACTTAAACTTTAAAAATGGTTAAAGTGTTTATTTTAAATACTGCTAAACCAATAGCCAATAATGTAAGAAAATGCTGCCAATATAAAAGTGGGTTTTAAATTTAAAAGTGAATGTGAGTAACAGCTATTTTTTTTAAGATATGACTGCACGATCCTGTTTTTTGGAAATGGAAAATGTATTTTTCCTTCTGTTTTATATAGGAATGGAATTATTAATATATGAAAACAAAAGTACAAAATTAAATTTACAGATGCTGGTGTTTAGATGTTTGTGCACTCAGCCATTGTCTAATTTTTGCCGTGCTAAAATTTAATTTTATTTATTTTGTTACACTTTTTCAGCATTGATATTTTTCTTATTGTTCATTTAGGGGGAAAGAAACTAGGTGGAGTTACACCTTCATCCATAGGAACTCTAAGAGATACCAGCACCTTTTAATTTTATTTTTTCTTTTTAAAAAATTGCATTTTCCTCTTACTTACGTAGTTTCTTAACACAAAGATCTAAACCTTTCCTAGGTTGAAATTCCTGATTCTGGAATCTGGATCTGTATCACTGTATCAAAGCCAACTTTACTCACAACTGAGCTTTAGACTATCAAATTAAATATGACATCAGCCTGATTGAATTATTACTCTAAAAGGTGAATACTGTGCTGCTTTATGATTTTCAGCTTAATTTATCTTTGTTCATGTAACTAAAAGTATTCAACAGACTACAGAGTAGAGAGTAATTTTGCACTGTCCAGACAACGTGATCTTATCTGGGCCTCATTATCCATCCTGTCGAGATCACAGATATCAACAGTATTTTCCTTTGAAAGGCAGAAAAAGATACTGTATTCACAAAAGCATCTTTGGTATTTTCTAAGTGGCTAAAATACACTTGATGTATGGAAGGGATTGATCCTGTGACTTAAATGTACATGCATCAAAACTGGTGTTTCCATCTTCTGAATCAAATAGGATTTGACATGGAGAAGAGCAAGCCTATTTACTTTTAATTTTACTCTCATTTATTTGGAAAGTGGACTGTAAAACTTGTTCAAAAACAAATAAAGGAGCCATGTGGAGAATAGTTTGGAAGATTCTTGAAGAATTTTATTAGTTTGAAAGGTTCACGGATCTAATCTGAACCTGTAGAATTTGTTCTTGTAAAATTCATATATGTGTTTTCCTCATTAGTGATTTGTGTTTCAACTAAGAAAAAAGAAACGGGCACCCTTTTTTTAAGTACTGGAAATATAAAAATGCAGGCCTCACTTCCCCAAAAGCTGTAGTGGCTCAGGTGAATAATAACTTATGCAATGTGTATTTCCATTAGAATATTTCTCCTTCACCCTTTGCAGGTTTTAATACCTTTCTCTGCTCTATTTTCCTTTTGTACAATGTTTGTTTTTTTCTCAGCAAAGATAGAGCAAATTCTTCATATGTGGTATTATATGTGGTAAACATTAGATATCAAGACATGACAGGCACCTTAAACTATCATGGACAAAATTGACTGACTTGCCTGATGTGGCATTTCATTTTTCCAAATGGAACATAGGCCCTAGCACCAGGTAGGGGAGAGGCTGTTTACTCCTCTGAGCAGGAAAACTAGGGCACCGGGGGTTGGGGAGAGAACATACGCACAGAGGAGCAAACCCGGTGCCAGGGACATCTGCCAAGGCAGCCCCCAGGGAGCCCCAACCCCCTGCACCTGTTTGCCTACCCAGAGGAGCAAACAGCCTCTCCCCTACCCATCCCCAAGTTCTCTTCTCCCCCTGTTCCTTTTGCAACCCCTCAAGCTTTGCAGCAGCAATCAGAGGCCTTGGGAGCAAGGCCTCTGTTGCTGCAATTAAACCGGACCCTAAGCCTGCCCTTAGCCTATCAGAAGATGTGGAACGGTGCCATGATCTGGGCAGAAAAATGTTGGCCCCCGCCATGATCAGGCCATGGCATTAGTGAGCTGGGCCCACGACTTAAACAAGGTGCTATACATGATGATGTTTCTATTATTGACTTTGTTGCCATCTCTTAGACTTCTTGTGATTTTTGAAGTATTTGATGCTTCATGTAAAGCCCAAACTTCTGGGAACAACCAGTTAAAGCCTCAGAAAGCAGGGGGCAAATAATAATAAAGCAGACTTTATGATTTTTTAAAAAGTGTTTTTAAGCCAATCTTGTGATATTTTTTGGTGGAGGGTATAGGGGAGTAATTCGTGATATTTGAAATTGTGGGTGCGGAAATACTTGGGATTTTCGTTTTTTTTTTTTTTTTTACAGTTGTTTAGTCAGCCTCATTAAGCATTCATGCAGACTACCAGAAGAAGTAGTAGATTCTCCATTTCTTGTAGTTTTATGTCAAGACTGGATTCTGTTCTGGAAGGTGCTTTATCAAAATGAGAGTTATCTATTAGTCAAATGATCTTATCAATACAGAAGTGTAACTATCAAAGTTTGTGTCCTGGGGAAAATCCTGCCGGAGAGCTGGGGTTAGGTGAGGTTAGGAAGCAGGGGCAGTCAGAGTTCCTGGCCACTGCTGTTGAGGTGGGTCTGCCTGCCCCAGCTGTTCCTGCTGTTGCAGCAGTGGCTTGGGGCTGTTCTTGCCATGACATGGATTCGCTCTGCTAAGCTGGCGCCCAGGGTTGGTGCCCCACTTGCCCACCCCATGTTACACAACTGCAGGGCTTACTAGATGAAACGTAGTGACCTGTAATATGCAGTTGGCCATAGTACATGCTCTAATAGTCCCTTCCTGCTTGCACTCTGTGGAACTGAACTCAGGATGATCATAGGAGTTTCTATCACCCACCTCACAGAGCTTTAGAGGCTTACTTTTGTCATGTTGGCTTTCGTAAACATGCCAGTCCTGTTTTTTCCCCTTCCTTGTACATCATATTTCTCATGATTTCTTGGATTGGCATGGGTCCAAGTCCAGCTGTTCAGCGTTATATGATCGTTTTATTTGGTGTGAAGGGTACGTGTTAAAGTTTTCGGTTTTTTTCAGGGAGGATTAGAATTCATGGCTGTATCCATTGGACCGGGTGGTCCCAGAGGCAACAGGTCAGGCAGGAACTTCACACAGTAGGTTTAACTAATCAAAGAGAGAATTATCATTTTTCTAACTCCTTTAGAACTGAGAATCTGTTATTCGTGTGAATTATGTATCAGCCTGCCCAATAGGTTGAATATAAATTTATTTTGAGGAGCACCCAATCTTTCTGTGTCTGATATAATGGTATTTTAGTTCAGTATCTTTCAGCCCTATTTAAACCTAGGATATCAGGTCCATAGGAGGCCCAGAGAAAACTATGTCCTTGTTCACTGCTAAAGTACCTGAGTTCAGAAAAGAGGTCCTCCTCCTTTATCCGCTGCCAGGATTTCTGGCCTGTATCATTAGCTGTATCTGTTTGTTTCAATAATGTTGCTGCCCTTTCAGTTCTTTAGTAATCTTTATTCAAACATACCTTTATTATTGAAAGTGAAATATCTTCACTGTAATAAAAAACACTGAGCATCTTTTGCTTTTTGAATGCTTAAATAAACAGTTTGAATGAATTCTTTCAGTTATAGTATCAAGGATCATAAGGAAATTCACGATTAATCTGGTGACATTAGCAACTCTGCTCCAATAGGGTATGCTTTATTCATAAGCATTTGATGTTTGTTATACTCTCAAAGAATATGTGTTCTTTTGAGTATCCCTACAGGTAACCCTTTTTTAACCTTTAAATATAGTATGACTGTAACACAGAGCACTTCATCCAGGGCACAAGTAATCTAGCAACAAAAATGCCTGTGTTACAAGGTCTGAGTTCAAATGTTCAAGGGTGGAATTGGATGTAATGGTATATCAGTGAAAAAAATAAGCCTGTGGTGAAGTTGGAACCCCAGTGCCAAAGCACAACATATAATTGGGCCTAATTTTTTCCATATGTATCAACAAAAACAGCCCTTGCTTCCATGAGAGATGAAAGCTTCCTTTTTTGTCATATTTTTATTTTGTATATAATTCCAAACTCTTTACAATTTCTTAGGCTTTCTAGAGAAAACATGCCTGGATTTAGGGGGACGTGAGCTGTCACCATGGATTCGCATTTATATTTTTAATAGAATAGCCTTTTGGGGCATGAGAGGTGGGTGGATATGTATCATTTCCCTCCCCTATCACAAGAGAAATTTTTAATTAAAAATACATATAATTATTCTGAATCATCCAGACAGCAGTGGAATTGATTCAGATGCCTAATTAGAAATAAGTACGCTGTTGGAATTAGTGTCATAAATCTTAATCAAGTCAACCAATTATTTAAACAGGCTTTAAAAGGTGTTAAAATACTTTACTTTTCTCTCAACAATTTATAGTACTGTTGTTTTCAGTCTTTTTTTTCAGTTTGATATTAAATGCTGAAACAAAGATTTCTTTTGCCTTTGTTTCATGAGTTAATGCAATCCCTTTTCAAACGAAGTCTTTTTATCTTATCTGTAAATGCTGCTTATATCTATCTGAAAACTATAGATGCTTGGCAGCAGGCATGAACTTCCCCCAATATATCATTTTGATTTATATCGTTTTAGATCTTGTATTCATGTTTCTTGTAGTGATATGATAGGTGCTCTGTATTTTACATGACTTTGAAATAATAAATGCAGTATTTACTGTTTTAGGGACAGTTTCAGTAAAATTTTCACTATACCCTGTACAGCATACACAGAAAAAAAGCTTTGTGACACTGCAAAAACCCAGTAAAACTGAAGACTGAAATAGTTCAAACCTCTGTGAGGTTATTAACCCATGTGACTTCACTCCTTCCTCAAGTAGTTCCATTGGAATAATGGGTCTTGCTAAGGCCTTATGTTTGTGCAAACTAAATATAAATTGTTTGTAAAGTGGTTGCATCCGAATATGACCAAGTTTTATACCCACTCTGCAATTGTGTTAATGACTCTACAAGATGCAATGCAGCAGAGAAACAGGCCAGGAGGCATACTCAGGGAAGTAATGACTGTATAGTCAGCCTGGCAGTAGATTTATAAAACAGCACAAGAACCATGATAGAATCTATACATCCCTGTTGACTATTTGAGAGAGGGTGCCTCACTCTTTCTTCTTTCTCTTGGCTGAGTTGGTTGCTTAAGGTGACATGAGGGATATGAGTCTGTTGTTGCAAGTGGAGGTAGGCATGGAAAGTAAGCAGTGGAAAATATACTTTAGGTCACTTCTGTGTTCCCTGTATCTGGGAACATACATCAAGTACCTGCCTAGCTTCAGATATAAATTATAGCAACCTAAGAGTTGCTTTACCTTATGCTTTGCTTCCAATGAATCCTTTTATGTTGCAAAAAATAGTATATTTTTAGAGATATGCACTCCACTCCAATTTTCCAATGTGCTGGGGTTTTTAGGCTTTTTTTAAATTGTTATACAGCTCAACTGTATCAGTTGTCACTCAAAGAATAGGGACAAGAAAAGACTTCACCTGCTTTTGCCCTCCTACAGGCCAGTTAGTTCCTCTAAGTGATGCCTGTTGCTGCCATCCTGTCCCTAGGGCAGTGATTTTCAACCTCATTAGATTCAAGGCACCCTTTGGAAAATGCCAACTTTTAGTTTTCACTCATTTTTTTGACAACACAAAACATAATGGAACCATCCTTCTGTTGCAAAGAACTCAGGAAGACCACAACGGGTCAGAATGGTTTTGACACTATGGACTCCTGTTTGAAATTTCTGGGTTTATATGTTTATATGTTAAAATCATGTGCAGGTGTTTGCACACCTAACTGTATTAATATTGTGTCATACCCTGTGGCACCCTTGAAAGGATCTCACAGCACTCTGCTGTGGCATCTTGGTTAAGAATCACTGTCCTAGGGGCTACCATCACTGACCAGCAACATACCTTTGTGAATGGCCTGTGAAAGATACTGGCTTTCTAGGAGGAGACTCCAGCATTAATGGAAGAAGATAAATATTGATAAGGTGAGGGGGGAACTCTTTTGCCTTACTCCCATTTCATTCCAGCCAGGAAATGACGCCCTACAGCCAACTCCAATCAGTAGCAGGACCAGGCCTCTGAAGTGTCAGTCTTGGCAAGGTAGAGTTGTATCCTTCCCTGGCTTCTGGCTGACTTTAGACTAAAAGTGTATTGACATTCAATTTCCTGGGAGAAACTCTCCAGGGAGTGACTTAATCCTAGCTGTTCCAAGGGGTTTTTTTTCTCCAGAGCAGCCATTTTTGCTCCTGGAGAAAAAAACCTGAATGTGTATATGCTTCTAGTTTCTTCTGGAGACAGTCATTCTCCCAGTAGAAACTGAACATCTGTACATAGCCTAACAAAGCTAACCACCTCTCCCTGTTCAGTAGCAATCTAGAAATAGGTCAGCTATTAGAGGAGCATGACTCACTGTTGCAGGAATGGGGAGGTGAGCATTCACAGCCTCCAGCAACTGCATCATCTTTACTACGTTTCTTCACTCAATCTAAAGTGCAGTAATGAGCTCACTTAATCTGTTTTTCCCATCTATGGGGCCTATTCCAGATGTACTGCACATAGAACTTCCAGCCACATAGGACCAGGGTTACAGTTGTAAGAAAAAAAGGTCCATCCACCCACTTCATATCTGACACATTATTAAACTGCTGTGCTGGTTCTCACCAGCTCAGTTCCAGTTCCTGCCACCAGATGATACCTCTGAACTCAGGATATATACCCTAGCCCTTCCTGTCCTCTCATGTCCAATGAAATGTACTCATGTACAAATGTTTAGTTCTCTGCTATCACTTCTTTCATTGTCACCA
This sequence comes from Alligator sinensis, assembly GCF_000455745.1. Classification (NCBI taxonomy): domain Eukaryota; kingdom Metazoa; phylum Chordata; order Crocodylia; family Alligatoridae; genus Alligator; species Alligator sinensis. The sequence continues at coordinate 1,592,097 of NW_005841971.1, forward strand.
TTGATTTTACTTGCCGCCTTTGTCCCTGTATGACAAACATGTGTGTTGCCAGATCCCCTGCCTTCACCGTGTAGTCTCAGTCTTTCTGTGTGCCTGTTCTATTGTCGCTCTTTCTCTTCAGTTCTCTCTCTCCTTTTATCTGTGATCCCCTTATTCTAACTTATTGTCCGTCTTCATCTTTAGCTCCATTGTTTGTGATGCTGACTTATTGCACCTTATTTAAGATTATCTTTTAAGGTCTTTGACAAAAAGTTTGTAAGTATAAACCCAGCCGTATAGAGGACAAAGTTTGCATTAACATCAGTGAAGCAATCAGTCCAGTCCTTAGGGATGTGTCCAGACGAATGTGGACATTTGGTTCCCCAGGAACAACTAGCAATGGCGCACCTTGTGCTGCCAGTAGTTGTCCCTGGGGAGCATCTGTGCCACACACTCTCTGGCATGCAACAGGCCACCTCAGGTGGGGTAGGGGCATAGGCAGAGGGAGAAAAAAATTGGGGGGGGGAGCCTGAGTGTATGCATGGATGCGCATGGATGCACCACCCCCCCCGGCAGGAAAATCTGCAGGGGAAGAAGCAGGGGGAGGGGAGGGGAGGGGAGGGAGTGGGGCTGGGGCAGGGGTTGGGGCTGGGACCAGGCAGGGATCAGGAGGGAACCAAGCTGAGTTGGGCCCTGGATCAGGATCTGGGCTGTCACCCCTTCCTCCGCACCTAAAGGGAAAGGGACCTAACGGTGGGAGTTTACTATAGACCACCCAACCAAGGAGAGGAGCTTGACCAGAAATTCTTGGGTCAGCTCACCGAGGTAGCGAAGGCTAAGGATGTGGTAGTCATGGGGGACCTGAACTTCCCAGACATCTGCTGGGAGGAGCAGTCAGCCAGGTCTGAGTGCTCCCGTAGGTTCTTAGACAGAGTCCAGGACCTTCATCTAACCCAGGAGGTGCACAGCCCCACCAGGGGGGATGCCTTGTTGGACTTGGTGTTGGCCACGGGCGACGACCTGGTGAGGGGGCTGCAGGTGCTTGACCCCCTGGGTGACAGTGACCACTGCCTGCTGGAATTCACCATTCAGCGCAAGGTGGCAAAGGCAAGCAGTCAGGCTGTGGCCCTAGATTTTAGGAGGGCAAACTTCAACGAGCTAAGGAGGATAGTTGGAGAAGCGCTGAAGTCTCAGAGGGGAGGAGAGCCGGGTGTTCAAGGGGAGTGGTCGCTCCTTAAGGAGACGATCCTCCAAGCCCAAAAGAAGGTA
>NW_005841971.1:1594713-1614831 GCF_000455745.1 Alligator sinensis
TGCATCCACAGATGCATTTCAAGCAGGACCAAGGAGGTGATCCTCCCCCTCTATGCGGCACTGGTCAGGCCGCAGCTGGAGTACTGCGTCCAGTTCTGGGAGCCGCACTTTAAGAGGGATGTGGACAGCATTGAGAGGGTCCAGAGGATGGCCACTCGCATGATCAGGGGACAGCAGGGCAGGTCCTATGAGGAAAGGTTACGGGACCTGAACCTGTTCAGCCTCCAGAAGAGAAGGCTGAGGGGGGATCTTGTGGCCTGCTATAAACTAGTCAGGGGGGATCAACAGGCACTGGGGGAGTCCCTGTTCCCCCGGGCGCCGCCAGGAGTGACCAGGAATAACGGTCACAAGCTGGCGGAGGGAAGGTTTACGTTGGACATCAGGAGGCGCTACTTCACGGGCAGGGCGGCTAGGGTCTGGAACCAGCTTCCAAGTGAGGTGGTGTAGGCTCCCACCCTGGGGGTTTTTAAGAGGAGGTTAGATGACCATCTTGCTGGGGTCGTTTGACCCCCAGTATTCTTTCCTGCCTTGGCAGGGGGTCGGACTAGATGATCTGCCCAGGTCCCTTCCGACCCTAGAAACTATGAAACTATGAAACCTGGGGTAGTTTCCCAGCACTTGCACCCCTCCATGCCAACGAATCTACCAGCTCTGGCTCTCTCCCTGCACCGCCCCAGCCCCACAATGCCTGGGGGTGGGGGCTAGAGCTGGGGGCGGAGCAGGGCCAACATTGGCTACACTGCTGGACTGGAGAGGATAGACCCCCTGGAACCCCTGTGCCCACTCCACCCTGAGTCATTGTTTTTCATAATAATAACGAATATAATAGCACTAATACTGCTGGTGCTAGGGCAGGCACTGCCCAGCTGGGGTGCATGCTGCTTCCGCATGCACTGCTCCACTTGTTTTTGCATGGGTTTTTTTTGACCACTGGATAGCCAGAGGTCAAGCACCCTCCCCTCCACACTGCTCCCTTGCAACATGGAGAACAGCTGAATGTGTGGTGCCACAGACATTTCTGCCGTGCTCCATACCACACTGCTGTGCTTGTCTGGATGTGGCCTATTTGTCTGTAAAATCCCTTGCATGCTTTGAGCATTACATAGAAACAATTTTGACTGTATACTGATCTAACTCCTAAGAAAGAATATATTTTTGGCATATTAACATCTCTGTGTAATTTAATGATTGACATATCTCTACTATCGGCTTAAAAAAAGAATTATCACAACTATGCATATTGCTTTGATTACCAAGATTTTGGAATGTCCAATCGTATAAGATGAATAACAAGCGTCAGATGTTCACATAGTTAACTCAATAGAAATCAAGGGAATAATCCTTAGTAGCAACTTGTTACAAAGGGTTCATACTTTTATACTGATGGAAAATGACATAAAGTTGCCGTTAAGCCAGTCTGTATTTGTATTAGTAAGTGACCAAAACTGTGTGTCAAAGCATGTACATACACTGTAATCACTTGCATTTGAAACTGCTTCCTCTGACTTCCTGGCAAAGTATCAGCATTAGGAAATTGTGACTAATGGTAAGAAGAAAGAACACTAAAACACTTATCTTAACAGGCAGCGTATCACTAAGATCTTTATAGGTGCCAAAGAAAAAATAAAATAGGGTGTGATTAACCCAAATAAGATAAAGTATGAATGAAGCAGTTTCTTTGAAATATAAGGGAAAGTGAAAAAAAGGCCCCCATGGAGTTTGGGTTTATTGCTTATTATTTTTTATTGCATTTGTTAGGCACATGCACAATGTATGCGCTCATTTCATAAAGAGAAAATTTGTTACATGTAGGTCCAAGACATGGAGGGTTAAGGGAGTCCTTATAATGTTCAGCTGTTTTGATTTTTGGATATTATTACTCCTTCAATATTTCTGGATAAAATTTGCTTTCTTTGTTCCCTTGTTTAAAAACATGTGGATTTTTGCTTATTTTTATTTTTCTTGATTAGTTATGGTGTCTGATTATATAACATTTCCTTTTTTCCAACAATATGACAGTCCATTGTTTTTTAAGGAATTTTTATTATTTCAGACAAATGGTTTCAAGAATGGCAGCATTTCAAGATTGTGAAGCTGCTACTGATGGTAATGGCACTGTGATAATTAAGCTGTCCACAGTCTTCCTTTTGGTGAAACTGAGACAAGGTAGTTATGATTTCATCAAAGGCTTTGTTTAGGCTCTGTCAACTGTAGAACTGTCTCCTACCAAACCAAGATCCTGAAGATCTTCACTTCGCATTTCCATCGTCGACTACATATTCAACACATTTCATCTTTGTCCATCTAGTAACAAGACTAGTCAGCATCCTAGTACTCCTTGTTGACAGACTAAGCAATTTATCCTTCTAGTATAGTGAAACTGGCACTCAGAGACATCTTAACCAGCTGTAAACAGGCATGGAGATCCCAAAGACAGGAACTATATTCTCTGTGACAGTTCCTTTTTTGCATGGACATTTATATAAGAAAGCATCGAACATTCAATATCAACCTGAACCTTGAACCAAATTACAGTTCTTTTTTAAAAGTGTAAATTTTCTTTTTTTTCTTTGATTCATTCAGTAACTTATTTACATCTTTACAGTCTTTAAGCAGGCAATTGGTTGGATCTCAGCTCAGCGGGACTGCTCATGTACTCAAAGTGAGCACTTGCATTATTGAAGTCAGTGATTCAGAATGTCTTGCATAGTTTCTTTTGTAGGCCAGATAATTGTATGAGGACAAGAGATTTTTATACAGATTTAAAGAGAAATTTCACTGAAAGTTTGAGCCTATATGAAACATAGGTTTCACAGAAAGATGAGACAGGACTAGCATATTCACATGAGGATACTAAAGTGTATAACTCATCAGGTCCTTGTTCCTTCTGAGAGGTGCTAATTCACTTTGATTTCAGTGGTACTTATGGACACTCAGAACCCTAAGTTAAGGCTCTTTTATTATAGCTGCTGGTTTCTCCCTCCCTAATGACTACTTTGTTCTTTCAATTTTTCCAGTTCAGGTAGGGGCAAGTAGTCCAGGGCACGCAGTTAGGGAGGGCCAATAAATAAACGATATGTTCTTCTTTAAAACTCATCTACTGTATGATGGCTACAAAACACTTCACACTGGAGGCAGCTGGTGAATTGTGCCTTTTCATTATCATATTAATTACAACAGTCTTATCACTGTTCATGGTCTGCCTGTTATCTGCTTGTTGTCTCATCACTACATAGATTGTGAACTCCCTGGTTGTATAGCTTTTAATGTTGATGAGTAGAGAGGGAATAAAATAGGTCCTAAATTGTCTTTCTTGTAGGAAAAAACAATTTAGTTTGAATTAACAGACTGGGATTGGTAATTTGGATATGTTCAGAGCAGGGATGTGTTCAAATTAAGTTTATAGTCAGACCATAGAAGATAAACTGAGGGCATTTTTCCAAATAAACACACCATACTGACTTGAATATAAGGTGACCCTGAATTTAAGATGGCTTTCCAATAATTAGATTCCATACATGGAAAACTTATAAATTTGTTATAATTTTTGAGGTATAGAATCTAATTATTGCAGGGTTGCCTTGAATTTGGCCCCTTCCCACTGTAACAGCAGGGAAAGCAAATCTGAGAGAGGGGGGCATCAAGTAACCCCTTTACCCTCTTCTCCCCCCCACCCCAGATCCTTCTCTCTGCAGCCCCTTCCCCTTCTCCCTGTTGTCAGACCCTGCACTACCTCAGCACATGGAAATGAGGAACAAATTTGAAAACAATGACTTCAAAATTAAACATAACTATAGTATTTTGCATTTGGTACCCATAGACTTAGTTAAACCAGAATTGATGTATGTTACTTTTTTTTTTAACTGCTGCAAGTTTTGTCACAGTTATTCCATAAACACACTTTTACATAGCACTTTGGCACATATTTATATATACTACAAACTATTTTTATAAATATATTTTGTTTCAAGAGCCAAATCAATTCTAGATTTGATTGGGCAAAAGCAAATAGTTGAGTTCCAGGATTTGACTGAGCAGACCTCCATCATCAGGTCTGTGTGGCTATCACTGGGCAAGTATCCTCCCTCCCAGTCCCATTGATTTAGGGCTTCAAATAATCCCCAGATCTAGGAAAAATCCTACGTGCAAGCCCCAGGTCTGAAGACCTTGGGATTCAGATGCCGCCAGTCTCTAGGGGTGCACCAATAGAGATTGTTGGTGCTTATACTGATAGCTGATATTTAAGGAGGCATATTGGCCAATACTGATCCGATTTCCAATACAGCTGCCTCCAGCTGTTAAGTCCGGTGTGGTGGAAGGAGAGGGAAGGGGGAATAGTGGGGCAGATCAACACCCAGGCAGGGTGGGGGTCGGAGCTGTGGCTCGTGCGAGGGGAGGCAGCTCCTGCCACTGCTTGCACCCTGGGAGGGCATGGGGGGGTGTATGCCCCCTGGATCTGTGTGGGGTGGGGCAGGCTGCAGCTAGGGCTGCACAGGGCTTTTCTTGGCAGGGGCTGGGCTTGGAGTGGGCACCGGTGGAACAGGGAAGATGCTGCATCCACCCTCCACTCCCAGCAGTGCCACAGCCAGCCACCCGGCGCAGCCCTGACTTAACTCCCCACCTCCACTCACGCACCGGGAAAAGCTAGGGGCTGTGCTGGGCAGCTGGCTGCGGCAGCACTGGGAGTGGAGCAGTGGTGAAATTTGGGGTGGATGCAGCATCCTCCCATCACCGCCTGCACCTACTCCAAATCCAGACCCACCAAGAAGAGCCCCATGCAGATCTGGGGGGGCACACCCCCCATGCCCTCCCAGGGTCCAAGCAGTGGTGGAAACCACCTCTTCCCCCCTCCTGCCCCGCAGCTCTGCCCCTCCCCCACCTGGGCAGTGCCTGCCTGTGCCCCTGCTCCCTCCCTCACCACAAGGGGCATTGATCTGCCCCCCCACGCCCCTTCACTCCCCCCACCCCTTCCACCACACTGGACTTACCAGCTGGAGGCAGTTCTCCACGCTGCCAGCTCTGCTTTTCACTGCCTGAGGGCTGTGCTGCAGCTGTGTGCAGCATGGACATTTACTGGCCAAATTAGTGGCCTCATTGGGCTGATATCCGATACAGCGAATCTTTTTTATATCAGTACCAATCTGATATTGGACCAATGTATCCACCTCTACCACTTGATTAGTTTAAAGCCAAAAGCCTTGTGATTTACCATATATTACATAGGGCTGGGCCTCACCAGAGTCAACAGGATGTCAAGCTATGGTGATCCCACAGCTCAGCACTGCTTAGTATGTGTGAATCCTCCAGATAGCCCCACAAGGGAGCCATGTGCAAATTAGCCTCCCTTCCCCCACTCATAACTGGGTGTTGTTGTCATGAGTCCTGGGATCCTCCATAAATGTATATGCAGATGAGGTGCATGGCAACCTAGTATGGCTATACCTTATGGAGGACAGGGCCACATTATTCATATGTGCCAGGCTGGGAAAGGGGACAATAGAGGAATTCTGGATCAACTTTTTGAGGCCCCATTTGGTTTTGTCTGCCAGACATTTAAGGCTGATGAAGAAACAGGAATCAATAGAAATGGGAAAGAAAGGTGCAGCTTAGATGTGAGTGTGAGAGGAAGTTAAAATGTATACAGTATGATGACTCATCATGACTTGGAAAAGAGGGAGGCTGTACTTAATGAGTACTACCATGTATCTTATGCAGATGGGCTGTCCTAACCTATCCTTCTGCGAGAGGGAGGCTGCTGGGACCACCTGGTGGCTCCCAGTGCTTGCTGGAGCTTTCTGGGGCCAGTGGGCTGCCAGGCAGGGGGGTGACTATTGTAGCAGGTGTCTGGGAGCGAGTCTTGTAATGGGTGTATGGCTTTGAAACGGTCTTTAGAGTCTTAAAGATTGGTAAGTTTGATGATGTACATATATATATTTCCCCTCCAAAAAAATATCTGGTAAGTTCCCATCAGCATGCTGATGCTGGGAGTTTCCCCAAATGCAGGGGACTCAGTTGCACAATTTTGTGGTAATTGGGGACTGCTTTCTTCTTTCTCCCTGGTTTGCTCCCTGGTCTTTTGACTTAGAGCAAACAAGACTTGGGGGCATTCAAACCCCAGGATCCCTTGGCCCTGAGCTTGCATGTAGGATGCCAGCCACAGATTTGGGGAGTATCTGGAGCCCAAGACAGATGAGTCTTGGAAAGAGGATCCTTGCCTGGTGGTAGAGCCACATGGACTTGAACAACTGAGCTCTGCTCAGTTGAAACTTCAAACTTGACTACTGAGTTTTGCCCAATAGCATTCAGAACTGATTTGGCCCTTGAAACAAAAACAAAAAAAAATCAGTATCTCTACCTTTTTGGTTAAGATTAAATGTAGCATTTTTGGCACTAAAGGGAGAGTGTCAGGGCTGATTAACCCTCCTGGTGTCACCTTGGTATTGCAGTACTTCCAGACCCAGTGCCAGTTCCCTGTGGAGGGAACACCCGCCCCCCTCCATTTTGTTTTGTTTTGTTTTTAAGGGCCACACCAAAAAAATAAATACATAAATAAATACATTTTTAAAAGGTTCCCATCAGCATGTTTGCCCAGTATGGACCATGTGTTTTATAGTCATGCTTGGTGCTGGTTGAATTTAAGCATCTTCATAGCTGGTTTCCATTACTGAGCACAAGCTGTTTTTGGCAGCAATTTAATGATAGCCAGTGTATTTAATGAGGTTTCCTGGTATATGAATGTAAGACAAGGGGCTTTTTTCTCCCACAGATTGAAGGAAAAAAAAACCTTGTCTTGTATTCAAATAAATTGGTACTGTTTTTAAGAATGTGGGGTATTAAGTAAAAGTTAAAAGGTTTAAGCGAAGAAGTGAAAAGAGAACAATAAATAGAGAACAGCACAACGGTACAGCTTGTGTAAGACAGAATGTGAGAGTCAAACAAAGTATTGCATACAGTTTTACCTATGTGAAAAGACATCAAAGAGCTAAAACCTTGAAAAGGAAATATAGCTAGTAGGCAAATGTTCCCAAGCAGTGAGTCAGAAAGAGTCCTAATGGCTATTTGAGATAAAGAAGTAACATTGGTTAGTGAGAAAAGCATGAGACAGGCAAATCATTTTGTCTTTCTTCCTCCCACTGTCTTAGACTTTCCATCCATAAAATGGATATAATCTATTTGCCTTGAGGGAAAAGGGTTTGTCATAGGATGGGGATGTGGTGAAGTTCAGTGGGGTTGTGGTAAAGTTTAAGTGGCATATGCTTTGATATCTTTGGATAAAAGGCATTGTACAAAAATCGTTCATATTAAAGTACAAAAGCATTTGCTAGATTGTTCAAAATGTTCAGATTCAGGTATTGGGAATAGCTTTGGAAACAAGCGTAATTCTGTGCAAGGAACACATATTAGTTTAAAAGAAGAGAAACATAGAAAGTGAGAAGTTAAAGCAAAGGACAACAAGATTAATGCAGTAATTCTTAGTTACTCAAACTGTTTGTGTTGCTTAGGAAAGAAAGGTAAGAATGAATTTCATTGAAATTTTTATAGTCCTGAAAGGAATTGAAAGAGTAGATCCTTTTAAGGCTTTCTGAGCTAGAATCCAAGAGAAAAATAAGGGCCCATGAAAAACTTTTTCTTTTTTCCCAGATGGTTATTAATACTACACAGCTTCCAGAATGTAAACAACAGAGAAACAAATGGATATAATTAGTTTTTGAAAAAAAGATGGATGGGTATTTGAAAGAAAATTTGTAGTGGATATATGCTAACTTAAATGAGGGGAGTGTCTTAAATAAGTTTTCCTAGTTTCCTTCCCTTCTAGTGTGTCCTGTCTTTCTATGAATGGAATTTTCTGTACAGATGTTTTGCAGTCCATAGTGGCAGAGAGCACAGCAAAATAAAAGATGTGCCAGGATGTGGTAGAGACACAAATTGTACCAGGGCGTTCACACCAAAACAATATATTCCTCAACCACTATGGCAATCACACCCATGTTCCACCCCTAAAGTTGCATCCAAGTAGTCATGTATCTGGATCAGTAATACAAATAAGTAGAGATGTTTTAGTTTTGTGTGCTAATTGATACTTTGAAATGCCTTGCTTTATACATGGTATTGTTGTGCTTGATATTACTGTGATACTATCCTCTGTTGAAAGAGGAATCATAAATGTCTTCAGTGTATATAGTCATATACTCTCTACTGTCAGTATATTAGGCATAAATATGTATATGCAAACTATAGTTACACTAGGGATTAGGGCTGTGCAAAGCTTCGGTCGCTGATTCAATTCGGTGGAGATTCGGCCCAATTTGGTGGCCAAATCTCTGAATCTGAATCAAATCAAGAGGCCCTTTAATCCCTTCAAATCGAATCGGAACCCTCCGAGAGATTCAGAACGATTCGACGATTCAGGCATAGACTCAGCGTGAAACTTTTTTCTACATACCTGAAGGTACCAGGCAGCTTGTGAATGCTGAGCTGGTGGGGCGGATACAGTGTCCCACAGGAGCGCGGGGGGGTCCCCAGCACGTTTGGCAGCCGACCTAGAAGTGGATCAGAAGCACTTTCATTCCACTTCTGGGTCCTCTGGGGAGCGTACTGGGGGACCCCCCCAGTGCCACCCCCGGCTCAGTGACTGGTGCCTCCTGGGTCTGGGGGAGCACTCAGGATCCCCCTGCAGCCAATCGCTAAGCCAAGGGGGTGCAGGGGGCCCCCCCAACATGCTCGATGGCAGACCTGGAAGTGGACCAGAAGTACTACCCCGGAAGTACTTCTGGTCCACGTCCAGGTTCACCGCCAAGCATGCAGGTCCCGCCTCCCCCATGCTCCTGTGGGATGCTTCATCTACCCCAGCATCACAGTGTTCATAAGGCGCACCTGGTACCTCAAGGTATGTAGAAAAAACATTTAAAGCTGTGTCTATGGCCTAATCGCTGATTTTCTGAATCGGCATCGAAACTTCAGATTTGGATTCGACCGAATCAAATCGGGACAGTGATCCAAATCAATGAATTGAATCACTGTCCCTGATTCGGGCCCAATCTGAATTGAATACAGCCCGTTTCACACACCCCTGCTAGGTATATGTAAGACAAGGGTTTGGATTTCTTTTTGTCTGACTGAAATCCTTCTCTACTTGTATATAAATTATCCTGTAACATAAAGGCAAAGCAGCATTGTCAGGAATAAAAGTGGTTTCCCATATCAGTACTTTGCTACTTTGAAATTGATGTGCTATCCTCAAGTATATAGCATCAATGTAAACACCCTTGGCTTGCAGTTAATAGAGTGGTGCTGAAGTGATGTACCTGCATTGATCAAGCAACTACAGATTTTTGTAGGTCTTTTTCCTCAATACCAGCCTCAGAAAGAAATAACTAGAGATAAGCAAATCTCAAAAGAATTGCAAGTTCAGCTTATGTAATATTTTGCTGTTTAAGGATCCATGTTGCTTTGGCTTGCAAATTAGGCTGGGTGTTTCATGAGAACAAGCTTTTTCATGATATTTCTGGGATTTAATTACCTTATGTTTGATATGACTTTAACATGCTGTAACATGAATTTATAATTGGCGTTCTGTGTTTATGATTCTTATAAACATATGTCTAACTTCAGCTAGGTGGCACACAAAAGACCACCCTCTATTTCATCGTAATGGAATCCTGTTGATAGTGACTTCTAGAGCTGTGAGTCTTAAAAAGAATCTAGTGAACACAGAATTGACACACTAAAATCAGCAACAAGTTTTAAAAATCGAGGTCTCATCAGGTGTTTCATAGTTAAAAATAGTCCATGAAGCAGTTCCACATCTCAGTTACAGTGTTTTGTATTGTTTGCAAAAACAAGAAGACAGAACAATATCGCGATTAAATTTGGATCTCATTGTAAGGGTTTTTCAATTATGAAGGTTAAAAACATAATTATTAAAATGAGCAGTTACATTCTGGAGGCCAACTCTTTAGTAAAAATGGATTCTGCTGTGAATTCTGCACTGTGGGACAGAGAACACCCAGGACCCTAGCTCCTAGGGAGTTAGTCATGGTGCCTATGTAGCTGGCCAGAGAAACTCATAAGGCTGTAATAGTGAAGGCCAATGTGGGCACAGATGTGGTCAAGGGCATGAGGCAGTTAGATGTTTTTTCATCTGGTGGTTCTTCCAGTTGAAGATGCAATTAAGAAGTAAAGAGGTATTTGATAATGCAAAACAAACAAAAAAATAGCCTGACTGAAATCTTAACTGAAACTTTTGCTTTGAGGGAGGATTTATGTAAGTTTTTAGTCTATCCAAATTGCTTCACCCATCTTTAGAAATGCTAATAGTACTTCAGCTTTCTATAGTACCTTTCATCTGAGAACCTCAAAGCATTTTACAGACATTAATTTAATTAAGTTTCACAGTGCTCCTGTGAGCTCAGTAATGTTTAAATAAGGATCATTTCACCCAGCACTGAAATGGAGCCACCCTTGGGGTGGAATGTGGGAAGTATTTAACAGTGCGTAGCAACACTACACAACAGTTCAGGAGAGAAAGTGAAGAAGAAACAACTGTATTGAACTGAAACTGGAGGGGTAATTTAGTTAGGCAGCATGAATTACCTCTGTTTAGGATTTGTTCATTATACCAAAATGAACACCATTCCTCTTAATTGTACAGAGTACCATCCAATCTTTGATTAGTGCAAGCAGTTAGGAACTTGCTTTTAGGTTTTGCATGTTTGTGCAAACAAGAAATCGCTTACAAAAGTGCTGTGAAGCTTAATTAAATGAAATGATTACTTCCTGTAAACCCAGTCCCTTTTACCAGCATATCTCAATATGGGTTTGATACTGATTCAAAGAGAATCATGTTACCTATGGTCTTATCAGTTGTGTGTTCAACGGGACTTAGTATTGTCTTGGAACTGTGCCATACTAGTACTGGGCCAGCTCAGCCCTTCTGAGCCTGTGAGGTCTGATGGGATCATAGCACAAGGTAGCATTACCCTCTCAAATTGCTTCACATTGCCAGAAAAAAATGGACTGCAGTTTCTGGTGGCTTATTTAGCTTTCACGTTCAAAGCTGAATTAATCAGTCCTGTATATGAATTAACCTTTATGGTAGTCTGAAACCCACAGTAAAGCAGCTTGTGATTCTTTTGAGTACTACAAAATACAAAAGCACATTTTGGTAAGTGTTTTCCTTTTAGGGGCATAATTTGTAGTAATCCTAACTATCACCATGTATTCCACTACCTTTATCACGATTCAGAAACTTCAGTGAGGTGGGGAGGGCAAAAGAGAATTATGCCTGTGGCAATCACTGCTTCCTTCAGGAATGTGAATTCATAGGTCAGCAACACAGCACTTCTTAAACTTGCCGTAACTATTGGGAAATGTGCTGTAAATAAGTCTCATTATTTTATACGTGGAAAAAAAGTGATGTGTAAGTCCAGTTTCTCTAGATTTCATTTAGGTTTGCTTGTATTTTTACATTTGATTTTAGTAATCCATCAATTTGGTGGGCAAGTAAACAAACAAAAGTATTCCTCCATTGTACCTTTCCATAGAGAGATTTTTTTTTAATTAATTTACTGTCTTTTTTAATAACTCAGGGAAACTTGTTGTCATGTAAATGTATACTGTAGGTGATATAAGGGGAAATGGTATTCTCTTCATAATCAGGGTGACCACTTGGTTTTCCTTTGCAAGCCTAGTTTGGACTGTCTTCCTTCTCAACAGTTTCTCTACAACTAAACCAATCTACCCAAAATGTTGTCTCCATATTTTTATTAGGGGAAGTGTGGAGAAAATGAGACAAAGTGCTGCCAAGTATGAGAATTAGTTAAATGGCGTCCATGATCATTTATGTACATGTCTGTCTTCAGTTATTAATACCATTTGTTTTTATAAGCATTGTAATAGGCATTGTGAATTAGATCATACATTTACTAGCAGGAACTTGGCATATGGCGAGAAGTTATCTCTGGAAAGGTGTGACAAAGCAATCAAGAGGCATCTGCACTGAGTAACTTACACCTGCTAAACAAAGGGCTTTCCTGTCCCTACAAACACCCTGTTGGGGTTAAGAAATTTGACAAGAACAACTGACAGGGAGAACTACAATTTTCTGCAGCTGACCAAATGGGGACAGACTGTTTTAAAAGACATGCTTTTCATTTAGCTTTAATTCATGAATAGTCCTGCGGAAAACAATGGAATTGTGCTTCTGTAGGCTGAAGAGGCCCAAGTCCTTCAGCCTCTCCTCTTATGGCTTGTCTTGCAAGTCCCTGATCATACAGGTGGCTCTTCTCTGGACCCTCTCAAGTTTGTCCACGTCCTTGTTGATGAAGTGCGGTGCCCAGAACTGGATGCAGTACTCCAGCTGTGGTCTCACCAGTGTGGAGTACAGTAGGAGTATCACTTCCCTAGTTTTGCATGAGATGCAACAATTAATGCATGCCAGTGTGTTGTTTGCCCTGCTGGCCACAGCATCGTACTGCCGGTTCATGTTCATGCGATGGTCGATCGCTACCCCTAGATCCCTTTTGGCCATGGTGCAAGTCAAATTGTCGCCACCAAGCCTGTAGGTATGTTGGGGATTGTTTGCCCCCAGATGGAGCACCTTACACTTCTGAGTGGTGAACTTCATCTGGTTCTGGTCTACCCAACTCTCCAGCCTGTCCAGGTCCACCTGTATCTGCAACCTATCTTCTGGCATGGCCATGCTTCCCCATAACTTGGTGTCGTCCACAAACTTGGCCAGCGAGCTTTTCACCCCCACGTCCAAATCATTGATAAAGATGTTGAAAAGCACCGGTCCAAGCACGGATCCCTGAGGAATACCAGTGGCCCCTCCTTACCAGGACAACACAGATCTTTTCATGAGAACTCTACTTACCACACAGTCAGTTTTCCCCCCACTGAACTGTTGAGCAGTTGAGCCCACAATCTTCCAATTTTTCCTCAAAGATATCGTGAGATACTAGATCAAAAGCCTTTTGGAAGTATACGTATATAATGTTGACCTTCTCTTCCATGCCCAGGTGGCAAGAGACCTGTTTGTAGAATGAAATGAGATTGGTAAGACAAGACCTACCCATGACAAAGCCATGCTGACTGTCATTCAGAATCTTACCCTCAACAAGCGTATCGCACATAGATTCTTTAATGTGTTTTTTCAGGATTTTCCATGGGGCGGAGGTTAGGCTGATTGGCCTATGGTTGCCTGGGTCCTCCTTCTTCCCTTTCTTGAAGATGGGCACAATGTTGGCCCTCTTCCATTCCTCAGGGATCTCCCCTGTGTGCCATGATTTCTGAAAGAGTTTTGCCAGGGGTTTCGCAATGACCTCAGCCAGCTCCATCAGCACTCTCAGCTGAAGTCCATCTGGTCCTGCTGACTTATAAATGTCTAGCTTTTCTAATTGGTTTTGCACCAGCTCAGCATCCACAATGGGAAGGCTATCATTCCCACCATGCCCCCTGTAACCCTGACCTCGCTTGTCTTTCCCCTTGATCCAGTGAAATACTGAAGGAAAGTGGGCATTCAGGAGTTCAGTTTTTTCCTGAGTGTCTGTTACCAGCTATCCCAAGGCGGTAAGCAGAGGTCCCACACTTCCATTTGTTTTCCTTCTGCTCCCTACATACCTAAAGAAGGACTTCTTATTGTCCTTGACTCCCTTGGCTAACTTAAACTCAGTCACTGCCTTAGCTTTCCTAACCATTTCCCATTGCCCTACAAGTGTGGACCACTTTTGTATAAGCCTCCTTGAGGACTGTCCCTAGCTTCCACTGTGTGTATGCCTCTTTTTTCTTTTTCAAGAGGACCATGATGTCCCTATTGAGCCACCTTTTCTCTTCATGGGAACGGTTTTCTTTTGTGCTTCAAGAATCGTGTCCTTGAGGAATGACCACTCTTCATGCACCCCATTTGCTTTCCATCCCTGGTCCCACATCGCCACCCCTACTAATGCCCTGAGCCTGTTGAAGTCAGCATTTTTGAAGTCCAGGACTTCAATCCTGCTGGTTGATTTGTCGGCCTTGTGGCGGACAGTGAACCTGATGAGCTTATGTTCGCTGTTGCCCAGGCTACCCTCAGTGTTCAAGCCACATACCAAATCATCTCCTTTGGCCAAGACCAAGTCTAGGAAAGCGGTATCTCTGGTTGGCCCTTGCACTTCCTGGGTCAGAAAGAGTTCCTTGATTACAGTTAAGAAGCTGCATGACCAATCTGACTAACTGAGTGTTCCTCACAATCTGTGTCTGGGTAATTGAAGTCACCCGTGACAACCAAGTCCCTTGCACGTGTGGCCTCTGTCAGTTCTTGAGAGAACTCCAGATCAAGCTCCTCCCTTTGGTTCAGTGGCCTGTAGTAAACGCCCACTCTTAGGTCTCTCTCACCTTGCCCTGCCCTGCCCCCCAACCCCTGAAGCTTGACCCAGTGGATTTAAAGCTACTTATATTTGGAGCCAATGTCAGCCTCCAGAGAGGTGTACTGCTCCCTCCCATAGAGAGCTACCCCTAGGCCTCTGCTCAGTCCCTTCTGTGCAGGATGTAGCCCTCTATGGCTATGTTCCAATCACACGAGGAGTCCCACCACGTCTCCGTGATCCCTACCAGCTCATATTGCCCACGAGAGAGCAGGAGGGCTAGCTCCTCCTGCTTGTTCCCCATGCTCCTGGCATTGGTGTACAGGCAGCTGAGGCCCCCAACTGACACCCTCGATTTCCTGAGAGACTGTGCGAGAACCATTCATGAGCATTTTCAAAAATAGTTATCTTAGTGTCCTCCACGTGGGAGCTTTCCTATGTGCTGGTCCCCAGGCATGCTTCCCTTGGAGTTTCCCCATCCCCCAGCAAAGTCAGTTTAAAGCCCTGTCCAGTAGATCAACCATCCTGGCTTAGAACAGGGACTTACGTCTCCACCTGAGGTGGATGCTGTCTCGTCCCAGGAGTCCTCTCTCCCTGAAGTGTGCGCTGTGTCAAAGAAACTAAAGCCCTCATGATAGTACCATTGTCAGAGGTGCCTGTTTACTTCTTCCGCACAGCCTTCCCTCTTGTATCCATGGCCTGCAACAGGGAGCACAGAAGAAAAAACTATGTGAGCCCGCAGTCCCTTGAGCCCAGCCTCCAGAGCCCTGTAGTCACTCATGACCTGGTCCAAATTACTCCTGGCTGCATCCTTCATGCTCACATGGATGAGGAGCATGGGGTAGTAGTCAGCGGGACAGACAAGCTTGGGGATCCCCTCCACAACGTCCCAGATGCTGGCCTCAGGAAGGCAGCAGACCTCTTGGGCCAAGGGGTCTGGACAGCAGATAGGCCCCTCCATGCCCCTCAGGAGAGAGTCCCCTACCACCACCACCCGGCATCCCCTTCTAGGGGTGGGAGTACTTACGTCCTGAGTACTTACCTCCTCCTCTGGTGTCTCTGTTGGAGTCTCCTCATGTATGATGAGGGGAGCATACCCGTTGTGCAGCGTCAAGGGAGGAGTAGCCCTAGCTCTGCATGCTCTGAATCTGACTCAACTCCATGAATGCTATAGATGTGCCTTTGAAAACTGGACCACAAACATTTAGATTCCTATCTATGTATTCTGTAGCCTAACCGTAGGCAGCCACGTATTCTGTTCCAGTCAGGTTCTTACACAATTCCCATCACCATGTTAATTGAGCACAGAGGCTTGGATTTTTAAAGGAACATGTGAAGAAGAGGCACTGCCTAAATTCCAATAGGATTCAGGTATTTAATTTTCTTGAGCCTCTCTGAAAATATCAGCTCTCAAGTTTCCTCATTTGTTATGTGATATTATTTAGCAATTGTACCTGCCAAGTAATTTTTAAAAGGCACATGGAGTCTGCCTTGTGATTAAAAACTTAAGGCTCATCAAGGATGTGTCCTAAAAGTAACTAGGTTGTTTACAGAATGTGTGTCAAACTCAGGTGGCCCCTTAGGCTGGATTTGAAGTGTAGAGGTCCTTGTGGGCCACATCATAGAAAATCTGACTGTCAAGGAACATCATGACTGTATCTGGACATGGTGGCACCTGTGGGTGAGCAATTGGTAGTGCAAGGGTTCCTGCAGCTGTTGCTCTGTACCAGGAGATTCAGCAGCCAGCCTCAACTTTCCTGCCCCTCCAGTAGCCCTCCACAGGCTGGATCTGGGTCATATCTTTGACCATCAGAATTTCACATCTCAGGCCCTTGGGTATTTTGCAGATATTTACACAGAAGGACAGGAGCAGACAATTATATATGCAAACCTAAGGAAAAAAAATACCCCAAACCTCTTTCCAGTTCAATTTTCTTGATATTCCACAAATAACTGGCATTTGAGTCACTGGTTTTGAACAAACTTTCACATTGTTTACACAGCCGTCTTTTAATTCAGTTTCCTATTTCAGTGATGGAATAAATCCTCCTCATTGTTTGAGAGAAGTCAGCCAGTGCTTTAAAACAGAAATATCAGCTTAGCTGGTAACCACTTTGACCTATGGTTTAAGTATCAGAGGATATATTGTATCTATTCTTAGTTTTTTCTGGTCCCAAAGTCTGCATACTATGCAATAGTTGGCCCTCCGAGGAAGGTTGCTTATTTTTATTTTTGTAAATCAAATACAAAACAGGTGTTGTAAGACTAAATTGCCCAACTAAAATCAGGAAGTGGTTAGGAACAAGTCAACAGTAGTCTGCTGATCTTGAGCCAACAAAGAATGATGAGATGAACTGGTCCCACTGTCAGGGGATGACTAAATTCTGACGCTGCTGGTTTGCGTGTAGTGATAGTGCCTTTAGCAGAATAGCTATCAGAACTGGCTTGATGCCTCTAGTGAGAAAACTTAAGTCAGGCCTCCTTTTTTTTTCTTTGAATGAATACTGTAAATTTAAACAAGGTGGTTGTACCTCAGATTCTGCATATTGAATTTCCCTTGCCTCCCTCACAGCAGCTTTGTCTCCTCACACTGCCTTTATCCCTAGAATGGCCACCCAGATATGGGAAGCAATGTAAAAGTCTCAAAGCTTTCATCAGAGAACCTAAAACTGTTTTGGGTTAATTTTCCTTCCTTGATCTCCATTATTCTTTAACCCTCAACACTCTGAATAAGAAGCTACCAAGATTCTGTCTCAAAAATAATCATATTTTATCATGTTCCTACTGTTCCACTGTAGTTTAAACCACACACTGTTCAGGAACTGTCTTTGCATGTCCTTCCCCTGAGGAAAACCCCCATCCTTATTGGGGGTGGGGGAGAGAAAGAAGGAGGGAGGCTCTCTATATGAGACCTTCAGATTCAAGATGCAATTCTTTGAAGAGACAAAATTCTCAGTCTTGCACGGGCCTGCTGCAAATTACAAGGTTGATCAGAATTCCCTGACTGCTTTTCCTTATGTAAAGACTGAGAGAAGTGCCCTGCGTAAGGGGAATATTGTGGGGGGGGGGGGGGGGGTGCACCAGAGGGGGGGGGGGTTTATCAGAAAGTGCCTGGCAAGAAACAAATCAAATCATCCAAGAGTCTGCATGGATAAGATCAGTTTGCCTTTAGACATGCTTAAAAAATAGGCCCTGTATAGTCATTGTTGTGCTTTGGAAATAAAATTTCACTGCAGAAACATGCAGCGAGCTCAGCAAGTGTCATCACTTATCTTCTTGGATCCATCAGCACTCGCTGGCAAATGAGGAAACTGGATCCATGTTGGACATAATTTTGCTCACATACATACTTTATCTAGACTTAATCCTTCTAGTACTGACAAGTTGAACACACTCATGGCAATGGCAGTTTCAGTAGACAGTGCATGTTAGATTTGGAATTACAAGCTTGAAAAAGTGATGGTAGACATTGAATTAAGTGTTCTGTATTATATCTAGTTCAAACATCTTTTAATTCCCTTTGACTTTCTCTTATATTTGCTTCATATTCATGTAAAATTGATATGAGCAAAAACACAGTAGTTATTAGAACTAATACACAGCATATGTACATGGCTGGCAGCTGAAGCTAGAAAAATTTATATCTATAAATAGCGTGCAGACATGAAAGAAATATGCTTTGGAAGTCTTTTTAATGGGTAATTTCTAGTTCAATCAGAAGTTATAGATTTGATGCAAGTATTACTGGGTGGGATTCTATATTCTGGGTTATGCAGGAGATAACCATATCCAGACATCCAGTTTTAAAATCTGTAAAAATAGGGGGAATAGTGACGTGTTATCATGCTATCCTGATGAAAGTTTCCCATTTCATAATTTAGCTATTTACTAAGTTTTGTTATAAAAGTGGGTGTCAATAATACACAATATTGATTTAAAATAATAGAAATCTGTTTGGGTCTATTACTGTATTTATTACTTCAAAACATATGCAGCAAGATTATCTAATGAGATTAGCCATTTTTCCACTGCTCTGCCATTGGCCAGAGATTCCCAAGAGAAGCTTTCTTTGGCAATAGGGAACTTTGTTGGATGTAACTGCCAGATTTGTATGTGTGTGTGGGTTTCTCACATTGGTCCATTAAGGATCCTGCTTTGATGGTGCAATTTAGAATGATGAGATGGCAGCTCTTGGTGTTTTGAGCCCAATGCCAGCCCTCCGAATCAAGCAGCCTACGTCTTTCTTGTGCTGAACAGAACTCCTGCGCATGAGAGAATCAAGCCCATGTGTCTTATTCAATTATTCATTAGTGCCTGCTCCTCCACTGTTAAAAACAGTAGGACCTTATTGTACTTCCTTGTAAATTAGGCATGTAAATATATGCACCCAGATTAGAAATGTCAGACTTACTGCATCTTATTCCATTCCCTCTTCCAGCCACATTTGCTCCTGGAAAATTGGTCCTAGCCCATCTCTGTCTGTCAGTGAAATTTTGTTCTCCTAGTGTGAGTTCATCTTTGTCAGTCCACTCCCTTTATACCACATAAAAGGGCTGAAGCAAGAAAGAGAGACCCTAAAAGACCTGGTTTTGGCTAAGGAGAATTTCTTCCAGTTAAAGACAGCTATAAATCGGACTCCCAAATATTCCCTCATAAAGTCTGGCTTTGCGGCTGTTGACAAGAGGGCAGTGTTGAGGACCAGGCCACAGTGGACACTGTTTCAAAGACTTTAGGTTAGTTGTTCTCACCCTCATTAGAATCAAGGCACCCGTCAGAAAATGCCAGCACTTCATTTTCATTCATTTGTTTGACTACAGAAAAATAGTAGAGCAGTTCTTCTGTTGTAAAGCATTTAGAAAGACCACAACAGGTCAGAATGTTTCTAATTCTGCGGGATCCTGTTTGATATCTCTGGGTTTATTTTGTGAATCATGTGTGCACACCAAAGAGCACTAACATTGTGTGGCACTCCACAGCACCCTTGAAAAGTTTTCAAGGCACCTCAGGGTGCCATGGAACCCTGGTTGAAAATCATTGCTGTAGGCACATGGGCAGCGCAGGATGGCTGTTATGGTTTAGGTCTCCTCAAGTGTCTTCTCCAGCTCCTAGAGTCCTCTAAGATTACAAGAATTCAAAGTTGGCTCAGAGCCACCTTAGATCCTCTTGTGTTAGGGTTTTTTTGCTATGCCAATTGTTAGACACATTGTATAAAATCTTACTACTGAGCTAGGGACAGACATTACACATAAAGCAGTTTAAGTGTTCCGAAACTGGTTTAAACCTGTAACATAGTGGTCTCCAACCTTTTTATGGTAAGGATCACCTCTTGTAAGTAAAGGACACCCCAGGATATACCGCCCCGACCCTGCTCCCCGGCATCCTGCTGTTCCTGATCATGGAGCCTCTGCTAGATTGAGATTAACTGTCAGAGGCTCCACAATAGACCAGTCAATCGAAATCAACTGGTTGGTGACCACAGAGCAGATGTTCAGTGCACATAAATCAGTTTGAAAATGGTTGAAACTAGTTTGAGATAAACCTGGTTGAATGTGGTATCAGATTCAACTGATTTGGCTCAAACCGGTTTATGCAATATCTGTCCCAGACCCCTTGCTGGTTTAAGATAAACCAAACACCCACAGCATCCTGGCATGCTCTCTGGGCTGGGTGCAGCTCTCTACTCGACAGCAGAGCTGGCCTCTCCCCTCTGCTCCCTGGCTGGAGCTCTGGCAGGGACTGCAGGCACAGCAGGGTCTGCCTGGCATCCCCCTGTCCT
>NW_005841971.1:1614849-1620366 GCF_000455745.1 Alligator sinensis
CCTGCTGAAGCAGGGATCCCCCACTCCCTCCCTCCCATCTCCCATAGCACAGACCCCAGCCCCACAGACCCTAGGCATGTGGAATGCTAGCTAATCAACAGGTCAACTGGTAAACTGTTTTAAAAGAGTTTGAACTAAAGGAGAGAGGCTTATTTAGCTGATGAGGTGATAAACACTGTTATCTGCTCCCTGCTGGCTTGCTTGCCTGTCAATTTGCTGCAGACAGTATAAAGAAGCAAGTCGAGGGAGATTCAAAAGCTCTGTATCATGAACAGATGGATGCACTGCACACCCCTCCCCTTACCTCAGACTGCTAGCAGAGGGCAGGGGTCTGGCAACACTTCTGCCCCTTGAGCAACCAGCAGGAAAAAGCCTGGGATGGTGCAAGCAGACCTGCCTAATCAAAGCGTCCTGCTGGGGTCTGGCCACACCCCCCAGCTCAGTACAGTGTAAGAAGAAGGGAGGGCTTTAGCACCCTCCCCAGCTTCTAGCCTGAGCAACTGCAGGCATGTGCCTGAATTTCCTCAGTCCAGAGAGAATGTCTGTCCGGTTACATACCAATACAGCCTAGCCAGGTTTGACTAACCTGGAAAGATTGAATCAATTCAGGCTCGTGCTTTTTGAATGTCTGTCCCTACCCCTAGTGTGTAGATTTAGTATTTTATGTTGTCTCTTGAAACGAGGAGGCTTTTAGCTACATTCTTTGAGAGACTATCCAGAGATTCAAAGGTAAAGTATTTTCCATTTAAAAATATTCTAAACATTTTCCTCACAGTGTTTCTTTTTAACTGGTAACATTTTATAAAATTAACTATTGGAATATATCATGTTTAAAAATTTTTTAATCCAAACCCCTAACTACTTGGTTGAATTTTTTCAAATGGAGGATTTTCCCATTAGAAAACATAGTTTTATTAATCTTTCCCATTAGAAAATGTAGCTTTGTTGATTTTTCACAGGAAATTCAATGTACTTAATATTTGTACATTTGCAGCTGGAAGGATCAAAACACAAAATGTAATTTCAAAATGTCATATTGTGTTATATCAGATAAAAATGTCTAATTTTTGTTTTGACATTTCCAATTTGAAACTGAAGTTTTTATTTTGCTAAAATTTTAAGTATTTTGACTTTACATTTAAGTTCAAAATGTCTGTGTTTTCCAGGGGTTGAATGCATTTTCCCTTTTTCTGAACAACAACAGCTCAGAGTTGAAAATCACAACTTCCTATATCGGTCAGAGTACATTTCTGGATAGCAAGAAATGTGACTGTTTGAATTCACTAAACATTTGAATGTATTATTCTAACTTCAAAATTTGACAAGAAATTTTACAAGAACAGTTTTTTAAATAATTTTTTTAAATGTTCTGCTTCCTGGTAGGGCAGAATGTCAGGAAAACACCCTTTCTGACCAGGTCACCAAATTTTTACCTCTGATACCAGCTGAAATCCAGAATCCAAGATACGTGTGAAAATAAGTAATGGGGAAAAAATAAAAAATGAAAAAAATAACTGGATTTTTTCATTACTACTAAAAGGTTTGGTTTAATTGTACATGCAAGTCTGGTTAATTTGCCTGTTAATGAGCTTAGTCATCTCTAGCCATTTTTTAATCTGATACAATTCATTAAATTGCCTCTTTTATCTTTTGCTTGATTCTAAATTATTCCTAATAAATGCATTAAAAATTTGGTTGGCAAAGTTGTTTAACGAGTAATAAAGTAGATAGCCTATGTTTATAGCTTTAAAACATTGATGGTTTCCAAATGTAGCAATAAAAATAGGCAATAACCATTAACTGTAAACATATATATTATTTACATAATAACATATGTTTGTATTTGAATTTATAAATAATAGGGTTCTTTAAGTTTTTATCTTCATGTGTAATATTCATTTCAACCAAAATTAAAATAAAAATTGGAAACAGCTCTCTTATTTTAAAAAAAACAGTTTGTTTCTCCTTAAGACATAATGCCTGTTTGTAATGTAGAAATCATATAAATACAGCACAGTTAAGTAGGAAAATGAGCTTAGTGTTCTCAGTTTAGTCCAAGTTGGACAACACATAATTTGGCACAATTTGGTGGCCTAACTTTAAGACAAGTACAGGACTGAGTAAGCATAAAGGCTTTATTATTTTTGACTGAACTGAAGTGTATGGATAGAACAGATGAGAAGCTCTTGTACTGTGCCCCACCTGCTTTCAATCTCAGTGCTTTCATAAGTATTGCATTTACAGTACAGATGTCTCAAACAGAAGTGCTATTGCTTCAGATTATGTATAGATAAAACACTAAATGACGTTGCTTTTTAACCTACTGGATTGGTGTAGAGAAAACATTGCTTAGATTTCATCAAATATTACAAAAAATCAGAGACAAAATGTTAGTGAAGAGAATTATTAAATGGAGAAACTTTTTGTTTAAACAAATGTTGAAATATTTCATTTTTTCCCTCCATATCATTGTTCTCTGAGATTTTCTTGGTATTGTTCTGCATACTGACAATGGCATATATCAAATTAAATTCCCTTTTCTTTGTAGAATCTTAGTAAATGATAAGGTACAGGCAGCCCTAAATACACTATTGAGCCGTTCATTTTTATCTCTCTGGATTCATCTTCATGCCATTAAAATTTCACCCATCATGCTAAGAGCCATCTCAAGGCCTCCCATGCCAAGGAGCTTTGTTATATGGCTCCTTCCCTTTGACGCAGCCCCAAGCCCTACTTTTCCATTAGGCCAGACCACCTATGCCCCGGTCCCTTATACTCTGAAAGGAGCTCTGTGACTATTTAGAGCAAGGGTGTAAAAGATGTCTTATGGGCCAGTTACAGACTATGGAGCCCTGTCATCTGGCCCTTAGTACTGCCCCTGGGTCTGAGTTGACCCATATGCCACATGCAATGCATGTGTTGCATATGTCTGAGGCAAACCAGCCTCAGACATAGAGCCTGGGATGTGCATTGCATGCAATGAGCACCTTGGCTGTTCTGAGATCCATGTTCCATGCCAGTGTGCCTCCCCCTTCCCCCACAACTGGCCAGTCTGGGATCTGTGCCACATGGACCCCACTGTTCTGCAACCCCTCCCCGCCACCCCTGAATGTCAGATCCAGGACCCACAGTGCCTGCTCTGGGATGTGTGCTTCATGTGGCACCTTGTCCCATATCAATCCAAGACTGCACTGCATGCAGTGCCCACTCCAGCATGCAGTGTGGATCCCAGACCAGCCAAGAGAGGGTATTGCATGCAGAGGGGTGAGTGCTCCATAGGCCTGATCCAGCTCATGGACCAGCCCCAACTCATATGTGGGGCCCATATGAGTTTGACATCCCTGATTACAATATATTAGCACACAGGTCAGTTTTGGAGACAAGAAGTTAAGGATCATGGATCCAAATAGATGTAACATCTAACTTGTGCAACATTGCAGCAACTGCTGTTTCAGACACTGGACTGTAATAAGGATAAAATTATCGTGCCCACAGGTTGAGGTGAACCTGTTTCATTTTACCCACCATGAACTCTCCTGTGAGTCCTGCATGAAGCTCAGGTTTTGGTTTTTATGTTAAAACATACTGGGGTACAATGCATAATGTACCTCTGGAGAGGTGTTGAATTCTCTAAACTTCAATTGACTTCAGGCTGAGGGAAAGGTAAATTAGTACAGTTTAGGTTTTAGCATATTTATCAAATTCCCAGGCATGCAAGAAGTAAGGCTTTCTTTTGATATAGTCTTGGCCTTTCCAAACCTGCCAGGAACTTCAATACTAGTAGTGTTGAAAATATCTAGTAAACCAGAAGCCAAGGGTAATAAACAGTTATGGATGTCCTGTGAACAGTTTAAGCCATGGTCTGAGTTATTGTTATTACTGTGTTAAATCATAGCATTCAATATGCCAAGCATTGCTTTGCATGATTAAGTGGAGTGGCCGTCAATGAAAAAAGCTCCAGGCTCTGTTGCAGACATACAGATAGGTGTGGTTGTGGTCAGCTCTCTTAAACATTGCTTTGGATGCCATTGCAGATACAGAACAGGGTGTTATATGATATTTTCAGGATCTGGCAGATCATAGTTTGGTTTGGATTTTTTTTATGTATTTTGGCAGGCATGCCTATCCCTTCATCCATACAGCAATATGTATTAATGGCTGAAGTAACACCTACTGGTGAGGCACAGTCAGTCAGCTACAGGCTGGTGTTGACTCATGACTTCAGTTGACTCATATTCCATTGAGCTTTGTAGGCCACTTTCTGCTCCTACCCTGAAGCCAGTAGCAGTTCATGTCATGATTTGAAAACTCCTTAACTAATGCAAATTATCCTTGCAAACAGTTTGGAAAACTCACTCTGTGGCTGAGGTGTGGACAGATGAGAACACCCCTGTAAGGCAGACAAGACAGAGACTCATATTATTTTCATTACCCAATCAAATTATTCATTGATATTAGCAAAAGATACCTATCCAAGGGCATAGATGCCGTATACTAATTTACAACCGAGGGGATCAAAGTAGCACAAGAAGGATCTCTCCAAAGATCAGTTCTTCCATCCAACCTCCTGCCTGTTTTGCCCTTTCTCTAAAAACCTGGGAAAACAGTCAAAACTTGTGGTGTGCCCTAACAGTCGCCAAGCACTTTGTCAGTTTTCAGTGGAGAGAAATGATTTCCCAAAACCAATGCAGGAAGAGGCCTTTTAATTGAGAATGCTGTGTTCAGCAGCATGCATGGAATTTAAGGAAGAAACACAATTATTGAACAAAACATCAGAAAACCAGTCGCTAGAATGTTAGCTTCAGTCACAGCACCGCTGTAGTTACCTTAATGGAGGGCCAGTTCAGTTTTACAAGCATGGACTCCTTTCCTATTATATCCATCAAGCAGTACTTGAAACTCTGTCACCACTCCCTTGTCATTTAAACCAGAGGCTTGGTAATCAGAGCAGCTCATCTCTTCCCAGCTGCTAGATAGGTACATGGTGTATTAACTTATTTGCAAGTTTTCATCTATATATGATTTTGATAGTGTAATTAGTATTTTCTTTGTCTTTTGGTTGCTTCTGCTTGTTAAATTAATTTATCGTGGTTACCAAGTCCTTTACTGTGGCACAAATGAAAGGTCACAGAAGTCGAAACTAAACAATGCATTAAATTAGAATTAAAATAATTTACATACTAATCATAATATTAACTATTATATATGTGTGTGTGTGTGTGTGTGTGTGTGTGTGTGTAAAGGGCTTAGTCCATCTGTCTGTGTGTCCGTCCTTAACGATCTTGGAGCACTCTGATTGGTTGTCTCGGCAGCCAATCATAATGTTTACTGAAACAACCAATCAGAGTGCTCCACACAGACAGACACACCGACAGATGGCCAGACATGGAGTCGGGTAAGGGGGTGTCACAGGGCTGGACGTGGAGTTGGGAGAGGGTGGAGCGCGAATGGTTGCAGAGCAGCTGCAGTGTGGGCTGATGGCTGGTGGTGGCAACCACTGCGTGCAAGCTTCCCCCC
>NW_005841971.1:1620376-1661242 GCF_000455745.1 Alligator sinensis
AACACTCCTGGGATGCGGCAGTGGCACGGGGTGGTGGCACACAGCTCTCCAACCCTGCCCACGCCCCTCCCCCAGCATTCTTGATGAGCAATTCACTAGTATTCATAATAATAAACCAGTAAGCAATAAATATTGTATAGAAAACATGGGTAATCCCATAGAGTAGACTGCCTCAGCTCCAGGGACATCATTGTTTGCCGAGTCTGTAGCTCCAGGGTAACCAGCACTTACAGCAGGGGTGGGCAAAATGCGGCCCACGGGCCAGATGCAGCCCACCAGGCCATTCTTTCTGGCCTGAGGGTCCCCTAAAAAATTTAGAAAAGTAATATTTATCTGCCCCTGGCTGCCTGTCACACGGCCCTCAATGGCTTGCCAAAACTCAGTAAGTGGCCCTCCATCTAAAATAATTGCCCGCCCCTGGCTTACAGGCTTGTTGTTTCCAGACTGCCCACCAGGAAGCCAGAACTAGGAGCCAGTAGCATAATAATGGATGGATGAGTGGAGCTGAAGCACTGGGTACTGCCTGAATGAGGGTCACGTGCTGGTATGGAGCTAGAGGGGCACCTTACCCTTCCTTCCCTGCCCCTCCAAGCCTCATACTGCATCTTCCCTGCAGTGGCTCCAGCTCTGGCTTTGGCTTTGGCAACAGGGAAGACACGGTAGAGGCGGTGGTGCCTTGTGCAGGAGCCCCAGCCAAAGATTTGTGCTTCTGCTGGGGGGGATGTCTGTTAACTCCATTTTTTTTGCTCCTAGAAAAGGATGGATGATGTCTGTCACCTCCATTTTTTTTGCTCCTAGAAAAGGATGGAGGTGACAAAAAAAAATGTTGGTGGCAAAAGAAAAGAGGTGACATCTCCTCCCGCTGTAGTGAACCTCTGGCTGTTGGTCATGTACCACCACCTCTGCTCTCCTCTCCATGCTGCCAGTACCAGAGCAGGGAAGATGCAGAATGCAGCACATTATTGTCCAGGATGCAATACAGGACAATGACACCTCTGCTAGGAGCCAGAAGGTTCTGGAACAAGTTTCAGTGGCCCACATCTTCACAGCAGACCCAACATGCAAGCTGTCCTGGCCTGAGAACCCTGGGCTTCCCAGAATGAAACCAAATTTGTAAGAAGTGGCATTTCTTGTGAACTGGAAGTTCTTCACTTCATCCAGCTCTAAGTACAGCTGAATAGGATAGGGATGAAGGCAGCTTCAAGTCACCTCTGCATTCCCCAGATATTTAGAATTGCTTTGAGACAGTTTAGCTCCAACATAATTTAGAGCAATCTCAAGCAACTTCAGAGTTGCTGTATGTTCCTAGGATAATTTAGAGTTGCTAGCATGTAATGACCCCGTAAGAGCTGCTTAGCTTTAAAGGACTTAAAATCATATAGCACATCCTATCCATACTCTCATGACCTGTTTCATCATTTCTGTTTTGGTGAGGGGTAAGGTAACTCTGGGTGTGTTGGCTGTAGACTATCAGACTATTCTCTCATACGTGGGAGAATTCTCACCTACCTTGTACAGTAGACGTGCTCAGCCCCCGGTCCTTGGAGCCATACCATCCAACCCACAGGTCTCCCTAGGGGTCTGAACATTTGGCAGTGGGAGAGCAGTGACAGCAATTGTCCTTCCCCTGGTGCTAAATTTTCAGGCCTATGGGGAGCTCCAAGTACCAAATTAGTGCACAGACATGGCCTGGGGCCCGATAGGGACACACAAGGGCCAGCTGGAGGTGCAGAAGGGCCTGATCCTGTGTCACAGAGCCAAGCAGATGCAGCACATGGCCCAGATCAGGTGGTACAGGACCCCAGGGAGGCAGTGTGGAGCCCCAGGGAAGCAGTTCAGAGCCAAGGGAGGGGGCACAGAGCTGAAGGAGCCAGTATGGGTGGTGTGGAGCTCCAGGGAGGCAGCACAGGTGTCATGGAGCTGAGGGAGGGTGCTCAGAGCCCTAGGGAGGCAGCAAGGAGCCCCAGGGAATCACCACAGGGCCCAAGGGAGGTGGCATGGGGCCCCATCTAGCAGCATGGGGCCTGATCCTGGTACTTGGGGTCCAGTCCAGCCCATGGACAGGCTCTGTGCCACTCAGCCATCCTGCCACACCAGTTGTTTTAGTGCAGTGTTCTTTAGTGCTCCATTAAATGGGTATCAATAGCTAGACCTATCTCTAATGGACCTCAGTGCTCTGTTTCTGGATAGGAGAAAGGAACAGAAGGTACTAAATAAAAATGCATATATGTGGGTCTTTGAACACTATATTTAAAGATTAAACTTAATATCTACAGTTTTATTGCCAAACCTATGATTTTCTTCTCCTACTTCATGAACCATTAGCAGACCATTAGAACAGCTGCTCAAGATTAAGATTAAAAAGGCTAAAATATTCTATCAGTTGGCTTTCACAACTTCTCCTTTATACTGTTTCATATATATTGCCTTCCCTCCAAATAGATTACATGGTACAGAAACAACACCTCATAACTGCAACCACTTTGGGAGGAAAGAGTAGCATAGCAGCTAGCCCATTTCCAAACAGTGATCGAGATAGATTGTGGCTGAGCCTATTAGGGCTACCTTCTATCTAGATTTTGATAAATTTTCATCTACAGTATTTGTGTTTCATTTTTGCTGTAGCACACTGTCTCAATAACATAGCTCTATTTACATTTTTCTTAAACTATCACCTTGAGAGGCTCCAGTGGAGTTCTTAGAGTTCTGTGTGAACTTTGATGTGAAAATCTCCTGCAGCGAGAGACTTGAAATGGCATGAGTAAAAGCAGAGATTCCTCTGAGAACAATTTAAAGACATGAAAACATTGGTTCCCAGAGAGAGCCAGTTTTTAAACAAAATTATATTGTGTTTAACTTAATGTCATGGGTATTTCTTATGTGATTATTGCTGTCAGAGGTGATTTTTTTTTTAACCCCAAACATTTCTGTACCTTACGTGTTAACTGATGTGTCAAAATTAAAGTTAGAAAAAAATCAAGTTACTTTTTGTCACGTTATATACTGTTTGCATTTCATTCAGCTTGAACAGTAAATTTCAACTAGTTAGATACTTTGCTCCTATGTGGTCACACATTTTGACTCTCAGGTGCTAGCGTGGTGCTAGTGTGTGAAGGTTTCCATCACTAAAGGTTAGCATTCCGGTGGTTAACTTTTTAATTTAATTAGGGAAAAGGCACAAAAGCATTGCCAAGTCATAAAGATTTTCCAAAAGCTTTATTGTACCAAATCTAAATTTGGGGCCAGAAGACTGTGTGTAGAGTTCCAGAAGTCTAGGCCCTGATTCAGCAAAGCCCTTAATGATAGTTTTGAACACATGCTCATTAACAGTAATACTTGAGCATGTGCTCAACTGAAGTCAACAGGGCTGGCGTCTGTTGAGCATGTACCATGTACTTAAGCCTCACTAACTTCAGCTGGATCTCCACTAAGGTGCTGCCCTGCTTAGGGATACTTTCCTGAATTAGGACCTTCAGTTATAAACAATAATGGTAGAGGGATTCCCTGCTCGCACAAGTAAAACTGAGCTGCAAGGCAGAGTCATGAACCTATGCAGACCTTCATTGACATCACAGGGTTCTGCACATGTACCTTCCTCATGAAGAATCTTGCAGTATTGAGGCCTTGTGTTTATGACCTCAAGGAGCAACTGCCAGGAAGGGGTGCTCTTTTCTATCATGCTTCAGGAAAGACATTTTTGATATCAGACTAACAGGAGGAAATGAGTTAAGTGCTCTTTTAAAATGTAGTGTCAAAATAGGGCTCTAGTCCTGCAAACACTTTCACCACACAGTTACTTTTAGGTATGTGAGGACTCTCATTGGCCTCTTCAAAGTCAATGGAACTACTCATGTGCCTAAACTAAGCCATGTGGGTAAGTCTGAAGTGTTCAAACCTGAATTAGGCATCATTATTATATTCTCTACTTCACCATGTGTCAAGACATTTTAACTATGATGTGACTTTCCATATTATTTAGTCATTTTATGCTGCTTATCAGGGGTGTGCGAAGTGGGCCCTATTCAATTCGGATTCAGCCTGAATCAGGGACAGTGATTTGATTTGTTGATTGGGATCACTG
Source organism: Alligator sinensis (assembly GCF_000455745.1). Classification (NCBI taxonomy): domain Eukaryota; kingdom Metazoa; phylum Chordata; order Crocodylia; family Alligatoridae; genus Alligator; species Alligator sinensis. The sequence continues at coordinate 1,624,458 of NW_005841971.1, forward strand.
TCCCTGATTCAATTCAGCCAAATCTGAACCTGAAGATTCGGTGCCGATTCAGAGCCTCAGCAACTAGGGCATAGACACAGCTTTAAGTTTTTTTACATACCTTGAAGTACCAGCGTGGCTTGTGAATGCTGTGATTCTGGGACTCATGGAGCATCCCACAGAAGTTGGGGGGGGGCCCTCCACGTGCTCAGCAGTGAACCCAGAAGTGGACCGGAAGTACCTCCAGTCTTCAGCTGGGGAGCACACTGGGCCCCCCACACACACCCCTAGCTCAGTGATTGGCTGCAGGGGGACCCTGGGTGCCCGCCGCCAGACCCAGGAGTCACCAGTTACTGAACTGGGGAGGGTGTGGGGGGACCCCCCACGTGCTCCTCGGCGGACCCAGAAGTGGACCAGACATGCTTCTGGTCCATTTCCGGGTCTGCTTCCGAACATGCTGAGGAGCTTCCGCGTTTTTGTGGGACGCTCCATGCACCCCAGCAGCGTTCATGAGCCCCTGCTACCTAGAGGTATGTAGAAAAAACATTTAAAGCTGTCTCTATGTCTAAATCTCCGAATCTTTCCGAATCTCTCCAAATTGATTCAGAGGGTTCCAATTCGATTCAAAGAGATTAAAGGGCCCTCTGATTTGATTTAGATTCGGAGTTTCAGTCCCCGAATCAGGCCAAATCGAATCAGGGACTGAAGCTTTGAACAGCCCTACTGCTTATGCTTTTTAAAAGTCTGCAGGAGAAAAATTTGAATATAAAGGCAGCTTTATTGTTAGATTGAAATATTCTGTCACTGCAAGAGTTTTTTACACTGTATTTCCATGCAGTTTTGGACATTGTTTCCAGTGTACCGTATTGTGTTGCCATTTAGATCCATTCTGGTAGCATTTGGCAAATAATCTTTCTACTGTCTCCTGCTTTGTTAAAGTGCTTAATACACATTACTGCTTAATAAGGAAATAATCCCATACAGTTGTGGAACCACAGGTTGGGAATCAAAGCATCAGACCCAGTCTCTGATTTTGAAGGGGGCACAAGAATGACTGGTGCCACTACTGCCCGAGGTACAGAAATTGTTTGTTATGCATCAGATTCTATACATTTGGGTTGTCAAACATACGGCTTATGGGCCAGATCACACCCATCAAGCTACTAGCAGGCCAGGGAATTTGGGGGTGTGGCATGCTACAGAATCCAGGGCCCCTCTGCTGGACATGGACCTCAGTGGCAAACTAGCAAGTGAGGCCAACAGAACTCAGTTTGCCCTGTGGTTGCTTTGCAAACAACCACTAGGCCTGTCACCACTGCTGCTCCCACTGCCTCTGCTTGGCCCGTGGCTACTTGCCCCACCACTTCCAGCACTGGCCTCGCTGTTTGTCCCATATATCTGGCCCACAAGAAGCCCTGTAGTGTGGATCTGGCCCGAGGTAAGTTTGACATCCCTGCTGTACATTATATAACCACCAAAAATGAAGTCGTTTGCAGTTGTTTGGTGTTCGTGGTTTTCTGCTCAATTAAAAGCCAGTGATCTCTGTCACAATTAACTTTGTTGCAACTTAGTTCAGCAGAATTTTTTTGTGACAGTAAATATATTGATACCTCTGGTGGAAACATATCTTTGAATATAAGCTGCTTTTTTTTTTTTAACTGTTGAAATCTCATAGTAGCTGAAGTTGTTAAATATTCATAGGCACTAAGCCTGCTGACTCACTAGGCCTTTGGCGAATCTATAGTAGTTGGGCTTATTTTTCACAAAATCACACAACATGATAACAGTTATATTTATCTCCTGCATGTTAACTCTACTAAGGTTTTATTTCTTCCTGTGCTCCTGAGAAAAACTAAACTGCATTGAAAAACTTTACTTTCACCATTTCAAGACTTATTGGCTGTTCTTGTGTCAGTTAATCATCGGATGGGTGTTAAAGCCCCAAATCTTGTGAAGTATTGAACTCCTTCAACTCTAGTTGGCATGGTGGAAGTTGAAGATGCTCAGGAGATTGTAGAATGGGCTCAAAACCTCACAGATTCTGGGCCCATTCTACAGTTAAGGAGTAAAGAACTCTTTAACTGGAACATTACATCTAAATAACCCAGAGTTGTGCCGGGACTGTCAACATTGTCAGTATGAATATTGGCTCTAAGGTTTAACTAAAAACAAAAGGTCTTAGTATCCCGTCAGTCACGCAGTGTAAGCTGGGAATGACTTCACTGATTGCTATGGAAAAGTGGTGTGTGTGGGGCAGGGGGAGGACGATTTTCATGGCTCTTAGTGTAGACTGAGTTTGATGACACAATAATATATATAATATGATAGCAAAAAAAGGGCATCATGTTTGTGCTGAATATAATAATTGTGTCCCTTCATATTTGCAAAGCAGAACTTTAGACAAAGATGCTGGCATCAGAAGAAAAACAACAGATACAGTATTTAGAGAATAATAGAGGCTGTTTAAAAGTCTGTGTAGAAGAATTCTCAGCTGTTACTTTAATATGGGCCCTTTTTTGTTCTTTTTCTTTTAAGCCAATACTGAGACTTATCAAAAGATTGCATGTGGAAAAAAGTATCAGGGCATTTTTTTCATATACTGTAGCTTAAAAGGAATGTGTGAAATTCAAGATTGGAAAATGTTACACACAAGTATTATTTTCCTTTTGTTGTTTTTTCAACCTCATTTTTCCTCAAACCTACCTTCCTTTCCCACCCCATATTTCCCCCAAGACTCCAAAGGAAAAATGACATCAAATGGTAAAACCTCATTGTATGTTATTTCCAAAGGAATCCATGGAAATCTTGAATATAATTTTAGCATTTGCACTATAATGTTCCATTGTTAAAAGAGCAGCACGTCAAAGAGCGTTCACTCACTGAAACTGCTAGTAAGCAAAAGTTGATGTTCCTGTGAAGATTACAAAACATTTAGGAATGTGTAACACCTCACATTGGTTGTGTTAATAGAAGCCAGGAGTTAAAATTTCCTGTTATATTAGTTTGGTCATCTCCCCAACACTTGCAGTACTCTTCTCTGCATTGGGGTTCTTTGTCTAATTCAGGAGTGCTCAGGGTGGCCTCCAGAGCCATGTCACCTGGCCCACAAGGATATCCATGGCTAAGTACAGACAGTCAAAAAGCCTGAGGCTGAATCAATTTAGCCTTTGCAATTTAGTCTAAACTGCAGAGATTAAACTGAGGAACAACTGGACACACATTTACTTTTGATTTAGGAAATACAGCCACATACCTGCAGTGGGTCTGGCCAGAAGCTAGAGGGGCACTAGAGCTTGCCTGTAGCCAGCATGGACTGTGAGTTTGCTTCCTCTTTCTGCTGCCCCCAAGGAAGTTCTCTGGGATTTGCAGTCCAGAATTACAGGAGCAGGACTCTCCAGGGTTACTCATCACTTCCTTTTCCTGTTTCTAGGTGCCTCTGGGATTTATAATCCACAGTCAGAGCCAGCAGTAAGTTTCAGTAAGTTTAGCAGCAGGCCAGTTCTGTACTTGGGGGAATGTGGGTTTAACACCCCCTCCCTGGCCCCAGACCCAGCCTGAGTTTGCCTGTGGGGACAGTCTCTGCCTTCCCTCACAAAACCCGTCCCAACCCTCCCCTGCTGGAGCTGATAGCACAGCCCAGCACAGGGCTGGAAAGCATTCTGGGGTGCTGTGGGACTGATTTAACTTAAATCAGGAAGGGGTCTGGGACAGAAGTTTCATAAACCAGTTTGACCCAAATCAGTAAAATCTGATACTACATTCAACCAGGTTTATCTTAAACCAGTTTCAGCTATTTTGAAACTGGTTTATGTGTGCTGAGCTTCTTTTCTGTTACAGGTTTAAACCAATTTTTGATCTCTTAAACCAGTTTGTGTGTAACTTCTGTCCCTCTTCCGTGAGTCCAAAAATTTGATAGTGCGGGAGCAGTGCTGTTACCCTGCTGCCAAATTTCTACCAGTGGGGAGCCCTGCAGGCCAGGTAGCATGGCCCTGCATGCTAGATCAGCTTTATGGGGCTTGATCCTAATGTGCAGGGCCTGATACATGTGCACAAGGCCAGGCAGAGGCAGGGCAGAGCCAATCCAGGCACACATGGGCCAAGCATAGGTGGAATGGGGCCCAATCCAGGACCAAGGAGGACCAAGGAGAAGGCAATGCGGGCCCCGATCCTGGTGTTTTGGGCCTGATCCAGCCCATGGACTGGATCAGCCCACAGTTCAAAAAGGTTGAGCACTGCTCGTCTAATTTTAAGGCCATGTCCAAACTGCCTCCACACCTAGCGTGCACTTGCTGCTGAGAAGCAAACATGCCCATTCAGTCCTGCTCTAATGCACCAAAGTCTGGCAACTGAGTAATATGGATAGCCCAGAATTGTCCTAAAAGTGCCTCCCAGCACCACTCACAGGACCATTCTAAGCCATTCACACTGCCTAATCACTGGGCTTTGGCATCTGCTGAACAAACATGAATGGGCAGCACTTGTTTCTCAGCTATTTTCACAGTCTCATTAGGGAGGGAATACTAATTTTCTAAGCCACATAGCTTCCTCAGCTTCCTTTAGCAGAAGGTATCACGTTAAGTATCTTAAATATTCCTTTCCTTGAGTTCATCTCATTGTTCCTAGTTTTATGCCTTTGCATAACATCAAATAATACTTAGGCCCCCACTTCTCTTTTCAGTTACTTCATTTGTGTTGCTCACATCTTTAATCTTTCCTTAAAAAAAATCAGTCAGTCAAATGCTTATGTGTCACTGCTTTCTGAATTTTCTTCTGTTTGGTGACATCTTTCTGCTTCAGACTTGTCTAGAGCTTCTATGTGCCATCTCAATAAGGCTATAGAGCAGATGTGTTAAGTCTGTACTGAATGGAATGAAGGGGAGGTGTTAAGTCTGTACTGAAGGGGACTATAGACAAGTTCACGGATGACACCAAGCTATGGGGGAGCATGGTCACGCTTGAAGATAGGCTACAGATGTAGGTGGACCTAGACAGGCTGGTATGTTGGGCGGATCGGAACCTGATGTAGTTCAATGCTGAGAAATGTAAAGTGCTCCTCCTCGGGACGAGCAACCCCCAACACATACAGGCTTGGCGGCACCAAACTGACTAGCACCACGAATGAAAGAGACCTGGGGGTCATAACAGACCACAGTATGAATATGAGCCGGCAGTGCAATGCTGTAACCAGAGGGGCAAATAATACTCTGGCATGCATCAATCAATGCATCTCCAGCAAAGCCGAGGAGGTGATTCTTCCACTCTACTCAGCACTGGTGAGACCACCACGGGAATACTGTGTCCAGTTCTCGGCACCGCACTTTAACAAGGACGTGGACAAGGTTGAGAGAGTCCAAAGAAGAGCCATCCGTATGATCAGAGTCTTAAAAGACAAGCCATACAAGGAAAGGCTGAGGGATCTGGGACTCTTCAGCCTGAGGAAAAGAAGGCTGAGAGGGGACCTGGTAGCAGCTTACCACTGCACTAGGGGAGTACATCAAGGGCTTGCTGAGCAACTGTTCACCAGGGCACCTGAGGGGAAAACCAAGAGTAATGGCCACAAACTCCTGGAAGATCGATTCAGGCTTAACATTAGGAAACACTTCTTCACAGTCGGGGTGTCCAGGCTGTGGAATAATCTCCCTGCAGAGGTGGTGCAATCACCTACCCTGGAAATCTTCAAGAGGATACTGGACAGTCACCATACTGGGGTCACCTGACCCCAGTTATCTCTCCTGCTTGGTGCACCGGGTTAGACCCAATGATTTTCCGAGGTCCCTTCCAGCCTTACAATCTATGAATGAGGAGATGATGTCTCTGTGAATAAACCCTAGACATGCATTGACTTGTGGCTATGACAATTTAAGATATTCACAGAAGGCAAGTTGGGATCCTGCATACACGTGATCGTTATTTATAAGGATTTTTGTGGGGGGCAGGTGGGGATGAGGGTGTAGGTTACTTACTCTAATCCCAAATCACTCTTTTTCTATATCTTGCCTAGTTGGCATTAGACGAAGTACTGTTGATTACGCTTTGTAACTTAAATGCTTAAATTAACTCTGAGAGTTTCTTTCTGACATTTATATCATCCATATAAATAGGATACCTATATTATAACAACACCATTTGGGTCTCAGAACACATTTGCTAAGAGCAGTGCTGTGAGAATAAATGATTTTTCAAGCCACTGGCAGAACCGAAAAATCAAGAAAAAAAATCATTTTGAGATTATGGCTTTTTATTTATTTTTCCAGTGATATAAGTAAAAGTGAACATTGTTGAACCCAAAAATGAAAATTTTGACTTTGGTTTTCACTTTTCTAATGAAGTTGAAATGAGCTGAGAAATGAAACAGCAGCAGGGTTGGTTTTTTCCATTTAACGATTTGATACATTTGAGAAATATTTCAGTCAATCCAAATGTGCATTTTCAGTAAAAATGTCTTAAATTGAAAAATTATACACATTACAATCTGCCTGGCAACTGACTCCCCAGCCCAGCCCCTGGCTTGTTTACTTTTCATTCCATCCAGGAAGAGCACACACCAACTGCTGAAACTTCCTTAGCCTGACGAAGGGTTTTTGAACCCGAAAGCTTGCTTAATAACTATTCTCCAACTATTTAGGTTGGTCTAATAAAAGATATCAAATTCACCCAAGGAACCTTGTCTGCCTAAGTTGAAAAATGCTTTTCAGCTCTAACCAAGAGAGATTTACATGGATTATGAGGAATTCTTGATTTAAACAAGGAGATCCTGCGTGTCTTGTCACTTCTGAGCTGCAGTCAGTCAACATAAATGGAAAACTGCTGTAATTCATATATCTTTAAAGGGTCTTGACTCCTTCCTGCAGGCAGACACAGGGTGGCTGACCCTAGAATTCATTTCACTGCCATTCATATGAAAATTTTGGAAAATCTTGCCCTAAAGGTAACCTACCCCTGCAGTTTTGCCTATCTGTCACAGGAATCACTTGTCTGGAGGACAAAAGAGTTGTTAATTGTCATACACCCCGGTGTCATTCCATTTTTGGTGAAGACATACAACAAGAAATAACCCACTGTAGACAGCAGTTATTGAGGTAATATAGTATAGCTTTTTAGGCTTTACTATTTAATATAGGCATGTATGGTTCTTGTTGCTATAGAATCTGATGACTGTTTATTAGTTAGTTAACATTTCTGATAAGGCTTGTCAGGAATGTGAAAAATACAGATATAATGAAGAAGGAATTATGATACTGACATTCATACTGTCATAATTATTTGGCATTTAGATTTATACCATGTCCATTACATAACCTCTGAATTAATTTACAGCTCTAACACAATTAAAGTGAGTATTAGCTCCACACTGTTCTCTAGATAATATCAGTGTACCATAATGTCAGTGTAGGGAGCAAGCCATTCCAATGCTATATCAAAGTGTTCATTGTTTTAAGAGCTTAGTACATGACAAGAAGTATCTGTTCCTGATGAAACATACAATTATTGATTGGGTTACAATTCTTTTGTGAATAAAATTGTTAAAAACACCATTCTTTTTTGTTTTGATCAACTTTTCCTTAATCATTTTAAGTTTTTCCTTGGAAGACCCAACATCTAGACAACTAGAAATGTCTTGACCTTTGACAGTTGAATTTTTAACTCAGATGTTTTCAAAAAGTGAAAAATTTTCAGCCAAAATTTCAGTTTATTTGAAAATCTATTTTCTTTTGGGAAACACTTTGATATGTTTATCAGCTGCAGAGACCAAATACTGCTTGCCTCTATTATTTAATCCTTTTCTTTATCATCTTGAAGGCAGGCCAAGGTGACACCTTTGAGACCAGCTGGTTCAGAGAGACATAAGCTTTCGTAGGCAACAGCATACTTTGTGTAAGCCCACTCAAGATGCAGCTGTATATAAAAAGATAAAGCTAATGAGAAATGTGGAGGTCCACATTTTTTAAGCAAAATGTATTGCTATAAGCATGTGCCACCTTTGCTTCATGATTGGCAGTGACTACCTCTGGGTTTCTAAGTGGAGTTTAAAGTATTGTCATTTTTGCTGTAGAGTCCTATTTCACTTAGTACTGTGCTCCATGAGAGATTCCCTCTCTCTCTGCTATCTATTTGATATTTTTAGAGCTACTTATGCTAGACTCGTTGTCCCTTCACATCTGGTAGTTCTTCCTAAGGACCCATGCCCTTCAAAATCTAGGTTGTTTGAAGAAGCCTGTATCACTTCAAGGAGATGCATAGGTAGAGTTGAGGGATTTACTTATGATCCAACTGCTGTTCATTTTACTTCTTAATGTATTGTTAGTTGCATTTTAAACAATGCAGTTTGAACCAATAGAGGTGTCTATTGTGTTATGATAGTACAACTTAATGTTCTTATAAATAGTAATAGGCATCTAGATAAATGAAGGTTGTGCTTTCTTTATCTTGTGGTTGCAGGATGGTTTCAGATCACTTCTTGTTAAATATATTATGTATTTTAGAAAAACCTTGGCACAACAAATTGATTTTATAGCTAGAGTTTCAGCCTTAAATCAGAATGTATGCCCTTGTGTTTTAAGATTGCTTTAAGATTGTTTTAAGATTGCTTTGTTCATTTTGTAGTTTAGTTTTTCATTTTGTGGTATAATAGGAGCAAGCTACAGGAGTAGTGTGTTTTACAACAGGAACATGAGGTCACTTGACATTTCAGCTACAATCTTCCTGTGCTTCTAGAGGCTTCAAATCAGGGCTTTATGTTTTTGAAAATGGATATATCCAATGTGAGAAGGTGGTAGGATAAACTCCAAGAAAACTTTTAAGAAATCTTCACTAGGCTGAAGTTTAGTGATGGAGAGAGAAAACTCCTGCTGCAAGATGAGTTTCCTTTGCAGGTTATCTTACCCAGTACAAAAATAAATTTGCAGGAGGTAAGTTGATTTATAAATGAAATTAGTCAGGAAGGATGGAATAAGGGTATTTATTACTTACTGCTGGGGAATTTGGGATGATATGGAAAGTTTCTTTGGAGAAGACAGTTTAAGCCATTTTTGTTAAATCTGATGTATCCTACCCCTTGTCCATCAGTGCAGACAACCACCTGGTATGGACCAATTTAATTGTGCTGTGCAATGGGGGAAGATCTGGAGTGACCACCTGGTGGATACTTGCACTGTATATAGCAAGAAGGTTAACTCCATGCATATCATCATGTGTGAGGAGAATGAAGCATTGATGAGATAAAGTTGAGGATAGAAATCCATCACCGTGTGGATATTCGGAATCTTTTTTCTCACCTCACCCAGAATGAAACTGAGAGTTTTAAAGCTACACCAAGAAAAGTAGGTTGATAAAAATTTTGTGAGGTAGCCACAGTACTGCTCCATGTCCTTTCTTGTTGTAAATCTCCAAAAAACTTGAATTTGTCAAAAAGGGAAAGGGAAAAAGGAATTGGATGTCAAAAAGAGGTTTGTTTCTCAGAGACAGTTTTTTGACAGTTCTATACACTTTCAGTAGGAATTTAATGTATATTTATACTGTGGGATTTGACCTTAAAGGAAGAGCTCATGTTCTTCCTACAAACTAATCTTCTTTATACCATCAAAATTTTGTGCTGTAAATAATCATTTTGGAACTCGGTTGTATTAATTCAAATATAGACATATTCATAATGCTAAGCTAACATATTTACTTGAATATAAGATGAGTTTTTTCCCCCAATCAGCATTTGGGGGGGTGGGGGGAAGCGCCTCATTTATATTTACATACCAGAAAGTGTTTCTGGAGTACCTGTGCTGAAATTTGCAGCAATGAGGGTTGGGGCCAGAGTCAAATCCACGATGGTCTCCTATTCCCCTCTGCAGTTTCTGCCCTCTTCTCTGTCCCTTTCCTTTTCTTACTGTCATATGCAGCTCACTTCCACATTGTGCCTGGGGAGGGAACAGAGCCTGAGGAGAGTATGACACTAGGACAAAGTAAGAAGGCTGCAACAGAAGGAGGATTGTAGAACACAGGGCAAAGCGACCACCTGACTCCCTCGCCACTATTTTCCCTGCAGTAGCAGTGGAAGGCCAATGAATTCAAGACAACACACTGATCATTAGATTCTTCACATGGAAAATTATACCAAATTTATAAATTTCTGTATATAGAATCTAACTGTTGGTGTTCATCTTATATTCAGCGTCATCTTGTACTTGAATAAATATGGTATTTTAGGGCTAGGTGTCTGTCATCACACATTCTCCACACTGGATCATAACTTTGGGTGCATAGTAAGAGCCAGTCAGAGTACCATGCCAGATCTGTAAAAATCTTTTGTCATGTGAGGGAATCCCTGTTATGATGCACAATTATGACATCTTGAGATTAGCTGAATGTTTTACATCCCTTGATGTTCTCCATATATAGGGTAGGTAGCAGAAGAAAAAGGAAGGATGTTAAACTGCTGAATTTAAAATGCTTGTGATTGTACTTCTCTATTCATAAACTAGGTGTAGTACAGTCAGAGGCAATGTAGGGTTTCTCACATTACTGGGGCATACACTTATATCACCTTTACAAGAATGACAGTCAAGTACTCTCTTTGCCATACATTTTTTTGTACTTCTTCTGAAAGTGCCAAACTGGAACCAGCTGTAATGGGGTTTATAGTAGTATAAACTCCGGTCCTTCATGAATTGAACTGAGAATAGTAAATAACTTTATGCAGGCTAGTCGTGACTACCACCCCCAGCTAATATGAGCTCCATCTGAACCAGTAACTGAAAGGTGAAAATAACTTAATCCTGTTATCCAGATTATGATTGATCAATTTCCCCCCGAAAAAGAGAAATCTGGTGCGTAAATCCCGTTCTCCCATGCATGCCACCTCCCAAGTCAAATGTAAAGTAAGCTCTTTGAGTTGTACAGTTCTTTCAGAAATGTCTTTCCATCCTTCCCACTTAATGTTTCCATTTAAACATTAAGGTATTCAGTCTCAATTTATCCTTTCACATGATATGATATCTGAATCCTGTTTTTGTAGAGGTTTCTCTCATGTACATAGTATACAAAACATTTTGTAAATAGCTTGTTGCTCTGAATCACCCTGATCCAACTCCATAGTAATGCTAGAAGTAACAAATTCATATTGCACTTCAAGCTACAAAGCACTTCAGACTACTTAGTCACAGTTTATTTGCTATTAACAAGCTGTTGTTATTTTCTTGGACTTTGTGAAGCACCATTTTGGCATGTGTCCATGGGAGAAAGATTATATGCTGAGGAAAAGGAAGCTACATTTATTTCCTTAAACAGTTTTATAGTGATAATGAAAATTATGAACAATGGATGGATGGAGTTCTTAGAAGGAAATTTTCATGATTATCAAAAATGTCGTTTAAAGGTGCTGGGAAAAAGTCTGTTTGTCTTATCCTGCTAACAAAGAAGCCAAAGTAGCTATTAAATTTGGTCATCTGGAACATTTATTTTTGCCTCCAATATTTTACGAAAACAGTGACTTTTTAACTGTAATTTATTCTGAGGCTGTTTTATGTCTGCTATAGAAATAACATTATTAACTGTCAGTTCATTACATTGTTTCATTTTTCCCCCCTTTCTTTTAGGTGGGAAGAGATAGAGAAAGTGGTGCCTCCCTCTATAACTTAATCTAAAACCAAAATAACTTTTTGTTCTGCTGCTGTAACTGTCTAGTTTCTGAGTCACTACGAAACAGAGGTTGGGGAGTTTTAAGTACTGTAGATTAAACACTTCAAAGCCAGCCTTGACTAATATTTATGTGCATTTAAGACTACACGAATATACAGTAACATCCAGTCCAATTGCTCTGCATCTTCTTCTTTACTAATCCCACTGGATTTTCATCTAACCTGTGTTTGAAAACCTCTAATGTAGGTGACTCAGCTACTTCACTAGTCAGTTTATTCCATTTCCTAATTGTCAGGATTTAAATGTTTTCTCATGTTTAAGTTGATTTTTTTCCATTTTTAGTTTTATTCCACTATGCCTTGTTTGACCAATTTATGACTCTAGAAAATAATCCTTTCCTCTCCTTCTGCAATACCATTCAAACATTACATATCCCTTTAAATGACTTTTTCTCCACCAGCTATTCAAATGGTAATCCCATCAAGTAGTTTTCGGATGTCTTTTAGCACTTATGCCATTTTAATTGCCCTTCTTTGAACTTCCGTTCATTGTTCAAGCTCCTTTTTGTAGAACAAGAGGCTCAAAAGTATATTCTAAATATAGACTTACTGTGACTAAAAATTATATCTTTACATTCAGTGACCACTTTAAAATGTTTCCTTTGGTAGCAAATTAGGACTGCAGTATACTATGATTTTTGGATAAAGGAAGTGTCTCCAGAATACTGAGAACATTGGGATGACAGTTTCTAGAAGACAAATGCAAAAAATATGGCTTTAAGGACAGTCATTAAACTACTGAGCTTGCCATTTATTTTTATGATATTGTCTTGGTGACTCAGATAACTGCAGTTTTAGTCATCATCACAGAACACAAATGAACTCTCCCCCTGCCGGCAATGTCTATGCTCTGTTTGAAACTTTCCTACATTTATACGCTATTTTGAGGATCTAGGTGGTACATATATTTGTGGCAGCCCACTGTACAAAGGCGAATTTCATTATCATGTCCAGCAGGTTCATTCCCAGTTCATAGCTACATCATTATATCTCATTATATCTTATATCATTATATCTCAAGAAGTGCTAATATACCGTCATCTGTTCTTGCAGCTTGCAGAGTGTAGCCTTAGTGATCTACAAAGATCATTTGGTTTTCTGTAGAATGAAATATTTTGAGAAGCTTACAGTGGGGAGTGGAGAGGGTGGAAGAAGAATTGATCTGGGAAGAAACTCTCATGAGTCAAGCTGGAGAACCTCTGATACAGAATTTTTAATCTGATACCATGTATTTCTCTCTATCTGTACAAGCTTGCCAGAGCATGCTGCTCTCTGATATTAATTATCTAGCCTACCATGATTTACCATCTGCCAATTTGGTCATTGTGAAATTTGCATTGTTCTACAGATGATTAATGAATGCTGCACATTGGAAAAATGCAGGTCACAGCTCAGAAGACTGGTTGTTGCAGGACAGATCTCCACTTCTCCAGCCATTTTAACTTTACCCAAATGATTCACACCTGCTACATAAATACACCTCACCCTAACTTATTCATGCTAGGGTATGTCCATTCTTTATAAGGGTATAGCCCCTTTTCTGAACATTTTATATTTGTGCGTCTTGCTGTATCAGAAAGTTATACGAGAGCAAGTTTAATCATGCCTGCTAAATTAATGTTATTCTGCAAAAATGAAAAACTAGTCAGTAAGTCTTAAATGACCTACTAAGTTTTATGAATTTAAGTTATTTATCATTAAGACTGTGTGTTTTGTCACTGCAGTTTTTAGGAATAATAATGTGGAGGTTAACAGGAAATAATCAATATCATGGAAATACAGATTTCAAAAGGTTAAAGCTCTGGGACATTACTTAGTCTCAAATGACTTTTAAAAAAAAATTAACCCAGAAATAAAACATATATTAATTCAAAGTACAAAAGAAACAGATGAGTTACATTTTTGAGTTCATCTGCTTGCCAATGTAGATATGCCCCATATCTTGATAAATCTTCAGGCCTAAATTTTGCAAAGTAAGTAATGATTTTCAGAGGTCCCAAGTTTGGGAGACAAGTTAAAAGACACTGATTTTCATGCTTTTTAAAATAAAAGGACTTTTAAAGTGTCCTTGTCCTATGAATGACCTCTGGCAATCTAAATTACATTGGCCTAATATCACAGTGCAAACTTGTGCCCTCTGAGATTCTCTCAGCCTTATGGTGGCTTCTGACTCTCTCTCTCTCATGTGTTTCAAACTGGTGTTCCCCCGAGGTATTTTAAGTTGAATCTTACTGTTTCCTCTCCATTTTACTAATCTCTCTAGGCTGCTGGCAGTATTTCTTGCTCCTTTTAGGTCTTTGCAGTTCATCTCAGTTCATTGTAATCTGCATGTACTGCTCACTCCTTCTAGATCATTAATTAAGATATTAAATGAGATGGAACCAAATGCTGATCCCTCTGGCACCCCAGCATGTGCTGTGGGTTAAGAGTTTTGAACAAAGGAGCTGCCATGCCAGAGCTGACCTTTGTAAACCTAAATTGGTTCTCAACATGGTAATTTTAATTGTCCTTTTAAAAAAAATAGACACTTTGACAAGGGGGAGCCTCAGAGCCCCTTGGGGAATTGAAGATCTTGCTGAGAATCCACTGCTTTTGGTCTTTTGTATCACCAGGCTCTTATCATTGAGCTCCTGCTCGCTATTAGCTTTTCTGACATTTTACAACTCCAGTCTTAAGGCTCTAAGTAGTTTGTTCATCTTCCTACTGTGAGATGCAGGCACATGCTGAAATGCCCAAGAGCCAAAGCCACTGACCATTAGGAAAATCTACAAACATATGGGCAGGGTGAGTTATGCCCATGTAACTGGAGGTGAGAGATCTTAGTTTTAGTTAAACTAGCACAAAAGGCTGTAAGGACATACTTATTGAGGCATCATGGCCTAGTAGACAGAGTGATTGAACAGGGATTCAGAAAACCCAAAGACTTTTTCATTGCTCTGCTTACCTGCTAGATACCTTAAGCGAAATCGCTGTGCCTCATTGTGTGCCTCAGTCTCCTCCCATGTAAAAAGAAGATAATGATACTGACTTCCTTTGTAAAGTGCTCTGAAAATCTACTGCTGAAAAACTCCATACGAGAGCTTACCACTTATCTGTATGTTATTATTTTAGTTTAATTTAGGCTTATTTTGGTTTACCTCGTGTCAGCTTGACATCGTTTTGAATAAAAGCACAATCAGTCACTCTTAACCTGAAATAACAATGAACAAAGGGGCTTGTGCTGGTTTAACTGAACCAAGTTTAATTCAGCTGTTCACACTGTTGTTTAGACGAGGCTATATTTTGACCATTCACTATTCCCTTTCTCAATATTAAAGTTAATTCAAATAACTGTTTACCACTTTGTTCCAGATTTCTTGCTTCCTTCATATCTGCATTTCTATCAGCTCCAAGACTAACTTACTGTTGCACAGTTGGCTTTTTAATATGGCTGAATAAAGAAAAATGCTCTGATACTAGTTTCCTATTTCTGTCTGGCCAAAAGTGTCACCTTGCATATTCAACAACAGTCTTTATTAATAAACATGAAAGGCTTGATTCTTTATTGCATTGCAGCTAATTATACTAGTGCAAGCTATGTTTAAAAGGCAACTAAATCTGAATGGGAACAAATTATGCCCACTTGCATATGTATTCTGTTATTTTTTCCCCCTTGGAAAAAAAAATAGTACGTGATCATGTAAACTAAAAACCATAAAATGGGCCAGAATAAATGTGAATGGACTTGTTCAGCAATTTCCTAACTTTTTGACTTTGTTATTTTATCACTCTTTAGGCATAGTGACTTTGTATGCATGTAATGCTCGAGTGTCTCTACCTACAACCAAAACCTTTCTAAACTGTGGTAGAACAATTGTAGTTCAATTGTAAAACTGTGGTAACAATTGTTACATAAAGTTGCAAAACATATCCCAATTTTTTAAATATTGTCATCTTTCTTTCTTTTTCTCTCTCCTTTTAGATTTATCCCAGAGTGTACTGGATGAAGCAGAAAAGCCATGAAATTCTGAAGATTTTCCTCAGGAGAATATATCTATCTGATGTCAAATGCATTCACAATGCAGAAGTACCAGTCTGTGTATTTTACTCGGTACCAAATGGAGCCTCCAGGAAGAAAAGGCTCTAAAAACTGCACAAAAAAGTTCCATTCACATCAAATTGATTGGATCTTCCGGCCAGCCACTAGATTTATCATCCTTTCTGTGAACAAAGTCTAACCACTTACCAAACTGTTGTAAGGTACATTTATGTTAATCTGCAATATCAGCTCTCCATAAGGACTCTGTTGATTGATCAAAGAGTGTTTGCACACACTTAAAAGCAAACTTTGTTTCTGGATATATTTTATCTGATTGTTAAGATATTCTGTACTCTTCCTCCCTTTGAGATTACATTACCGTTTTCTCATAATGTCACAGTTTTGACAAAAGATAACCATCTTCTTTCATCCTCTGCTAACCAATCTCAATTTCTACACAGCTGAATTCACCACCAAAAGAAAGGCTGATAATCCACCAAGTTTCCTCTATCCCCCATCCCTGATATATACTTCTACTCTCAAGAGATAGAGTAAAATATAGTTACTTGATATAAAGACCATAGTGTCTCCAACCCTTTTGCCATGAAGTCACTGCAAAAAGAAGTAAAATTTACATTTAAAGTACTGTGAGCACCATGACACGCCAATCTTTTCCTGCATTAAATGTGATACTTATATCTGTAATTCTGATTAGGGTCAAGATTTTCAAATGTGATGAGTGATTATGAATGCCTTAATTGCTTAACCCAATTTGAGACAGCTTAAAGAGGATCTCAGTTTTAGTACATGCTGAGCAGTCACTCTCTGAAAATCAAGTCCAAGAAGGTGTCTCAGTTGGAACATCCAAAGTGGAAGCACCTAAAAACACCTTTGAAAATCTTGGCCTGGTTTTCTGAAGTGTCAGGTACACAAATGAATTGTTGAGAGTAACATGAATGTAATGTCAATATAAAGCTGCATATAATGGCCTCAAGATAACAGAGACCTAGCTCTGAGCATAGAAAATATGTCTTTTTGTTTTGGCCTATTGGTGGAAATATAAAATAAGAAGTTTTGACTTCTTCAGCAGCATGCGTGAAATGAATGGTATGTCTCATTTTGTAACAGACACATTGCAAAATCTTCCTTCACACTTGGCACCCTTGGTGGCTGGATCAGCACAAGCACCAAAAAGCTTAATAACATAGAGATTCACTATTCCGAGAAAAGATCCCTCCAACTCAGTTTGGAGAACTTTGGGATGGGGTGATGGCTGTAGATTTGTACTGCTTTTTACCAACAGTAGTCTGTGCTGTACCTGTCCTTTGGATAGTGATGGGACTTGATTCTCCAAGACTTCCAGTCTAGGAGCCTTCATTACCACTAAATCTACTTTTAACTTCTTCCCACCTCCCCAATGCCAAAAATATTTGTTCCCATCCTGCAACAGTTGTGCATTGCCAGCAGGCTCCTAGGTATCCTTGTGGTACTGCTCTATCTCAATAAAGTAGATGTAACTGTAGTTATGCAGAACTTTTTTAACAGATGAACTATTAAATGAAGCCAAGTGATAAGGAAGCAGAGGAAAGTCACATGTGGCCCTGGAACTCGTTTAACATGCAGCAGTCCCATCTGGTTGGTCTTGTTCTCTAGTAGACCTCAAAGACCTTCCAGGCACAAGGATGAAGCTCCCTACTTCTTTCCCTGAGGGGGCAATCACCATCCCTCTGCTTGCAGTGGAACAATTGCTTGTGCAGAGTTTTCTTTGCTATCGCATCCCTCCCGCATCTTTTTCTGCAGGAGGGCAGTATCAAAATCATCGTAAGGAGACATCTGCCCTCCAGCTCTGTGAAAATTGTACAATAAAAGAATCTCCCCATAGTCTCCATATACACCTCAGTGACTAAAGAAAATCCATGGGAGCTAATCAGTTACTGTAGCTATTAGGCTTAAACTTTAACCACAGGTCTCAGATCTTCTCTTGTGTACTATTAGTGGCTACTAGATAATCTAAAGAAGTCAACTGCAATTACTATTAAAATCCCATACTATAGAAGTGCCATTACAATGTAGATTCCTGAGCCAAAGAATTCTATACTGTTATATACAGCATCTGGAAAGGAAAACATATGGCTTTAGTGGGATATATTATAGTGTAGCAATTATCATTATTGGGTATGATCCAAACACTCAAAACTGTCATCAACTTCAGTGGAAATTTTGAGTAAGCAGTGAATAGAGGTTCAGGTCAATTATATATGTCTATTTCTATAACTTTTATAACAGTGAAGTGTGTTAGCTTTGGTGTTGCTTCTGTTGGCCTATTCTATGCTAAGCTTTGCAAGATGAAGTCTCTGTGGGGAATTAACCTATAATACTTCTGAAGGGGAAAAAAGCAATAGCTAGAGAGCAAAGAAAGAGAAAATAGTGCATAGTGATAATTTATGGTCTCTTTTTGTCTCATGATATATTGTGGCATTCAGTAGTATCATCAGGTTTTAAAACAGATGTATTTACCCTGGGTATAAAAATAATTTGTTTTTTCCCATGGCCATGTAATCCAATTAATTTAGAGGAAATAAGTCATTGCAGTTTAGTTGCTTACCTAATAGTGTAAAAGGAACCAACATGAAGAAGCTCTCAGAAGTTCTCAAATGCAGTATGAATGGAAAATCTCATCCTTCTGGCTGAAAAAGTAATCAGGCCAAGTTACAAGTTAGAAAAAATAGAGAGTCAGCCAACTCCAAAATATAAAAGGAAAAGGGGACCAAAGTTCCAAACACCAGAGTGCTTGAAGTCAAGGAAGGTACTTCTGGCTAGGTGATTCTGTTATGTGCAGGATTTGCACCAGCACTCAGTCAGCTGTCCTATTAATAAGAGACCACATTATTTAAAAATAAGTTTGGGGTTGTAAATACAATTTTCTAGTTATTTATGCTCTAAAGAAATACTCATTTAAAAAAAAACCCATTCTTTCTTGGAGTGAAGCAAGCTTTAAATATGCAGTGTGTCTATTCTTCATCAGATTACTTGAAGAAAATGCTATATTTTTATGTAAGGTTTAGTGCAAAAAAAATCCTTGAACTGGTCATTTTATCAAAAGCAATTATAGATATAGTTAGAGGTAGAAATAGGAAGCACGTTGTGATATTATAAAAGCCATCCTCTCAGTGGTACCAACTTTTTTATTGTTTATATCTACTGCTCTTTGAAATGCATTTTCTAAAGTAAGTTGTGCTATAAAATGAAATATACATTTGATTTTCTTTGAACTACAGAATGCTTATAAAATGTTTACTGAATGATATTTGTCCAAGGTTTTTTTCTTCAAGTTTTTTCATTCAATTCCCCCGCCCCCTTCTTTCCTTCACTCTCTTGTGTGTTTGTTTTGGGAGTTTTCACCCTTGCATTTTAGAACAATACACTAAAAGGTTTATTTCTATACTGACCAACATGCAGCTGTTTCTGAAAGTCTGGGCTCAGCTAAACTTTTTGGGTTTCAAGACCCTGTGGCTTGTACATCCCCAAAATGATTCTTCAGTCCAATTAATGTTCAGCTAAAGCAAGGAATCACAACAAATCTGTATTTCCCAGGAACTGGATTTCATTTTAGTATTGTATGCATTTCTCCTCTTCAGCTTTTACTCTGCAGACTGAATTAGATGTATGCCTGAATGTTCTTATCTTTGTTCTCATAGTGCATCTAAAAAGTAATTTGCTGCCATGAACTAAGGTATGCTGAGCAGAGATTGTAATTTCTATGTGAAACCCTTTACAATAGAAAAAAGCATTACAGTCTATGCATTATGCTGAATAAATATCTTTTCTTCTCATCAATATATCCTGTTTACAAATTCTCTATTCCAAAACCCAAGCAGCTATGAGACTTAAATATATATGACAATATTGTAGTGGCGTGCCTGGATTTCTATGATTACTGCTTTGAAATTAGTCTTTTTTTGTAGTTTTGAATCTCAACACAAAACTTCCTTCACTCTGACAACCTTGTGTAACCTAAGGTCCCTCCAGTAGTTACATGTGCACTTTGTAGTTGAGTTAGAACCTCTGCAACTGCAGTGACTCTTGAGGCAAGTGAGTGCTCTTAATTCCAGCTGGAAACAGTGAAAGATTCGTGCTGCTCAGTGCCTCACAGGAAGCATTCAGCATCTGGCAGGATTAGGCCTGTCCTTAGCAACTTTGATCCTGGTTTGCCTTCAAATGCATCAGTTTTCCAGAACATATCATTTGGAGACTTCAGTAGACCATGCATTAAAGACAACTAAATGTTGACAACCATTGGTGGTTTTAAAGTAAGAAATTCCTGCTCTGCTTGATCATCCTCTATATTTCAATTTCTTGCAGTGTTGTGTAATGTTGAACAGTATTGGAAATTCCCACGCCCAATTTTATCCCAAACCTACTATTTAAGATGACAGGAAGGTTGGAATCTGAAGTATCAAAAATAGGATTCAAACAAATGCTAAGAAAAATTAATTGTTTGGAGAACTTAGTTTATCTCCTTTACTGATGTCCATATTCCTTAACTGTGACTGACGGATCACAGCACAGAGATCTAGCAGTTTTATTGGCATTAATAAGTGATTTAATTAGTATGGGGATGGAAGCATAATATACTTAAATGATTCAACCCAATATCCCCTGGTAAGGTGTCTTGGCTACCATATCTTTACATCTGCTGTTGCCAGGAGTACAAAAGAAGTGCAAGAAGCAAAGATATATCCCAACTCTTAGTTGTTATTAATAACTTCTTCAGTGTTTCACAGATATTTCTATGCTGTGGGAATCTGAAGAGACAACATAGCATTCTGCTTATAGACTCGGTCATTTATATAATGTGAGGTTCTTTCACTGCTTGTGACCACAGTATTACATGTGCACTCTGTTAAAAGTTGAGCTCAAAATCTTTTTTTTCCAGATAAAAAGACTGAACAAAAGTATTTGGATAAAATAACAAGTATTAAAAATTAACTAAGAGTACTAGACCTAGAGACTTTAGGGCTAAGTACAAACAGTCAAAAAGCCCAAGACTGAATCGATTCAGCCTTTGCAGGTTAGTCTAAGCTGCAGAGATTAAAATGAGAAACAACAGGACACACACTCACATTTGATTCAGGGAATGCAGCCACATGCTGCAGTGGCTCAGGCAAGAAACTGGGGGGGTGGAGCCAGAGGACAGCTCTCTGGCATGAAGCCAGCATGGGCTGTGTGTTTGCTTCTTCTTCCTGCTGCCCCCAAGGTCTCTGGGATTCGCAGTCCACAACTACAGCAGCAGGACTCTGCAGTGTTGCCCATCACTTCCTCTTCCTGCTTCCAGGTACGTCTGGGATTTATAGCCCACAGTTGTAGCCAGCAGTAAGTTTTTAGCAGGACAGGGCAGCTCTGTACTCTGGGGAACGGAAGTTTAATCCCCCTCCCTGGCCCCAGGCCTCAGCTGGGGTATGCCTGGGTTTGTTGGGGCTGTCCCTGCCTCGCCCCCACCCCCACTCCTTCTCTGCTGAAGCAGACAGCACATCCCAGCCCAGACCAGGGCTGAAAATCATGCTGGGGTGCTGGGGGACTCTGATTTAACTTGAACCAAGAAGGAGTCTGGGACAGAAGTTTCATTAACTGGTTTGACCCAAATCAGTTAAGTCTGATACTACATTCAACCAGTTTTATCCTAAACCAGTTTCAGCCATTTTGAACCTGGTTTATGTACACTGAAATTCAGTTCTGTTACAGGTTTAAATCAGTTTCTGATGACTGAAACCAGTTTAAATGCAACTTCGTCCCTAACCTAGGACATAAATCAATAGGTGTTAGAAAGAAACTTTTCCAGCCAGTGGCTTATTTTATAACTGTGTATTGTAGGCAGTGACGTACCACGAGTCTCTGGCGCCCGGGGGCCAATGCTTACATTTGTGCCCCACTTCCCTCTCGCCTTTCTCATAGCAATACTTAAAAATACTTAAAGTCACATTGCGCGATAAGAACTCTGAAGGGCCCGGCTGGCGCCCCCCCCACCCCAACTGGTGCCCAGGGGCCATGCCTTCCCCCACCCCCTGTCAGTCCACCACTGATTGCAGGGCTTCTTATTTCTTCCCCTCAAGCAGCTGGTGCTGTCTGACTTCTAGGAAAATGGTAGTGCCAGATTCTATTCAACCTATTATGCATCTAGGTACAGATAGGCAACTGAAAGCCTTCTTTACCCTGTTCAAGTCCCAAAACTCCATGAATGAATCTACATTTGTAATACATCAACATATGTTTAAGAGCGAGTCAGAAGGAAGCTGTGACAAGAGGGAGGATGTTTCCACCTTTGGCATTAACTGTTTTTCAGGGACTCAATATGCCAATGTCTATTTAGATGCCTAACAAGACAAATAGAATCTGGCCCCCCAGTGTTTCCAAAATGGCCACTGGGACGGGTTGGCCCATTCCTTTTCAGTCCATCAAAACAGCATTTTTCTCCATGGGATACAACTGGTCTGTTAAAAACTACCCATTTTAAAGTTATTATGCTTCTCACTATAGTACCTTAGACTTAGTACAGTGCTAATAGACTATATTTTTGGAATGGTTGTTTAGTGCCACTGTAGTTTATATTTTCATCCTAAAATGTTTCTTTGGGAATTCATAGCTTTTGTTCTTGGAAAAACAATTAAGAATCTAAAAGAAAATGATAGTGTTTGCTAAGAACACTTTAACTTTGTGAGCAGGCTAGGAGCTCAGAATGTTTCATAAGCAGGAATGATCAGTACAGACCATTATCCACAAAACACCACCCCACAGAAGCTGCCCTGCTGGGTACCAATATTGTATGCAACCAAAGAAACATAAAATACAACCTTTGTTCCAATTATGTAAGCTAGTGGCTGGTCAGTGATCCTTAGATTGGATGTTGATACTAAACCAGTATTATAAACTGCTGAAAGGCCTAGACCAGCTTCAATGAATGTGACTATTCTACCACTATTTTTGGTGGGATCAGAATCATTTCTTAACCTATTAGTTCATTAGAAGCACATGCTGTAGCAGCACACTTATACATAAATACATTTGCTTCTAACTAAATGTTGACATAATTAGTGAGAATTAGTCAAAAAGGGCAGCATTTACCATAGATTGCCAAAATAGTCATCTTAAGTATACTATTGTATACATTGTACAATTACTGCATTCCACCCCAAAGTGGCTGTCTCACAAAGGATGTTATATTTTATGCGGGACCTTTCAGCCTGAAAAAAACCAAAGCACTTTGTCATCTCTAATATATAGGAATTATTCTTCTTACTTCTGAAATGCAGTCATTTCCAGGATGAAACAGCAAAAGCAAGACTTAGAAAACAAGTTAAGAAAAATGCCCTCTTTCTGAAGCTGTCAAAAGAATGTATTTTCAGAAGGAAGTTTTGGTAAGCCGAATACCATTACCCAGTTTGGGATTTGTTCTGTACAGCACACTAATATCCCTTCTTTCAAAAATATCCTAAATGAAGGCAGAAGGCAGTGTAAATTTGCACCTTTCTAGGCAAACTAAATCAGAGATGTGTAGTATAAGCAGTAACAGGGGGTATTTAAGTACCTTCAGAGCATGTTAGCCTTCTGCTTATGAAAGCTTATGCTATACATCTCTGATTTAGATAATCTATAAAAACCTTGTTACTCAGTAATTTTGTGCAGCTCCTAGAGTCATTAACCCCTGGATTGTCCTCATAATACATGAAACTAGTTTTAAGGACTCGTTAGGTGGCTCAAAACCAAACCACTCAGGGCAGGATTGCCTCTGATCTGTATTGCCCAGCTCATGTTACACGAAGATGTAGCCACTCTAGGCTACACTTTAATGTAAATCCCCTCCCCCCTCCCCCCTGCTGGCCTGGATCAGACCCATTGCCCCTCTCTGCCCTCCTCAGCACCCCAGATCCCTGCTCACTGCCCCTTTGCCTTGCCCTGCTTATTTATGGCTATTTGTGCTGTCTGTCCTGGGGGAGTAGGCAGGGAAGGGTTAACCAGCCACCACCACCACTGCTGCTATCTAAGCAGGCTCAGCCCAGAGAATAGCAGCAGCCTAGGGGTTGCAGTTGCAGCTAGGCAGGCAGGTTAATCCTTCTCTGCCTGCTCCCTTGGGATAGGCAGCACATGCAGCCCGAAGTGGGGAGTAGAGGGTGGGAGAGAACCCCAACATTGTGAGGGTAGGGGGAAGGGGTCCAGCCCAGAATGGGAGGGGGGAGTTCTTATTTTTCAGTCCTCCAGGCCCCTGCTGGCTTGAGAAGTGTGACTACTTGAGCTTATTTATCATCCTCAGCAATCCCTCACAGTCAAGGATTGGCTTCCCTGATCTGGGTTTCTTTTGCAATTCAGGCACATGTTCTGTGTGGGTTCAGTACCTCTGCATACTTGGTTCATTCCGCAACACATCTACATATGCATTTACTCCAGCTCAGACTTACTCTGGTGTAAACTAAGCCCGAGTAAGTGTTTTTGGGCAGGTGTCTACACAAAGGCTTTTGGAGCAGCTCTAGGCTCTGGCTGCAGCTGCCTGGCAGCCCTCTTTAAAAACCAGCCATGCTCTCTGGCCAGCCTCTTCCTTGCCCAGGCGCAGCATGCCAAGCACAGGGACAGCACATGGCAGCTTTCTCCTTGGCCACTCTGCCTCCCTGCACTATGGCTGCTCCAGCCCCTGGCCCTGGCAACAACGACCAGCGCCCCACAACCCTGCTGGTTGCTGTGATGGCCTTGCTGGCCCATTGCACTGGCTGCCACCTGGCCTACGACTGTCTTGCCCCACCCAGCTCTCCCATAACCATCTACTGCCTGCCAATCCACAGCATGCCTACCACCACCAGGGATGCCGATGAAGGGATCCACAATGCCACCACCAGGTCTGCTGTCACCCTCCTGGGCCTCCAGCCCCGCCACCTCTGGACCCCCGCACCAGCCAGCACTGGTGACTGCATGTCATGAAGCACACCTGGGATGACGAGAAGTGGCTGAACAGCTTCCACGTGACCCATGCTGTCTTCTGGGACCTGCTCCAGAAGTTCCAGACCCACCTGTAGTGGCAGGACACCAGCATGCACCCTTCCCTCCATGCTGACACCCACCTGACCCTTGTTCTGCTGAAGCTGGCTATGCCCACCAGCCTCTGATATGTCAGACACCTGTTCAGCATGGGTAAGGCCATCACTGGGGAGGCTGTCCTGGAGATTTGTGGGGCCCTCCAGGACATGCTGGTACATACCGTGCTCCACATGCATGACTCCCTGATGGTGGTGGCAGGGTTCCATTCACTGGGACTCCTCCAGTGTATTGGGGCCCTGGACAAGACCCACATCCCCATCCCCATCCCCTGCCCATCCCACAGAGACCTGCCCTGTTACAGCTGCAGGGAATTTCATTCCATGGTCCTGCAGGCCATTGTGGACCACCATGGCACATTCAGCCTCATGAGTGTTGGCTGGGTGGGCAGCACACACAATGCCCATATGTTTTGCAATTCTGGCGTGGTGGGACTGGTGGAGAGTGAACACTTCGCACCAGGGGTGCTGGACCTGTAGCTGGGTGCCATCATGATCCAGCCCTGCTTATCAAGGACCCTGCCTACCCGCTCCTGCCCTGGCTGATGCATCCCTACACCAGTTACTGGGACCCCCACCAGGTCTTCTTTAACCACTGACTGGGTCAGATCCATGCTCTGGTAAAGTGCACTTTTGGCCACCCCAAGGGATACTGGTGCTCCCACACTACCCATCTCAAGGTCACCAAGGAGAACCTCCCTTGGGTCATTGTCTCAGCCTGTGTGTTGCGTAACATCTGTGAAGTCCAGGGGTAGCTTTCTGTGAGGTGTGAGTGAAGGAGGCGTGATGCGCAGAGGACGCCTGGCAGCGGGAGCACCACCTGTGGTGGCAGTGGTGCCCCCCCTCCCCTCACACAAAGCACTCGGAGAGCCACACACCCACCAACAGCGGCCAGGGCACCAGGTGTAGGAGACTCTAGCTGACCACATCCTCCTGCACTCCCCGCTGTAGCCCGCTTGCCCCACTGCCCACTGACCCCTACCCCTGTTCACCCCTAGCACCACTCTCATTGCAGACACATCGCCAAAGAAGTATTTTTCCCTCACAACACATACCCCCTCCCCAAAACACAGCCCATTCCCCCCTCCCTCCATAGCAAACAGAGCCTCCTCCCCATTCCTTCCCCAACAGAATCCCTCCACCACCCACCCCACCAATAAAACACCTTTTTCCCTGTGAAAACTATTTACAAAGTCATTTTTGGGGTGTTCCAGAGTGGGAGGTCGTGGGGTGGGGTGGGGTGCCTATGGGGCAGACCCTGGGGGCATATGGCTGCATTCATAGATTCATAGATTGTAGAGTTGGAAGGGACCACAATGGATCATTGTGTCTGACCCCCTGCCCCAGCAGGGAAGTGGACTGAGATCAGATGACCCCAGCCAGGTGACTATCTAGCCTCTTCTTGAAGACCTCCAAGCTAGATGATAGCACCACCTCTCTTGGAAGCCCATTCCAGATCCTGGCCACCCTTACTGTGAAAAATTTCTTCCTAATATCTGAGCTAAATCCATTCTCAACTAGTTTACACCCATTATTACTACTCACTCCCTGGGGCGCTTTAGTAAACAGTGCTTCCCCTATTCCCCATTGACCGCCCCTAATAAATTTATAGGCGGCCACAAGATCTCCCCTCAGCCGTCTCTTGTGAAGGCTGAAGAGATTCATCTCTCTCAACCTGCCCCCGTACAGTCTATCACGAAGACCACTAATCATTCAAGTGGCCCTCCTCTGGACCCTGTCCAGATTCTCTGTGTCCCTCTTGAAGTGCTGTGCCCAAAACTGGACACAGTACTCCAACTGCGGCCTGACCAGTGCTGCATAGAAGGGAAGCATCACCTCCTTTGATCTATTAGTTATGCACCTGCTAATGCACGACAACGTGTGATTGGCCTTGTTGATGGCCTCGTTACACTGCCAGCTCATGTTCCTCGTGGAGTCAATTATTACTCCAAGATCCTTCTCTCCCTCTGAGCTGCTAAGAAGGACACTCCCCAACCTATAGGTGTGCTGGGCATTCCTCCTTCCCAGGTGGAGTACCTTATATTTATCTTTATTAAATTGCATCCTATTTCTCTCTGCCCATTGATCCAACCTGTCCAGGTCTGCCTGAATCTGCTCCCTGCCCTCCAGTGTACTAACTTTGCCCCATAACTTGGTATCATCAGCGAACTTGGAGAGAGTGCTTTCCATGCCCTCGTCCAAATCACTGATGAAGATATTAAATAATATCAGTCTGAGGACCGAACCCTGTGGGATCCCACTGCCCACCTCCCTCCAGGCCAAGAAGGAAGCATCCACCATCACTCTCTGGGTGTGGTCCCTAAGCCAGTTGGCCACCCACCTGATGTGTAGGTGTCCACTCCACAGTCTGCTAGCTTCCCAATGAGGATAGGGTGCAAAACTGTGTCAAAGGCCTTCCTAATGTCCAGGAAGATGACATCAGCCTCGGCTCCTACATCCAGGCAGTGTGTGACCTGGTCATAGAAGGTACATAGAAGAAGGTCATAGAAGGTCATAGAGGCTAGTACCCAGGCCTCTGCCCATTCCCCTACGGATGCGTACGCATGGTAAGTGCAGTGGTCAGGGGACTCACCCAGGGCAATGGCAGCCGCTGGTCCTCCAATGCAGGTGGCTCTCCCTCTGCCAGGTGCTGTCCATGGGCCAGCAGGGCCAGCTCCAGCTCCATGCCCAAGTGTAGTGAGTGGGTCCAGGCAGGGGAACTGGGTGGCAGTGGACTTGGGGCCGGGCCAGGCCAGGGGCTTCTGCCAACTGGAGATGCTTCAGGACCTCCTCCCAGGCCCAGGCCGGGGCCTGCTGCAGGGCAGTAGGCAGCTGTCAGGCGGCCTCCTGGGCTAGGAATGGGACCTGGGCAGTGGTGGGCATGAATGAAATCACCAGGCCCAGGACAGTGTCAAGCACCCAATGGTTGTCATCCATGGCCTGCACTGCCTAGCCCTGGATGGTGTTTTTCTCCTGTAGGACCTGGATCTGCTCATGCTAGAGGGCCAGGAGCTTGGCCCAGAACTCCTGGTCGGCCCAGTCCTGCACCTCCTCATGCCAGTCCCTCACCTCTTCCCAGGTGACGTCCTCCACCCGCCACTTGTCCTCCACCTGCCAGGCCCATGCATTCTCCTCTGACTGCCACCAACCACTGGAGGAGGAAGATCTGGTCCATTGTGTGCCTCTGGCAGAGCTAATGCACCTGAAGGGCCCTGGTAGTGGGCAGCAGCGACTCTGAGCCAGCATCCCCACTGGCAACTGTGGCCTCTCCCCAGTGTCCAGATGCTAGACCTGCAGAGCCACGAGACAGAAACCTTTTGTGAGAGTTTGCAACATTTCATAGATAAGATGCTCTGTACAAGGGGCTGTGCAATGCCCAGCCTTAAATCAGGGGTCGGCTTTGCACGGGTCCTCAGGGACCATGGTAAGTCAGCCGGGCAGGCTCAGGCCCAGGCAGGCATTGGCCAAGCCCCCTGTCCCCATGCGCTCCCCTGGGTCTGATAGGCTGTTCCCAGGGTGGGATAGGCCAGGCTCCTGGCAGCACCTGCTGCCAAGGGTCCAGACCCTGCTCCCCTTCTTTCCTTCTGCAGGCCCACCACTCTGCAGTGCTGCTGCCCAGCCCACATCACCCAGACTTGGGGGATGTGGGGTTCCCAGACAACTGGGAAGAGGAGCTGTCTGTGCCCCTGCCCTCCCTGTTGGGAGCCTCTCCAGGGAAGTGCCCCAGGGCCAGCCCCTTGCTGTGCTGCTGCTGTGCCCCAAGCATGTCCTGGGTGGCGTGCAATGAGCTGTTTGCACAGGACAAGGGATATCCTACTCACTATGCCCTGCTGCTGCTGATCCTTATGGTTCCTCAGGTGCACATGTGCACCTGGTACAGGACCCTGAGCTATGACAGTGCAGGGGCCAAGCCCAGGCTCCCTCATAACTTCTAGTGCTGCCTGGAGTGCTACCTATGGCTGCACTACATGACCCTGCCCCCTGCTGCTGAGGAGGACATCAATGCCAGCATCAACACATTACTTGGTGTGTGAGAGGCCCATGGTGGCCTAGCTGTGGGGACACACTGCTCAGTAAAGTTTTGCATGGTCACCTGCTTCCCTGCATGCTGTGGGGAGAATCCAGGGCCAGGGGAGTGCAGGCAGGCTGGGCAGGGAGGGAGGGCAGGGTCAGGGGCTGGGGCAGGGAGATTCTTCCCCTCAGTGGAGGGCTTACTACATAGCTGGGGCTGGTGAGGCTGGTGGCTCAGTGTGGTCCTCCCAGTTGGTGACAGCACATGCCATGCCCACTTTTGCATATCCTCTTCTTGTCATGAGGTTTCAAAGTAGTGAGATCCTTGCAGACTTCTCCATTTGGGGTGGTCCTGGGTGATGGTCTTTCACAAGTTGATGTCGATGTTGCAATTTTTCAAGATGGCCTTGATGATGTCCTTGAAATGCTCTCTCTGCCTTCCTCTTGAGCATATGCCTTGACGGAGCTAGTAGAATAACATTTGTTTCAGAAGTCTGGAGTCAGGCATCCAGATAATATGGTCAGCCCAGTGAAGTTGAAGTTGGATAATCATTGCCTTGATGCTTGTGGTAGTCACTCAGGAGAGGATGCTAACGTTGGTGTGTGTGTCTTCCTACTGGATTTGAAGAATCTTCCACAGGCAGCATTGATGGTACTTGAGGGATCTCCTGTAGGTTGTCCACATCTCTGCTCCATACAGTAAGGTAGGGATCACCACTGCTTGATAAACCATGAATTGGGACATTAGATTCGAAACTCAAGCTAGCACTAACACCAGTCAGCATTTTTGTGACTTAGTGTAAAGTGTAACAAGGCCCTAAAGGTGCAAATCTATCCTGCTTTCTGCCTGACTTCAGCCTAAAATGGCTAACTACCTCTCTGTCCTGAGAACCCACACCCATTCTTTAGTTTCACGTGTCACAGCAAAGATTGAACCTCCAAAAGCACAAAGCCCTTGAACACAGTTCTGCAGCACAGTGGGTGCATCTACACAAGACACTATGGTGCTGTAGGAATGTTAGCAGAAACTGTGATGCCGCCACTACATCACCATAGCAATGCATTCCCTCATTATAGCACATTGCTATGGTGACAAAGTGGCCAAAAATAACTGTGTGGCCAGCACAGTGCAGTACAGGCTGTTACTGTGCCATCTTTTAGTGCTTCCAAAAGGAAGTACTAAATGATGGTGCAACAACAAAGGCGTCATATGGCCATGTGTAGACGTGCCCAGTGCTTATGTATCTCCCTCCAGATTCCAAGGAAGAGTGCAATTTATCAAATATATTTTCAGCGTCACTGACTACAACACCCTGCATTTCCTTGCAGGTCTTTCATTGAAGAACTGGCTTAAACTAATCTGCTTATTTTATTAGATCTGATAAAAATGGAGACAGTGATTTAGTAATGTTTGTAATGTGTTTAGGGACATGTGTGAATAAGTGACATGAATGATGCATATTATGTTGACTTTTATTTCATTCATGTACTCTTATAATGCTACTCCTTAACATATTTTATATGTTAGGTGTGAAATGTATTGAGAAGTGAACCTATTGCTGATGTTAACCCAATTCATTAAGAGGCACACATTCAGTAATTAATAGTTATTCAAAGTGCCCACAATATATTTTATCATGGACAGAATCAATTGCAAGAGGCATAAAGGGGATTATTGTAGATTTTCTTTCTGTGATGGTACAGGGAGGTAGAGACAGTTGGGACCTATAAATATCAGAGAGCAGCCAGTTTGTTACATGTATCACCCAGCAGGGGTTTGTTTTTCTAGCTGCCTGAATAAAGTCTCTGCCTCTGCTCTGATATTAATTGTAACCAGGAGCCCTTGTTGAGAACACAAAGTTACATGTGGTGTGAGTGAATAGAAGTACATAAAAACAAGATGAGTTTTCTCCCCTCATGTGTTTGACTGCTGTGTTTAGGATTTAGGTAGATATTCTGTTTACAGGGATGGAAACTGGGCATGATCCGCTTCTAATGGAGCCTAAGTTATTGCTTTGTGGAACTTTTAAATGAACCCTGCTCCCC
This sequence comes from Alligator sinensis, assembly GCF_000455745.1. Lineage (NCBI taxonomy): Eukaryota > Metazoa > Chordata > Crocodylia > Alligatoridae > Alligator > Alligator sinensis. Next base: position 1,655,276 of record NW_005841971.1, read on the forward strand.
CACTTCCATCCCCCCCCCCCCCCCCCCCACACACACACACACGCACACAATGGTGTCTATTGCATGAAGAGTCCTTTGTGGACAGAATCAGTGTTCTGATGTGCAGGGAAGGATGGGATTTGGGGGAAGAGGGCATGCTTTGCCTGGCTAGCTATTTAGGATGAGTTCAATTATGAAAAGACAGGGATCTAGGGAGCTGCCTACTAGGGCTGTGTGAAGCTTTGGTAGCCAGTTCGATTCAGATGAGATTTGGCCCAATTTGACAGGTGAATCTTTGAATCTGAATAGAATTGGGAGACCCATTAATCTCTCCAAATCGAATCAGAAACCTCTGAATCAATTCAGAGAGATTCAGCCATAGACTGTACAGGCAAGCACTAGGCAGTGTCAGTGGGAGCAACTGCGGGAGCAGCCGGACAAACTGTGGCTTGAGCTAGGAGAAGCCACGGCTTGTCCAGCTGCTCCCCTGGCTGCCCCCCCACACTGGGGCGAGGCAGGCAGTGCTGGCAGCCCTGGGAGAAGCTGCAGAGACTAGAGGGAATGATTGGGGAGCTGAATGAATGATTGGGAGCTGGGGGGGAATGATCAGGGAACTGGTGGACTGAACTGGGAGGTGGGGTGAATGAACAGGGGCTTCCCCCCAGCTCCTGGTTCAATTCCCCAGTTCCCGGTTTGATTCCCCCAGCTCCCCGATCGTTTCCTCTAGCCCCTGAGGCTGCTCCTGGGCCTGACTAGAGGGAATGATTGGGGAGCTGAATGAATGATTGGGAGCTGGGGGGGAATGATCAGGGAACTGGTGGACTGAACTGGGAGGTGGGGTGAATGAACAGGGGCTTCCCCCCAGCTCCTGGTTCAATTCCCCAGTTCCCGGTTTGATTCCCCCAGCTCCCCGATCGTTTCCTCTAGCCCCTGAGGCTGCTCCTGGGCCTGCCAGCTCAAGCCATGGCTCATCCAGCTGCTGCCTTGGCTTCCCCCCGGCAGGGTGAGGCAGGTAGTGCTGGCAGCCCCAGGAGAAGCCACAGGGGCTGGGGGGAATGATTGGGAACTGGGGAATTGAAGCGGAGCTGGGGGGAATGATTGGGGGCTGCAGCAATGAACAGGGGCTTCCCTCCAGCTCCTGGTTCGATCCTCCAGCTCCCCAATCATTCCCCCAGCCCCCGCTTCTCCCAGGGCTGCCAGCACTACCTGCCTTGCCCTGGTGGGAGGGCAGCCAGGGGAGCAGCCGGATGAGCCATGGCTTCTCCCAGGGCTGCCGGCTGAAGCCAAGGCTCATCCAGCTTCTCCCCCAGGTGCTACTGCCGGCACTGCCTGCCTGTATAGGCTATGGCTGAATAAGATTGGGCACAATCGGGACAGTGATTCAAATTGAATCATATCACTGCCCCTCTGAATTGCCAAATCCAAAGCGAATATTTTCCGTTTTGCACAGGCCTACTGCCTACTGTCCTTCTCTGTTTCCCACCTTAAGAACTGTGTCTGGATTTCCCCTTGCTCGCTGTTCCATAAAACTTCATTGGCTCCCTTGTTCCCATGTCAAGGGAGAGGACTGAGCATCCCACGTGTGCAAGGCAGTTCCTCTCCAATTAGAGTATGTGTGGGGGAGAGAGGGTAATCTGAAGAGATCAACCAGCCTGACCTGCAATTGGGGAACAACAGGCAGTACGAAGAGAACATGTGGGCATGTCCAAATCACCAAATATATACACGAGAGGGCAAACAAATCAAATATCCCTTTAGGAGTTGAAATGATTTACTGTTATTCAAGCTCTGTCTGTCTCTCTGGCTTGTCTTCTACCATTGTTATCAAAAAAAGGCAGAACCTTAGATAACAAGAAAGAATTGGGCTTGGCTTAAAGTGTGAAAGAGAAACAGAATTGTTGATTGTACAAATATATTAATAAAAGAGAAGATGACAAACACAAGGTGCAAGGGAATGGAACAGTGTTGAAATTATGTAGGTTATTATGCATTACAGTGAGCACATTTTATTTTAATGAAAGAATATCTGTGCTTTTCTTTTTACCAACCCATCCTATTAGCCTCACGGGCCACATCTCCATGAGTACAGACATTTGTTTCCCTGGGGACGAGAAGCAGCGGCAAGCCTTATGCTGCTGCTTCATGTCCCCAGGGAATGCCCATGCCACGCTACCTCTGGCACACAGCAGGTTACCCCAGGTGGGGTAGGGGAGGTAGGGGCTGGCAACTCTGCAGGCCCCAGCAGCCTTACCTAAAGTCCTGGGGGCCAGGGAATCTGCAGCTGCAATGCTCCTGCAGCTGGGAGCCTGGCTGGAAGCTGGAGCACGGCTCCATTCTCCCAGGCTCGAGTTTTGGGTGGTACACACTGCCGCCACATGCGCCGACCCACTTTTTTTCCTTGTGGGTTTTTTTTACCCCAGTATCTCCCAGGGTAGCAGTGCACAGAAAGCCTGAATGTGCAGTGTGTGGTGCTGCAGACAGGTTTGCAGCACCACATACCGCACGGCTGCGCTCATCCGGATGCGGCCACAGAGTTCACTTGTTAGTCTGATAGAGACAGCAGCTCCTTCAGTTTCTTTACACCTTTTGTTAGAGTCAACCTCATTTCTGTTGATGGTATTTGCTTTTGCAATCATGTAATTATTTTTTTAAATGCATCCCATTGAACATGAAATGATGATTTCACCAATCAGCCAGTTTGCAGATGTATTTTAAAACCTAAACAGAAATTAATCTAACTTGCAGTAAAATGAAGATAGTGTTTTGGTTAAATGTTAAAAATACAATGTAGCTATTCTTCACTGTGATGAATAATGTTACTTTCAGCATCAGAAAAATAATAAATGGAAAACCAAAAGGGCTCAAAAGTAGTTAAGGCTCTTTTTTATCTTTAAAAGGGCTACTGCCCAAGTATGTCACTCAGTAGTGGAAAATTGGTAGCTGCATTGTTTTTAGGTAAGATGGCTACATAGACAGTGATGTGATACCTTTTAATGGACTTACCAGAGTTAAAATTAGAATCAAGCAAATAATTCCTAGTGAGTAACAGCTTTAGTGAATTCAGCATCTCTTTCTTTTCATGAAGATATTTTAAAAACAGGACACTAATTTTCAGTTCCCAGTTTGAGACATTTATGGAAAAGACCCAATTGCCAAACAGTGTGAGCACATTCTGATTTCAGCTGAACTATTTTTGATATCCAGGACTTAAGTATCTTACTCAAGGCCCACAGGAATGGAAAGATTCAAAATAAGAAGTAATTTTTAACCTCACATAATTTTTCAGGTTACTGAAATTATCCACCAATAATTTGTGCAAATAATTTTTCATACCACCAATTTTAACAAGCAATTCATTTAAAGAATCTGGTATCCAAATCTGCTTATATTCAGTTGACTTCCTATATCACATGTAATTGTTTCTTTTTTCCTACTGAACTAGAGTAATTTAAAATCAAGTTTCTGTAAATGCTTGTTCCAATGACTTTCATGATATGCTTTTTGTAAACATACTCTGATAAATCTTTTTAATACTCTAAACCTGCAAATGCATATACACTTAATTTTTAAAATGCATATATACTTAATTTTACACTTCATATACACTTAATTTTAAACACCCATTGAATTGAGGTAAGCCAGTGCATAAATCTTTATAGGATTCATTGGAGGATTATTTTAAGTTCTGTAGAATTTCTTATTAGTAGTTAACTCGGTCACTAATATAACAAATATGACTGTGTCTGAAAACCAAGCAACATACATTCATTCATTTTTTAGGTGATTAAATAAGTCTCAGAAAAGTATTTGAGGTATTTGACCAGGTCTTGTTCAAAAACATGATTCATGTTCACAGAAGTCCCCACATACTAACTATGAATGGCTAAATCTCTCATTTGGATCCCCCAGAATGTATCACTTCATCATACAATATTTTTTGTCAGTGCCATCATGGCTAAGCCTGCAAAGTGAATTCTATTTTATGAGAGACAGAGACAAAGAGAGAGAGGGAGTGTGTGTGTGTGTGTATATCCCAGGAAAATATACACACACACTCATGCACACACTTATCCACACACACACAGAGTAAATAGAGTTCACTTTGCAGGCTTAGCCATGGTGGGACTAACAAAAAATACTGTATGGTGAAGTGACACATATGTGCACATATACATATATGTGTGCGTGCGTGTATTAATCTTGCTACTATAATGCGGTTGATAAAAAGATTCCATAGCAAATGTATGCTTTATGATCTGTTTCTGTATGCATTTACCTGTAACTTCTGTAAGTCAGCATTTAGAGTCTTTTCTTAGGCAGAGGATCCTTGTTCAGCCACTGCAGTACTAACTTCTTATTGTGGCTCTGTCCTCTTTGCTGCTTTCTGTTTATTACATGCATTCATGTACAAATTTAGGAATTCTCATAATTATCACATTTGAAAGATAGATCTTTTATACTCTGCATCACTTTTGCTCAGTTTAGAACTGCATATAAGGTCAAATTCAACAGTTCATCTTAAAAGGTGGAGCAGGTTGCACAACAGATATAAACTGATCAAAATGACTGTAAGTAGTAAAGTTGTATAACTAGCGCTGATTCAGCATACAGTGGGTGTGACAAAATGGGTGTAACTTACTCACCAAAGTAGCCAAAGGGGGATTGTAGCAGGAAAAAAACAACTGGAGGGTGTACAACAAAGCAACACCCTGCCCCTCCTTAATTTCTTACACCCACCCACCTATTAGATCTCTAATTATATAGGGTCAGATTGTTGTTAGTTGCTGGCCATGGCACTAATTCAGGGTGGAGGTGCTGGAACCAGCCTCTCAGCTGGCAAAAAATGTCTTAGCCTTATTGTAGTCAGAGAAGCTGGAACAAATTCTGAATATCTGCCCCCAGAATCTTCCCTTACTTCTGCCTCTACTTCCCTTTGTGCTTCTGCCTGGACTGAATTTAAGTAGAAGTAAAGTCTGTTGGACCTCAGGCCTACACTCCTCTTGGCCTGGCCATCTTCAGGTGGCCATGAGATTCTTTTACAAAAGGATGAACCTCCCATTCCAAAATGTGATTCCCCCAGAGGCAAGAGCTGGCAGTCAGACCGTCAGAATCCACTTTGATTCAGGAGAAGCTTTCCAAGGACTGCTGCTGCTGTGTGACTCTCCTTGTCTCACATAAGGCAGCTAGTGATACAAAGCTATAATCTACCTCTGAGTGACTTAGCTCTAGCACAAAGTACTGCCAGTGCTTAACAAATACCAGTCATAATGAATGGTAATAATAGCTTACAGTCATGATTAACTCTGGCTCCTCAAAGTCTTTCACACATTTCTTCATCTTCAGTGGACACCCTGGGAATTACTATATTATCATATCATACATTTTCTGTTTTGTCATAGTAATTTAGTATAGCCACTGGCTATGTTGGTGTCAGTATTTGTTTCTGTCTACTTGCATTTGAGCAAATATCTGCAAGAGTAGCCGGATTAATTTTGGTTTCCTTTGTTCCTGGGATACTTAACTTGAGATGCTGTGGATCTAGTGTTGAACATCTCTGACTCCCAATAAGGTAAATAGGATCTATAATTCTTCAGTGTGATGAGGAAGGCTAAGCAGGATGACTTCTAGCCTGCAGTTCTGTGGGGCTCAGTCTGAGCGCTGGTTGATAGGGCTGTGCGAAGCTTCGGTCCCTGATTCGATTTGGTGGAGATTTGGCTTGATTCGGTGGCCAAGTCTCCAAATCCAAACCGAATCAGAAAACCCTTTAATCTCTCTGAATCGATTTGGAACCCTCCGAATCGATTCGGAGAGATTCAGAGATTTGGACATAGAGACAGCTTTAAATGTTTTTTCTACATTCTCTAGATAGCTGTGGTGCTGGGGTGGATGGAGTGTCCCACAGAAGTACAGGGGGCTCCACAGCGAGCTCAGCAGCAGACCCAAAAGTAGACCAGAAGCACTTCCGGGTCCACTGGGGAACGTGCTGTG